>NC_091148.1:24008295-24344330 GCF_041381155.1 Argopecten irradians
TGGGATGAAGGAATACTAAGTTTGTTCAAAATGAATGACATTGATCAAGTTTCAAGAGGTTAAAACATTTGATATTACCGGATCATTCATACTGACTCTCTAATATATCTTGAGTATGCACCATGATTACCAGATAACAGGTGATCGATTCGGGCCCTTTGTGCCCGTGTTGTCTACCAATGAGTTTCTGTTCCTTTTTCATCATAAAATGTTTTACTGAGTCGACGACTGCAGAATTCATTAATTTATCGAAAGCTGCACGCGTAAGAACGAATAGCAACAAAACCTTGAGGGCACCACGAGTCTGCTCGCCCATGATAATACTTCTCTGTTGTTTTAAGAACGAGCTTACGTTTGCCTAAGTTCACTTACCGTGTTGAACCCATAAATGTCATAGAACATTGTTTTCATGAAAAAATTGAATCATTGCTAATACTAAAAAAAATAGCAGTATGAATCTTTAACACCATTTACTACGAAGGTATATGTATTACCTACAATTCCTCGCGTGGTTGAAAAAGTGCTCGTGCAGGCGAAAGGCAAGATCAGTGAGATAATTTTATTGGTTTAGGTCTAAAATAAGACAAACGCCCGTCATTTATCTACAGATCCTCAGTAGAAAATTATTTAGTCACCATTTACAAAATTAGTCTATGTAATAGTATATATTTCTATGTAATAGTCTATATATCTATGTAATAGTCTATATATCTATGTAATAGTCTATATATATTTATTGTTAAATAAATAATATTATGTTGACGAGTAATATAACGTGAATAAAAAATTCTAAATGTTCTTAATATCAACCCAGGGACCCGCATGATTGAAGTAGATCATGTTATCATGACGATAGCCAAGTTGACGTGGCTAGAGTTGATACGACCAACACAGAAGCTGAGCTCTCGCAACATTCACATTTAGAAAAATAAAAGCAGTTTCGGGTAAGGTATTTACCTTAAACATTGAAACAAAATGAGATTTTATAAACCAGGAAATAATTTATGTTTTAATGCATTATTTTTTTTTTTAATTTCAGATGATGCTAACTTACCGTGGATTGTTCGATTTACCTTAAACATTGAAACAAAATGAGATTTTATAAACCAGGAAATAATTTATGTTTTAATGCATTATTTTTTTTTTAATTTCAGATGATGCTAACTTACCGTGGATTGTTCGCCCCTGCCCTCAATGGTTTTCCTGGTTATAATCAATTTTATACTTCTTTACGAATACAGACAATATTTACATCTCCAAACATATTTGATTCAAGAAAATTTCTCTGTCGAAATGAAGACAAGTGTACACAAGGCATATGCAAAAACTCGTGCATCAGAACACAACTCAGGCACATGTTACTTCCCGAATCTTGAGCCATACGGACCGGAAGTAAAAAGATTCGTAAAAGTACGAAAGCACCATGACTGTGGTCGATGGAATCTGATTACATATCAGGGAAGGGAATGGAAAAATCATCGTTAATAAAACAGTCACTTCTCACTATCGTTATTTGCAAACTGTTCCTATCAACCTTATGTGAAGGAAGTTGAATCACGATAGTAGAAAGTTGTTCTTAAAAGAAAGATTCCGAACATTTAACAAATCTATTGATATCACTGATCAGTTTTGCATGGTCAGTTGTTTCAATGCAAAGAAAATGTTGCTTGGAGAGCAACACTTTGCATCTGTCATAAGAAATGAAACGTTGATGAAGTTTAGACAAGGATATCGGTCTGATATCGCTAACCCAGCATTAAGACGACCCATGGATGTCGTTATGGTTGGTCTCGAGTCGACATCCAGACTGAATTTTCTCCGTCAGATGAACTATACGAAGGCCTTCCTGGATAGTATCTCTACTGTAGACATGTTAGGGTACAATAAGGCAGGCCTTAACACGTTACCGAACACAGCCCCCATACTGACAGGCATAGTCGCCTGCAGGAGATGAAGTATTTCTCATGGCTGTTCGCTTCGATAAATCGATCCATTTGTCTGGAAATAGACTACATGAACGGCTGGACTATCTGACATTTTTTAACGAGGATGCGTCTTCGAACGAGGATATTTACCTACCTTAACAGCCGGTTTTTAAATGCATTTACGCTGTAGACTATTACACTGCAAGCCGTTCTTCTCTTCGAGGATTAGAATTCAGCCTAACATGAAATCAAACAAATGAAACTCTGTTCGGGACAATTTCACTCATAGTTACAAGCTGTGATTTGATCACGTTATATCCGAGTTCATCACCAGCATTATCATGACGCCCCCAAAAAGTTTGCATTTATCAAACATTTGTCAACCGACTACACGATCCGAAACTAAATGGGCTAGGCATTGAGGATCTACCTCTCGCGAGGACACTCACGAGCCTCCATAAACGTGGAGCCCTGGACAATACCGTGCTGATTGTCTTTGGGGATCATGGCAGTCGATACGGTGACATCAGGAAATACATATCAAGGTAGAATAGAAGAAAACATGCCAGTGCTGTTTATCTCCCTTCCGCTTTGGTTTCGTAAGGAACATAGTGAATTATATGAAAATCTGAAATCTAATAGAAAGACATTAACAAGTAACATCGATATATATGCTACACTTCAGGATATACTAGAAATAGGTAAAGGCCACATAGCGCCGAGTTACAATGGGAAATACGGAACCAGCCTTCTGAGGAATATTAGGACGAACAGGACGTGTGAGGATTTAAAGATACCCACACACTTCTGTGTCTGCCAGAACTTCTACAGTATTTATTCCACTGAATCAAAAATCGTCCGTGAAATATCACATTGGGTGGTGAAAGAAATTAACACGTTACTAGTGAATGTTACTGTTTGTGTAGATTTGACCTTGAATAACATCAGTCATGCGTGGAAGTCTATGAATACAACTAATGATACGTCACCGCTTTATGGGGACTACGTAATACAGTTTAGTGTTCTACCGAGCCATGCTGAATTTGAGGTCACCGTCATGCACTATGGAGAGAGATTCTCACTACTTGGTGACATATTACGTACAAATAAATACGGGAGAGAATCATACTGCGTCTCTAGTCATAAGGATGTGGCGGTATTGGAGAGATATTGCTATTGTCGAGAACAATTATCATCTTCGAACCTAGTAAACAATGGCATACAAAAATAACATGTATATTTGTGGTATACCCATCCTGAACTAACTGGGATGGATTTTTATATTACTTCAGACGTTGTCATTAATTATAAAAAAATACCATTATGGTGGTATCTCCGCATCTTAAACACCAAGACACACCCTCATCACGCTGTGTTTATAAATTTTCTAGTCATAAGGATGTGGCGGTGTTAAAGAGATATTGCTTTTGTCGATAACAATTCTCACCTAGAAAACTGGTACATAATGGCACAGATATTTTTCTAAATTTGAGCCCTTCCTATATTTTGGGATATCTATACGGAAATATCTACAAATAAAAAATTATCTAATAATCTATTATTGGAAATTAAAAATGGATTTTACTTACGTGAGATATCAGGTTTTTTATTCTATATGAGGATGGTCAAGAGACCGACAATTTACAAATAGATATATTCATATTGATTTATATGTGTATTTTCTCCCTCTCGGGGAGAACTGCTTAAATATTTGAAATGATTTGTAATAATTTGGTCAAGGTGTGGGAGTTACTCCTTTATATCTGGATATATAGGGATAATTTTCTGTCACAAAATATCGACAAGCCGCTGGTGATCCGGGAATAGACTACACCTATATATCAGATTATAGACATGAAAGTCGTATGTATTCTGTATTTGCATATTACAGAATTATCTGCTCTTGTGGGTAGGTATTTATCAAGACGTCATGTTTTGTGAGCGTAACGTCTATATATTTAAGAGAATTTGACGTGAATTGCGCTCAAAAATAATGACGTAACAATCGATACCTACCCGTAGAGGAGCTAACCATGTAGTATGCAAAGACCAAATATTCTGTCTTATATAGGCATCAATTATGATTCTTTTGTGGATGAAATAAGCAGTTTTTTATCATGACGTTACCCTTGCAATCAAATGACGTTACAGCGAAACATTCGTCATCTATTGTACTGACCGCTGGTTTTTCTCCGAGTACTCCGGCTTTCCTCCACCAACAAACCTGGCACGTCCTTATATGACCCTGGCTGTTAATAGGACGTAAAACTAAAACAAACCAAATTGTACTTGGCGTGTGTCCAGTTCTGGTGAGGGTCCCATCTTGACGTATTAGAGAGAGTTATTTTTAATCATTCGATTTTTCTACCATCCCAGGATGGTAGCTATTAAAATCGGTCACTTTGTCTGCCATGTTGTTGGGATTTTCACATGGTTATAAATAGTCTGTTCACTTTGATTGACTGGCCAAAACGATTTACGTGTGTTGATTGGTTACTTGTTGTTGAAGATTTCATGTGTGTATGGGGTATCAGTAGGGAAATTATTGGAAAACAAATTATCATTTTATAAGAATTTAAAAAAAAAAAACGTTTTTTTGAATATGTGACAAAAAAACCTCAAGAGTTGTTTTTAAATTGTAGTGAAACAAGCAAATTCGTGGAATTATATCCTCCGCCTTTTCATTAATCAAAGGCCCATAACTACCGCGAAATAGGGTGAATTAAAGTGCCGATCAATCTTGGCCAAGGCTCCGAGACATTTAACCATGTTACCAGGTTTCTAGAAAATCCGGTAATATTTGCGATAGTAATTGAACGAAAACGGAAATCGAAAATGTCGTTTTTCTTTATTCAAAGGGCCAAAACTCCGCCAAATAGGGTCCTATGAAAGTGCCGATCGAACTTGGCAAAGACAAGCCCCGAGATAGTCAACCTGAAAATCATTATCTTTATCATTATCTTCAGTAGATTCATGAAAAAAAAAGACTTTGTAACTATATTATAACTCTGTAGATATTTATTGTTATTAAAGGCCAAATACTTATCCGAAACGAATTGGGATGCTTAAAATCAGAATGTAAAACGAGATTGATAATTTTGTAGAGTCGGAAACGTTATTGGCCTACCGTTAATACCAAACTTAATACATATCATCACATTATGAACAATTAAATTAAAATAAATTAAATGCTAATATTCATAACTCGGGTCTTCTGATGTTTCCCGCCGTCATCCTAATTACCGGGCCTTTAGACGGCGAAATAGTAAATTGAGTCTTTCTTACTAGTGGAGCAACACCTTAAGGGGTGTTGCGAATGAAATGAGAGACGCTTAGGACCATGAATTGATAACTCATGGCAATTCTCCGAAAGAAATGCAAGCTTAAGTATCCACATATGCATACAAATGAACATGTATACAGTGCATATGTGTATGGAAATTGAATGAAGTATAACGCACAAAGGACCATGTTACAGATCTTGGATCTATTTTGTCGATTAAACTACTATAGTGGGCGACACCTGTATGGAGGATTGTCGCGAAAAGAGCGGTTCAGCTTCGGAGACAATATCGCACGATTAATGTCATTTTACGATTTTAGTCTATTTGACCCTTGTGACTGTGACCTTGAATAAAGGTCAAGGTCATTCATTTGATCAAACTTACAATTAGTAGCCCTCCATCCCAGCATGCTACAAACATAATGCATGTACCATGCACATGGCTACAGGCCAGTCAATTATTGATAGAGTAGTCATTTGAAGATTTTAATCCATTTGACACTGTGGCCGTAATTAAGGTAGAGTCCATTTATTTGAACAAACTCTGTAGCCTTCCATTTCAGCATGTTACAGACCTTACACCAGGAATACAAAAATCAGGTCTGCATGACTATTGACAAAAAATTATTGCAGGTGAATAAAACTAGCACTCCAATTCAAAACTGGTAGATTAATTCTCTTACGACTTATCCTAAATGTCGGAAGGTAGTTCATTTTACAACTAATCTTATCTTCGGAAGGTAGTTCTATTCTTTTACCTATTGGAGGTGAAATAAAACTAGCGCTCCCAAATCAAACCTGGTAGTTTGATTCTTTTACGACTCATCTTAATCTTCAGAAGGTAGTCCTATTCTTTTACAACTTATATTGATCTTCGGAAGATAGTCCTATTCTTTTAAATCTCAACCAAATCTTCGGAAGTATATTTTAATTACCAAACAAAAATTTCCTGAATGCACACATTAACACACCTTTATGGTGAACAAAATAGGTTACAAGGTTTTAAATAAAAATGTATAGTAATAAGCTTCTCCAATGAAATGAAGAAAAAATCCCAATGTCATGATTACATAATATTTCAATTTGATCCTGACATATGGCTTCATATATGCATTCAAGTGTTAAGAATTTCCAGTTAAAGTATATACAGGGCTTTTTCTCACTGCTTTGGGAATGGGGCCTGAGGCTTTGAATTTGGGAAAAATAACGAATAAGATTTTTTATTTTCAATGTAGTTTATGTACTTTTCTGAAGCCAGTTCACAAATATTTAAAGTCTTGACCAAAGTTCTGTGTTCATGCAATATTTTTGCATAGTTTTCAAGAAATTTTGATTTTGGGAAATTTAAGGCTTGAATTGGGAAAAATTAAGAGGTTTTGCCATGGGGAATGGGGCCGATTTTCGAGTATTTTTTATGACCCATGTAATATCAGGTGTCTAGGCCTCTAGGTAATCTATTTGAATCATGTGGCCTTGAATTAAGGTCAAGGTCATTCATTTAAACAAAGTGACCCATCAAACTTAGTAGCCCTTCATCCTAGCATATCACATACATGTAGTTATCAGACAACATCATCATACTGACAGTATACATGTATATATATAATCATATGGACAGTATCTATGATGTCATAAATACTCAATGACATCACCAATATCAGCACAAATCCTTATACTTACATTGTTATTCTGCGATATATATTTTTGCTTTTTCTGATTTATAAAAAATTAAAAATGGCATCAAAGAAGTGGAAATATCATGCATATGACATCACAAGTTTTGAATTCTTACTTTGGAAATATGCATTTTCATAAATAATTATTTAAATGCCTCCACTACCCACATTTCATCAAAAATTCTATCAAAAATTTCCAATCATTGAATCAATGGATATACATGTACATGTATACATCTGTTTGTATTTTCTATAAAATTTGTCAGCAGGGGAGATAACTCCATAATTGCAGGAGATTTTGAGCACCAGCCAGCACTTAAGCTTGCAAAAAATTATATTTGTTTCCAGAATATAGCTAAATGAGACATTCTTAGTCAAAATTTATGTGCAAATACAATGTACATTGTATGTTTGTATAGCAGAGATCTACATGTAGCTTCAAATATTAATGTAAGAAAAACATTGTATTTTATGTTTCAACATTCAGCATTATGCCACGGTTTTTGCCATGTGTGTTTTGTACAATAATTTTACGAAAGGGCTTAGACTATTCCGGTTTCTAGAATAATAACTTTATGTTAAATATTCAAGATTTTTTTTCTTCAAAATACCAAGTGTACATGTTTCTAAATAAAAAAAAAATTAAAAAAAAATATTTATGGAAGAAATGTTAAGAAAATCAAATTTGTTCAGTAGCTGTGGTGATAGATAATGGAATCGGTGTTTTTTTTTATAATTAGATAGGGTCCGGTATATAATCTTTATATACATGTACTTCACTTTTAGTTTTAAAACTTTCGTTCAACTTCTGTACTGTATATGCTATGTATAAACAAAACATCTTGTGTATGTATACATTGTACATATACATACTGGTATATATCTCTACATGTAACGTTACATGTAGAACTAAGTCTCTTATCTTTGTTGGGGTTTTATTCCATGTTTGCAAGTTTTATTTTTTCAAAATACCAAGTCAGTGTACATGTTTCTATATTAAAAAAATATTTATGGAAGAAATTTAAAGAAAATCAAATTTGTTCAGTAGCTGTGTTAATAGATAATGGAATCAGTGGTTTTTTTTTATATATATATCTACACATATGTAATTATATAGGGTCCGGTATATAATCTTTATATACATGTACTTCACTTTTAGTTTTAAAATCTTTATATACATGTACTTCACTTTTAGTTTTAAAACTTTCGTTTAACTTCTGTAACTGTATATGCCATGTATAAACGTGTGTGTACATTGTACATATAGATACTGGTATATATCTACATGTAACGTTACATGTAGAACTTAAGTCTCTTATCTTTGTTGGGGTTTTATTCAATGTTTACAACTTTTATTCGTTCAGTTACTGCTCATCTTCCATTTCACACATTTGGACGTGCTAGGTTTAGATGCTCAAGGAAAGCCAGAGTACCCGGAGATAAACCATGGACTAGCAGTACCGAACAACTTACTGCCCCACATGGGATTCAACTCGCAATTGGTTTCAGAGGTGGAGGGCTAGTGGTATCATGTCTGAACTTCTTAACCATTCACAAACCATATACAATTATGTTCTATGTATGTGGAGGGATAAATCTTGAATTGCCTCCCTTGAAAGAGTTATTTAGATTTTCTTGAGGGCAAAGCAATGCTAAATGGTTCCTGACACATAAGGACATAATGAATATAAATTAATTAAGCAATAAACCTAGTATATATTGTGTAAAATAAAACTGTAATAAATAATTTAACAAGAATTTCCTTAACACTAAGTATTGATGGTGTAATATTATCAATACAATGGTCCACTACACATGTACATGTACATGTATATATATATGTGATATGCGAAACAAATTGCACAAACTTTGTGTTATCTGTATCAGACATGATGTGTGGTGTCTGCACATGGCGTATATGTATGCACGTGCACACTGTTGGTATGTTGTCAATCACACTCATTAATATGCACATGTACATTCCTTAATTGTTAACCGATTGAAGTAATTGGACGATATCCGTAATCAATCGGTTTGTCTGTCGAATTAAAATAGTGAGAATAACTTGAAGCCAGGCCTGTTCTGTTTACATATTTAAAATTATGGAAACCATGTCTGTTCTTTTTTACCCATGCATTTACTCATAGGAATTGTTTTAATATCAATACTTAGGACCCTACAAAAACCATGTCATCAAGACATGGTCAGGAAATCGAAATGTCCTGACACACTGTCAGTGAAATTCATTAAAAGTCTTCAAATTGTTAACTACAGCACTAATGCATTATTAGGCCTAGTGCTGGACTCGTCAACGGATCGCGGACTACACACAGGTGAAGCTCGGTGCTATTTTTAGACTGGCTGCAGTTGTAAACAGTAATAAAAAAACAATCTAAACAAGCGTCAACTATGGCTTATGTAGCAATTTAATTACACAATCAAACACTATATAAGCAGTAACATATATTCAAAGTGAAACAGCATCTGTCTCAGAGCAAGTACAACTGACAGTTTTCAAGCTATGATTTGAAACGCTTTGGTTCTGTTGTCAGTCAGTCGCGTGTTATTTATAATTACACTGTAACAGTAGGCAATCAAATATTACACATGAAATAATACTTATATCCAACGATAGTGATCCAGTGTCTACAAAACATAAAATGCATAACTACTTTCCTTATATTGGATACTTAACTTGAACAGCGAAGGCGGCTTCAACATTCACGAACCGGCTCAATACACAATATTGGGATTTCCGGAAATGACGTCATATGTAGACGCTTCGAGAACCTTCTAGAACATTCTATGGGGAAATTCCTGATCAACGTCAAAAATATACCTAATTTCGAGACCACCGTGTTGGAGTTTTGTGGCACCTATTAAAGACTTAAAGGAACCATTTTATTCAGAAAAACATCACCTTTTTACTACTGATAATTTCTGTTCATCTACTGTATCATTAAATTCAACAGGACGAATTAAACAGAAACTAGCGGTGAAAATGTCGATTTTTGCCTGTTTGACCCAAAATTTCTCCCTCAAATGAATTTTCGTAGAGTCAACAACTATCTCAGAAGATAGATCACGCCTGGATTTACTTAACTGTAAAATATCATTAAAAACTTTCTGTCAATTTCCTTATTACCCAACTTGCGGTTATAAGCGTGTTGGTAGGTTAAAATCGTCATGTCAAAGTTATGCACCTTATAAATCATTCATACTAGTGGGGCAACACCTTAAGGGATGTTGCAGATGAAATGAGAGACGAAAAGGACCATGATAACTCGTGATAATTCTCCAAAATATCAAATATGCGCTATTCATATTAATGTACATGTATACGGTGCATACGTGTATGGAAATTAAATGAAAAATTACACACAAGGGGTCATGTTACATATCTCTGATCTATTCTGTCTGTATGAAGGAATGTCGCGAAAGGGATATAACTCTTGCTTTTACTCTTAAAAGAGAGCGGTTTCATAAGCTTAGGAAGCAATATCCAACAATTCAAAGTCATTTTACAATTTTAGTCTATTTGACCCCTGTGGCTGTGACTTTGAATGAAGGTCAGGGTCATTCTTTTGATCAAAATCATAATTGGTAGCCCTTCAGCCCAGCATGCTGCAAACGTAATACATGTTCCATGCATATGACTACATCAGACCAGTCAATTATTGATAGAGGAGTCATTTAAAGATTTAAGCTCATTTGACACTGTGACCTTAAATTAAGGTCAAGTCCATTTATTTGAACAAACTCTGTAGCCTTCCATTTGATTTCAGCATGTTACAGGCACTCCGAATTCAAAACTGGTAGTTTGATTCTTTTAAGACTTATCCTAACCTTGGGAAGATAGTCCGATTCTATTACAACTTACCAATACTTCGGAAGGGTATTCTTTCACGTCTCATCCTAATCTTCAAAAAATATCTTAATTTCCTAACAAAAAGCACCTGAATGTACACATTCACATACCTTTTTGGTGAATAATGTATTTACCTGTTAAGATAAGATGCATTATTTTGTCTTTAGGTTACTTTCCCTAATAAAAGTAGCATCAGAATGACTATTTAATGTTTTGTATTCCTATGAAAATCTGCCTTGGGTATGGGTCTACCAAATTATTTTTCATCAATTCTACATACACTACTGTACATTTATGGACCCTTTGACAGTGTGATATGAAGGTTTATTTATCTGAAGATGAAATATTTCGTGAGGAATATTACATCTAAGGGTAAATAAACCTTCATACCACACTGTCTCCGGGGACAAAAATTTAATTATACAGAAAATCTGCTATTCATTTCAATAAGAATACTTAAATCCATGATGAGTACCAGTTGGGGGGAGGGGGGGGGGCAATTACATCCCTTTATTCAATCCAAATTAGAACTTCTCATGTGGTGTCTGTCATGGAAGTAGAACAGCTTATTAGGTAATACTTCAATTATAAATAATTAAAGACTTTGGCAAATGAAAGCAAACCCTTTCAAAGTCAGTTTTCAGTAGTAATGGAGAAATTGATTGTTTTTAATTTCAATAACTTTTCCTATTAGGACCAATTTTAGATTGCTTTTACAGTACATACTGTTCCATGAAGAATGTTTGTTTTTGTTATGTTATAGCATTTTCAAGACTGAGTTCAGTAATAAAAACTTTAAAATGTTTAAAGTTAAAAACATGTCATTATACAATAATAAAAATAATATTATATATATCGATATCAAAGTGTTTCATCTGTATCATAAATACCATGTATAATATGTTATCAATGTAATGAATTTGAAAGAATTCTTGAAGAAATGTTCAGTCAGCGAAGGGATATATATATTATTTATACATTTGCGTTTTTCCAAAGAATCTGTCAGTAGGGGGAGATATAAATAATGACATGTTACCCAGTATAAAAGATTTGGAAATGTCATGTATATGACATCACAAGTTTCGTGTTCTTACATGTACCCTGGAAATATGCATGTTCATGAATAATCATGTAAAAAACTCCCCTATACCCATTTTATCAAAAAGAAACTGTTTTTCCTCATATAAGTAAGAAAATGAAATTGATAATAATAAACAATATCGTCCTCGTCAAACACTCAATCCCTTACAAATACATACATTTTAGAGAACAAGATTAGAATGTTTAACATTGTTTTTATATCATATACATGTAATAGAGAATCACATAATTATACTGTAATGATACACATCAAGTTAATATCCAGAATTCATGTAATATGTATTGTACGACACCCAACAAGTTATTAAGAGGTACCGGGAAGTTTTGAAATGAATGTTAGCTGAATGCATGAAAGTGAGCAAATCAGTCAATTACCTCCCCTTTCCTATTCCAGATGAAAATCTTATTTTCTACATGCAGTTTTAAGCCAAACACACAATTGCATATTTGTCCCTGCAAAATGACTTCATGATCACTTTAATTTCAACTTTCTGATAAATTTTCTTTGCCGTCCTATCATAAGTATTGGTCACTTATTAAAACACACTGTTTTAAATTATTCAGAAGGTGAAAAAGATGGAGTAGCTTGTTAGGGGCTGTGGGTGCTGAGTGGTAAAGTGGTGTCTTGACATTTATTTACCACAAGCCCACTACCTTTGGGTTACGAGTTTGAATCCCATGTGTGGTAGATTCCAGGTATTGACTGCTGGTCAGTGATTTTTCTCTGGGTACTCCAACTTTCCTCTATCATCTATTAATACTGATTCTGATATTTAATTTAGATATTATAATGGCATGACATTAACGATTTTGAAATGTCTTGAATATCATAAACATGTAAAAGCCTGGGCCACGGTGGCCAAATGGGTTAAGATGTACAGACATATTACCACAAGCCTATAGCTAGCTCCACCTCTGGGTCGCGAGTTCAAATCCCATTTGGGACAGTTGCCAGGTACTGACCACTGGTCGGTGGCTTTTCTCCCGAGTATTCTGGCTTTCCTCCACCAACTAACCTCACATCCTTACACGACCCTGGCGTGTATATAATTATCATGTAAAAGTCGGGGACCTGGTGGCCAAGTGGTTAATTAAGATGTCCCGGCCCAACATATTACCACAATCTTATAGCTCCATCTCTGGGACACAAGTTTGAATCCCATTGGGGCAGTTGCCAAGTACTGACCGCTGGTTGGTGTTTTTTCTCAAAGTATTCCGACTTTCCTCCACCAACAAATCTGGCCTTTAATAGGACATTAAACTAATACTCATGTAAAAGTCTCTGCTATACCTATTTTATCAAAAAGAATTTTTTCTCATATAAATAAGAAAATGGTAATTATAGACAATATCGGCCTGGCTAAACAAGAAATCAGTTACAATTACATACATGTCTTTATTTTGGCTATTCTTTTAATTGTATTTAGCATTATACTAGAAAATATACCTAGAAAATGAACAAATTAAACAAGTAAATTAATTCCCTTTACTCAATCCCAGTGAAAATATTTTATGAGAACAAGTACAGAATGAAGTATTTACTTGAAAGCAACCCCTTTCAAAGTTAGCTGTCATTTTTCAACCCTCAAATGTATTTAGCAGTACAATACATTGTACCTTTTAAACCGAAATGGCTTAATTTTTTTTAATTTAACTGTTTAATAACTAGAATGAGAGAGATATATGATTTTTTAGCTTTATTCCCAAAAGTTAAGTTTAATAAATTATTGTTTGTTCTGGATATTGGCTGAGCGACCCAGAAATTTGAAAAAAATGTAAAAAAAAAATCAATTAAAAATGCAGTTGGTCTCTGAAATGCTCGAAACTGAAGAGTCTGTTGAGTGCTTGATATTCAGAAGGCCTACATTTAATTTTTTAAAACTTGTTGTTACTATGACACACCTCCTCCCCAAGTGTCCAGAAACTTGGGCCTAACTCCGGGGGATCCAGGTCAATGTACATTTACCTGATTTACCTGATCTTCAGTCTATTGATAAGCCATTAGCTTCTAGACCACCTTTACTTTCGACTTCTGTCACGTAGATTTCATCGAGTTGCGCAAGTCCGATGTAATCAAGTTCATTTACTTCACTTTTAGTTTTAAAACTTTCGTTTAACTTCTGTAACTGTATATGCCATGTATAAACGAAACATCTTGTGTGTACATAGACATAGTACATATAGATACTGGTATATATCTCTACATGTAATGTTACATGTAGAACTTAAGTCTCTTATCTTTGTTGGGGTTTTATCCAATGTTTACAACTTTGATTCGTTCAGTTACTGCTCATCTTCCATTTCACTCATTTGGACGTGCTAGGTTTAGATGCTCAAGGAAAGCCAGAGTACCCGGAGAAAAACCATGGACCAGCAGTACCTAACAACTTACTGCCCCACATGGGATTCAACTCGCAATTGGTTTCAGAGGTGGAGGGCTAGTGGTATCATGTCTGAACTTCTTAACCATTCACAAACCATATACAATTATGGTCTATGTATGTGGAGGGATAAATCTTGAATTGCCTCCCTTGAAAGAGTTAATTAGATTTTCTTGAGGGCAAAGCAATGCTAAATGGTTCCTGACACATAAGGACATAATGAATATAAATTAATTAAGCAATAAACCTAGTATATATTGTGTAAAATAAAACTGTAATAAATAATTTAACAAGAATTTCCTTAACACTCAGTATTGATGGTGTAATATTATCAATACAATGGTCCACTACACATGTGCATTTATATATATATGTGATATGCGAAACAAATTGGACAAAATTTATGTGTTATCTGTATCAGACATGATGTGTGGTGTCTGCACATGGCGTATACGTATGCACACTGTTGGTATGTTGTCAATCACACTCATTAATATGCACATGTAGTAGTACTCGTTTCCATACACATTCCTTAATTGTTAACTGATTAAAGTAATTGGACTATATCAGTAATCAATCGGTTTGTCTGTCGAATTAAAATAGTGAGAATAACTTGAAGCCAGGCCTGTTCTGTTTACATATTTAAAATTCTGGAAACCATGTCTGTTCTGTTTTACCCATTTACCCATAGGAATTGTTTAATATCAATACTTAATTAGGACCCTACAAAAACCATGTCATCAAGACATGGTCAGGAAATCGAAATGTCCTGACACACTGTCAGTGAAATTCATTAAAAGTCTTCAAATTGTTAACTACAACACTAATGCATTATTAGGCCAAGTGCTTGACTCGTCAACGGTCGCGGCTACACACAGGTGAAGCTCGGTGCTATTTTTAGACTGGCTGCAGTTGTAAACAGTTATAAAAACAATCTAAACAAGCGTCAACTATGGCTTATGTAGCAATTTAATTACACAATCATTCAAACAGAACCTGTCTCAGAGCAAGTACAACTGACATTTTTCAAGCTATGATTTGAAACGCTTTGGTTCTGTTGTCAGTCAATCGCATGTTTATATTTAGGTCACACTCTGAACTGCAGGCTTACAAAAACAATCAAATCAGACAACAACAAACTCTTAACATCAAATATTACACATGAAATAATACTAATATCCAACGATAGTGACCCAGTGTCTACAAAACATAAAATGCATAACTACTTACCTTATATTGGATACTTAACTTGAACAGCGAAGGCGGCTTCAACATTCACGAACCGGCTCAATACACAATATTGGGATTTCCGGAAATGACGTCATATGTAGACGCTTCGAGAACCTTCTAGAACATTCTAGAACATTCCATGGGGAAATTCCTGATCAACGTCAAAAATATACCTAATTTCGAGACCACCGTGTTGGAGTTTTGTGGCACCTATTAAAGACTTAGAGGAACCATTTTATTCAGAAAAACACCCACTTTTTACTACTGATAATTTCTGTTCACCTACTGTATCATTAAATTCAACAGGACGTATTAAACAGAAACTAGCGGTGAAAATGTTGATTTTTGCCTGTTTGACCCAAAATTTCTCCCTCAAATGAATTTTCGTAGAGTCAACAACTATCTCAGAAGATAGATCACGCCTGGATTTACTTAACTGTAAAATATCATTAAAAACTTTCTGTCAATTTCCTTATTACCCAACTTGCGGTTATAAGCGTGTTGGTAGGTTAAAATCGTCGTGGTTAACATTCGTTCCGAAGGAACGATAACTCTGTTATCGCACCTTACGTCTCTCATTTCATATTAACATAGATTACGCAGGGAATTGGTTTGGTGATGTAACCTAGCTTAGATGATCGATATAAATTTGCTTATGTTATTCATGTTTTTGGGTTTTTTTTAATAATCTTATTTTTGTTTCGGAAATCGGGCCTTTTAACACAATATTGTTAGTGTCATTGTTATTACAATAAAAACGATTTAATAAACATTCAAATGTTGATTGAGGTAATTTGATATTACAAACAGTCTTTAAAAGGTTTTCATCCAATATCAATTCCTATGTTTAAAGATGCTCCACCGCCGACAGAGCATAAATGATATTAATCATTTGAACAATAATTGGTGTTTAATCGTGTACATATATGCCTAATTAACACAAAAAATAATATAAAATAATTTATTTCGCCTTTAGTGCATGCGCAATCAGTACTTAATTCCATATAGGATATAGTGTCACGGAATTTTTTCGGGATGCAATTAATTATTTTTCATATTTTTAACTTGAAGTAAAATTAGAAGCTCAAACTTTTCAATGGTGTTAATGGTGTAAAGTAAGTAACTTTTGTAACAGAAGAAAAATACTAAATCGTCTGCTCCTGTTTTTTATAGTGAAAAAATACCATTTGTCAGCGGTGGAGCATCTTTAACTAAGCGAGCATGTTTGTGTTCTGTACTACACATGTAATTATCCATACTTTTTTGTCTGTGAGAATAAAATAGTGTGATTGTCGCCTTACTTGTTATATCACATGAATTCTAGGCCGGTGTGTGATCCAGGTCTTTAAACACAGAATCCATTGAATTTTTAATGTCTTTGTTCCAATGTCCTTTATAATGTTCACATTTTCAGTACATACTTATTCCTGAAAATACCTTTATTGATAATGACGTGTTTCCGCGTTCTCCTAATGTGATTTACTCGTTACAAAATAATGAAAAATTTACAAAAGCGATAAGACATTGTTGTCATCAAATATAAGAAATGCCATTGTGTGCTATCTCCGCATCTTAAACACCAAGACCCACCCTCATTAGGTTGTTTTTATAATTTAACGGTGATGATTCATCAGTATTACAGGTGTTTTGGTGATATGGTTCAGTGAATCAGATCGTTTGATATATAAGCAGTGTAAATTAAAAGATAATATTTTCCATTAATGAAAGATGCTCCGCTGCTGACAAATGGTATTTTTTCTCTACCAAAACAGAAGTAGTATTTGTCTTCGGTTACAAAAGTTACTTATGCTAGGTTTACACTATGTTCCCGGCGACCACGGTAGCCCCGTTTGCACGAAACGTGGTGCGCCGTGGAATTTTGGCTATTTTTGTCTCTGTATTCAAGTTGAGCTAGGTCTTGTGAAGTTTTGCCACGGTCTTTTACGGATTACGTGATGGACCGTGGATATAGGGGAAAGTGCTGTTCCCGGAGGTTAAAGGTACACTACGGCTTTAGCACGGTCTATCAAGGATACCAATACGTTCTCTCTAGGCCTGTTACGATCTGATGAGGTCTGCTACGTTTTACACGTTTTGATCAAGCTCCGATACGTTTGTCACGGTCCGCCAAGGCTTACTAGGGATGAAAGTCTGATGCCGTGATTTTTTAAGTAAATGAAACAATATTTATTGCCGAAATGTCACTTCAAACACATTTTAATTACAAAATGTGTTAAACATTTTAATTACAAAATGTGTTAAAAGAAAATAAAATCTTAACAGCATTCGGAATAAATATATAATTATTATAGCAAAGTGTTTTTACGCCATTTTTTCTGTAATGGTTATCACTTAATCTGTCTTTTGCAATAATAGCTTTGGTATATTTTGATGGTTTAAATGTGTTTGATAATGACTATTTTTATTTAGTAATACAAATAATCCATGGAGTAGCAAATATGCACCAGGCTAGGCAATGATACTCCATCAGATATTGCTTACAACGTAAGACCGTAATAAGACGTAACACGCCGTATCACGTCGGGCTTTCAATCGCTACAAGCCGTGCCTTGACAGTGATGTGCCTTGACAGAACGTATCGAAACGGTTATCATCCACCTTGGCTTGCCGTCAGAACCTTGACAAACCTTGGCAAAACTGCACAAAACGTGCAGCCAATCTGCATCAACCGTGATAAAACGTGGAAAAACGCAACAGAACGTCACAAAACTTGAAATCACCGTTAGATTCCGGGAAACGTGCTTGCTGCCCGTTCCACCACGGACCGTCTGGAGGTTTTGTTACGGCTGGCACGCATTGTTACGTTTTGTTACGTCAATCCCGTTTTATGACGTCCTGTGGCGTTTACCATCTGTACCGTGACTGCCGTGGCAAATTTTTTGACAGTTTAAAAATTTGGCACGGCATCCACGTTAATCACGACCGCTCACGTTTGTCTATCACGTCCTTCTGCGTTGTCTCAAGTTGTCTCGCGGTCACCACGTTTTGTCCACGGTGGCCCGAAACGGGGCTGCCGTGGCCGCCGGGAACATAGTGTAAACCTAGCATTACTTTACACCATTACCACCATTGAAAAGTTTAATCTTCTAATTTTACTTCAAGAGAAAAAAATTCGTGGCACTATGTCCTATATGGAATGAAGTACTGATTGCGCTTGCACCAAAAGCAAAATATATTATTTTATATTATATTTTGTGTTAAACACCGGTTATTGTTCAAATAAAGAGTATCATTTATGCTCTGTCGGCGTTGGAGCATTTTTAATATTTCATTGTCATTAAATATAAATGTGTCGTAAGTTTCATCCTCACGAACCATGAGGAGCTTTTCCTGATGTAATCACCACCACAAATTATCAATATTACGAGAATTAGAAAACTTATAATACATAGGTTTTGATTCTACATATACAAATAAGAGTTGAACATGACTTTGGAAATATTTACATTTGTATCTACAGTGCAGTAAATCGAGTGCATACAGACAGACCAAGAAGCAAAGTTGTGGTCTACAATTTCATTTCACATTTTACAGTGTTATTATTAATTCTTAAGTGACTTTTGATAAAAGGTATATTTTCATCTAAACATACATAAGGCATACAATATATATACGTTCATGTACAAGTATTGTATATTTTACTCACATGTCTACCACAGTAAAATGAACCTTTATTTTATAGTCTTTTATTGTTCGCAATGCTTAACAATCATGCATATCTATCACTTGATTGGAACTGTTAGATATTTGACTATCCAGCAGTAATAATGTATATCAGGGCCCAGTTGTTCAAAACGGGTAGTTTCTGCTCCTGCTTCGCGCTCAGCATACAGGGAGTGGGACGACTGGTTCGCCCGTTGTCAGTATAATGTGACCGGGTGGGGTGTGTTGCTTGGTGTCATCGGCGGCATGCTTCAGTGATATAGCACTATAAAAAAGGGCAACAGTTCCACTATACAAGAAGACACAACATCAATATACCGCAGTCTCCTAAAACACCCTAGTAGCACAAAATACACGCAACACACCGCATTCATGGGAGGCCCTCCTTACATGAGCATAGCTGTTAATAGGACGTTAATTAATCAAACAAACAAACAAAAGTTGTTCAAAGGATGATTCGCTTAATGATTAGTGAAATTTTATTTCTCGTTTGCTGCAAAAAATTATTATTGTATCTTCATCAAAAATCAGCAAGCATGTAAAGAATGAAGTTCTTAAGATTCCTATAAATAATTACAGTGCATAGATATCATAAATTCTGTGTTGGAAGTAATGTTTATAAGGCATTACACATGATTGTTTGTCCATCTGAATGATTTTCCCAGATTTAATATCATATTTTCCATTTTTTCATTTTTCGTTTTCACTAATGTCATATTTTCCATTAATTCATACTTCATTTTTCACTAATATCATATTTTCCATTAATTCATATTTCATCTTTCACTAATGTTATATTTTCCATTAATTCATATTTCATTTTTCACTAATGTCATATTTTCCATTAATTCATATTTCATTTTCACTAATATTTTCCATTAATACTTACCTCTCTATATTTTCGTTATGCCCTCCAATCTCTTTTTACTTCTCTTTCTACATGACACAAAAGTTATCAATGTTTTGAGAATTACAACATTACAGTGAATTGTGTACCTAAGGCCAAACAATGATATCACATTTCTACAGTGTTATTAGCGATTGCACTCTAGATGAAAATCCTTATTGTTTTTGTTATGTACGTGTATTTTTAATTCTTATTATTTTCACAAACATTGTTAAACGAGCTACGATGTTCCTTTTTGAGGTTTTGGAAAAGTACGTTTCATTTTGCACAATAAATTTCAAGATCACAGATATAAAAAAAAAATCCATCAACTTTAAACGTTCGTGAATTCATATCCGTACATTATACAACGTTCACGTTTAGTTATATTCAGGTAGGTCATGACAAAGTGGTTTCCATGTTATCAGAAAATATGTCAAGGTTACGTGTTCGCAACGCGGTCAAATGAGGTCAAACTGCTTTTACTTGATTTGACGGACTATTTTAAACAGTTTCGTTACGAACTTTGTTCCCTGATCTATTTTACACCAACGAGTGGTTTATTCGACTTTGAAAGATTGCTATCCCCTTTTGACTCCCCCCAATCAAACATTGCAACAATTCAACCATCCAACTGTTGGATAGTTGAATAGACCTTAATTGGTTACACAGGTAAATCATGTTTATTCTATGGTCTGATAAACACATACGGGTAAGGTTTATATATAGGTACACGAGCATTCCATTCTTAATATCACAGTTACACGGTCATCGAATAAGAATAGATTTAACATGCAGTTTATATTGATAATCATTCATTAATTACACATAACGATCCCAATACAATTCCATGAGTTTTATTCTTGTTGATGTCAAAGGAAGATTAAAACATCAAAGTACCATATTTTAAGTAATCTTTATGATGAGGGAATTATAAATTCCAAAGGAAAAATGTGTTCTTGAAATCAAATTCATGATTGGGAACGAAGAACACATTTCAAGAAAAGTCTCAAAAGATACACTGTAGCTCTAAACTTGGATATAATTCGACACCTTTACAACCCACTTGTGGAGAGATGAGGTCTGCCAATGTAGACACAAAGGACTTAGTTGAATTATTCTAAAACCTGGATTATTCTAAATGAAAATCGAACGTGACTTCATATTGAAATCATTGATACTCAAACAAAAACCATTTTGGATTTGTATTAAGTGTTCATTGTGCTTGAAGAATCATTTACAACACA
Source organism: Argopecten irradians (assembly GCF_041381155.1). Classification (NCBI taxonomy): domain Eukaryota; kingdom Metazoa; phylum Mollusca; class Bivalvia; order Pectinida; family Pectinidae; genus Argopecten; species Argopecten irradians. The sequence continues at coordinate 24,029,577 of NC_091148.1, forward strand.
TACACGGGACAAAGGAATATCTATTGATCAATTGATTTTTTTTTGGGCAAAAGTCATTTTTCGGGTTTTCTTTGTACAAGTATTGTATGTTTTACTTCAATTTCTACAACAGTAAAATGAAGTTTTGTTTCATAGTCTTTTATTGTTCTCTATACTTTAAAAAAATATGCATATTTTCCACTATATTGGAACTCTTGGATATTTGACTATCCAACTGCATTGCTATACATCTGTCGTACAACAATGGATGGCGTCGCGGGAAATTTTAATCGGAAATATACTTGAGAGTTTGCACTACACGACCAGTTTTAAAAGGTTTTGTTCATTACTTGTCTCCAAACTTGTTTGCCAAGCCTCGAAAAAAAGACAAACATTTAACTCATTCCCTAAAATCTATTATCCTTACTTATTAATTCAACAATAGTTGAAAGGATGCGATATATAAATATTTACATTCTGACTGTTTCGTCACTATATGTATATGAATCAATCAACTGACGAAAACAAACATTTGCCTATGAAAACACTATGAATACAATGATTCTCGTGCATCGATCAGCTGATTTCAAACATCACGTCGGTTTCACATCAATAAAAATAGTTCCCCACAATATCTAAAGTCTAATCTTTAATGTGATATAGAATCAAGTAAGGTTCACTATAATAAGTCAATCAGATTTTATTTTAACTATATTTCTTGTTTATCGTTTGTTATTTGCGAAAAAAGGTCAACCGGAAGACGGAAGTTTGAAAACGAGACGTTGTAGAACGACTTTGTCATCCGGCTGTTCCATTAATCTCGTTTCTTGTTGTAAATGGGTGTCATAATTGTAAATATAATACAATAACCTTTCAATAATTTTTATTTTCATATATCATTCTAATGTAAATATATGGATTGAATGTATTTTTCTACTTTTCATAGCGGCTATGAATAGCAGAAGCTATCTACATATCTTCCGAGGAGCTTTAACGCGCTCCAAGGTATATGCAGATAGCTTCTGTTATTCATAGCCGCTATGAAAAGTAGAAAAATACATTCAACCCCTATATATTGGTGGTTTAACCCGATTCCATTTTCATACTACATGTGTAAATTGCATTCGTAGAAGTTGGTTGGTTGATTGAATATGTCTAACGTTATATAAATAGCTAGAGTTATTTAAGGACGGCGTCTAGTAAATACAATGTGTGTTTTGAGACAAAAAAAGTATTGACCTGAAGGCAAAAAAGTGTGTGTTTTGAGACTGAAGGCAAAAAAAGTATTGACCTAGATCTAGTCTACAAACCATTCAATGTCGACATAACTAACACTGTCCCCTCTATGTTCATGTCCTCCGAGTGTCACTGAAGACAATACAAAACACGTGTATAGACCTGGATCTAGTCTACAAACCATTCAATGTCGACATAACTAACACTGTCCCCTCTATGTTCATGTCCTCCGAGTGTCACTGAAGACAATACAAAGCACGTGTATAGACCTGGATCTAGTCTACAAACCATTCAATGTCGACATAACTAACACTGTCCCCTCTATGTTCATGTTCTCCGAGTGTCACTGTGAAGACAATACAAAACACGTGTATAGACCTGGATCTAGTCTACAAACCATTCAATGTCGACATAACTAACACTGTCCCCTCTATGTTCATGTTCTCCAAGTGTCCATCGTGTCTCCTTCATCTCACCATTTGTTGTTAGAATCAAAATTCTCCAAAACGGAATGAAGCTAGGGTCATTATCATCGAATTCCATCAAACGAAAGAACTGAGCAGCAATGTTACCATCAGTATTCACCTGTATGTTGTCCACGGTTACACTTAGAATCTCTGTTGGCGAAAGTTTGACAATACATCGTAATCTTGATCCGGCACGAACGGCGTCCAATAAGTACGATTTTGTCCCTTCAATAGCAGACCCACTAGAATCTGTGGTAAGAACAAGACCCCAGTTTCTAGTATCGACAAACCAGGAGGCTGCCGTGTTAGATTGTCCTTGTCCTATATTCTGTGAGGTACCACGCTGATATAGATCTGTGTATATCTCTCCACTAGTAGATATTCGGACCAGTTTAGATATGACAGCTCCTTCTTTTTGTATCGTTTCTGATTCTGATACTGCTTGGCTCAGAAGTTGGGCAGTGATGCTATCGTTGTTGATGATAATGTTATCTGCGTCCATCACATAACCGTCAAACATGATTCTCACCTTTCTGCCGTGTCTGATCATGTCTATCAGTTCTTGTTTAGATCCAACAAATGCATCACCATTGTTACCATGGGAAAAACTAAGAATCCAACAGTAGTCTACAAACCAGTTAATCTCAGCCGAAACTGAAAACCTTTGAGAGTGGGCTGTGTCAGCACCAATATGTGGTCGGGAAACTTCTCTGCTGCCAAAGGACGACGATAGTGTCATGTACCAATAGAAAGGCTGCGTATCCCATTCAGAGAAGTCGGAACGTCCTGACTTTGACGTCACTCTCCAAAACGACTGTGACGCTATACCACACCCAGTACTAATGAACTCGACGCGGTCAGCACTGAAAATAAAATTTGAAGATTCGTGCGGGTTTTCCACCATCCTTATATCTGCGCCTTTTTCTGCGGCATTAAAGAGATCAGTCATGTAACCACAGGCCGAGGAACCGTCACCATGGTTACAGTACACCGGGTTCATCTGAGAGGCCGTTTTCTGTAAACGTCTTAAAATGTATAGATATAGTATATCAGTAAAATATAAAAAATAAAAGATGAACAAACACATAAAAGGATTCCATATACTACGATAAAACATTTGTTTCATACCTCGATAATTTTAAAACCCGTTATCGTGACGTCACAATAGAGAAGTCAACGTTGCTTATTAATTTTGGTTATTTCTTGAAAAATAATTACAAGTATTATTTACTGTCATTGAGTTATAAAATAGATTTGTTTGCAAAACTTCATTCAGGTATAGTTTTGGATTTGGATTTGGTTTGAAAACAGAGAAAAAATTTAAAAATATTTCGTTGTAATTACCTGCTGAACCAAACGGAATGCGTCTCTGTTGGTGATGTGGATGTCGGATTTTCGGCCTCACCAAGATTAACCTTGCCCCAGTGTACCTTTCCATGGTCGCATACCTTAACAAACTCCCAGTACATACTAGGTTCAAATGTGTCCCAACTGCTCTTGGAGAGAACGAATACAGAAGAAGTACAGATGACCCCACCTTTTGTTATGACGTCATCAACCTCAAGGTAAAGGTCAGGCGGTAGGTGTATCCGCATATCGTCACCCCGTAAGGTCGCCGACGACACCTCAGCCTTGGTACCATATAGGACACGTCCGTCAGCCTCCACCTCGAACAACTTATCCCATGATTCATCGCAGATCGCTTCAATAAACAAATGGAAGTGTCATACACTATAAATCCATCCACATTCTCGATACTCCATAGGTTCCGATCACGTACGATCTCTTGACCCATGACACATCTCATAGTAAAAATGAAGTCAACACAGTAATTTAGTCCTTTGATGCTCAATAAGAGAGCCGTATAACGGTACACTGTGATTGAATGTGTGGCTTTGAAGTCGAGCGTCGTTCTCTCTGTAGTCTTCAAAGGAAATTTTTGCTGGCTTGTGATTGGTTTTTAGATTTTTTGTCCTCCGGGCTGCCTTCAGTTTTACTATATACAACTCAAAATTTGCCAAGGATCACTTTTATTTCGCAGTATATCAAACTTATTTTATTGTACACTATTCATAAAAATAATTTAATGGTGGCTTTAAGATGTCTAAACACAGGTTCCAACAGCAAAAACTATGGAATTTCCACGAGTACTCCATGCATTACTCCCCCCCCCCCAAAAAAAAAAAAATAATGAAAAAATAGGACAATGGGAGCGAAAACACAAATTCACGTTAAAAACAGTTTTCTCGTGTAATTTTCATTTCAGTATCTTGTGTTGCGTCCTTTAGCTTCAATAACACTGCGACATCGCCTACGCATGCTCGCAATTAAGTTTCCGATTTTGCGGGGATGGATGCCCATTCCTCTCGCAGAGCCGTTCCAAGTTCTGGCAATGACTTTGGCTGGTTAACGCGAGAAGAAATGGAATCCTGTAGCATATCCCGCTTGTGCTCTATCGGATTTTGGCCAGTCCATAAAGTCGTTTCGTAATGACGTAGAATTGCTAAACCTCTGACGACGAGCTCCAAATGGTAATTATCGAACGCGTAGACTGGTCTGCTCTTTCCTTGAATCTAAATCTGATAGAGCACATGTGGGATATTCTACATTAATCCATTTCTTTCCGCGTATACCAGCCCAAGTCACTCCAAAACATGGAACGGCCCTGCAAGAGGAATGGGCATCCATCCAGCAAAACCGGATTTAATTGCGAGCATGCGTCGCCGAGTTATTTAAGATAGGGGACGTCACACAAGATACCGAAAAGAAATTTACAATAGAAAACTGTGTTTAACGCGTATTTCATTTTCGCACCCATTTTGGTGTTTTTGACATTTTTTGGGGAAGCTCTGTTTCGCAAGTAATGTATCGAACAATCGTGAAAATTTCATCGTTTTTCTGTTGGAACCTTAGCTTAGACATCTTAAAGACACCATTTAAGTATTTTTATGAATATTTTACAATGAAATAAATTTGACATACTAGAAAGTAAAAGTGATCGTTAGCAAATTTTGAGTACTATATGAGATAGTCCAGGGGTGTAGAGATCGTAAGTGATCGAAACCCCTGCAGTATCGAGGATGCTCCATTCATTGACCACTGTAAACGTGGCTATTTTTGTGAGTGCTTATTTCCGCGATTTTCATCCATAAAATTTTCGCAATGTTGTTATTTTCGCAATAGGTACACTTTTATACTTTCAACAAAAACGTTTATAATTTCCGCGATCAAGTGATCTTCGCGTAGTTAACGAAAAAATTCCGTTGCGTAAATTTTCAAGATTACAGTATGTCATCGAATGAAGATTCTGTGTTCGACAACCGATGAAACATGTACTTTAATCATTTGGTGTAAAACAAAAGAATAAAGACATCGCACGAATGTGATTGGTCAGTTTTTTTATCACATGGAATTCCCTCAGTTGATATAACGACAGTGATAGTAATCCTGGAATATTGAGGATGAATGATAGTTCTCTTTGTTCACTTTCATGTAATTGTTTGTGTTGCAGGGCGCAATAAATCATGTACATTTACTCATTGTCTCTGTTAGGGATCGAACTCGGGCCCTCTGGCTTACTACATCCGTATATTATCGATTAAAAGAAGTTCTCACAAGCCGAGAGGTATACTGTGACTAGGACTCACCCATCCTCGATACTCAAGGTGGTGTTGTAACCACTCCATGACTCTCCTAACTCACAGTAAAAGTGATTGCAGTTCAGGAGACAAAAAATCAATCAGTGGCCTGCAAACGTCCTTTGAAGATTACAGAGAGAGAATCGTCTAACGTCAAAGGCACACAGTGTACCGTTTTTTTAATTCTTTTAATGTACATAACATGCATCAAAGAACCAAATTACCTGTGTCTTCTGTTGCCTTCAGTTTTGTTATGACATATTTCAGGGATGGATACAACGACAGTGATAGTAACCCTTGGAGTATAGAGGATGGCACTTACCAGAGTTGGGAAAAATATAAGAAATACATCCATCCGTTATATTTTTGACTTCAATTGAAAGGTTCTCTGTGTATGTTTAGATAACGACATTAAACATGGAATTTCAGGGAATCACGATCTATTTGTTACGTTATTTTGTACACCTTCATGCCATTAGTTCATTTGTTGCTCAAGCTAGTGTGACATATCATATAAAATGATAAACGCACTTTTTTCGTCTTGCATATTTCACGGAATTTCTTTCAGAAAGAAATGCGACTTGACTTAACTTCATAAAATCATGACAATGCTTGCTCGAAATGACAGATTAGAGATAAAAGTGCGATCACCGCGTCGGATTATTTCTGAAGGTGATTGCGGTGATTTGCCACCCTCAACCGCCACCGAGAATCCACCGAGATCCCTCGTGACGACCATGTTACCATGATCTGTGTTTATTGTGAGCCGTAAAAACCGCGATGATCCTGTTGACACTCGTTATGACCGGCCGTTACGATCGCGGTGGATCAAAGGGGTCATCAAGACACGCGATGCCCACAGGAACCGCGATGATCCTGTTGACACTCGTTATGACCGGCCGTTACGGTCGCGGTGATCAAATGGGTCATCAAGACACGCGATGCCCACAGGAAACGCGATAATCCTGTTGACACTCGTTATGACCGGCCGTTACGGTCGCGGTGATCAAATGGGTCATCAAGACACGCGATGCCCACAGGAACCGCGATGATCCTGTTGACACTCGTTATGACCGGCCGTTACGGTCGCGGTGATCAAATGGGTCATCAAGACACGCGATGCCCACAGGAACCGCGATGACGAAACTCTAGCGATACATTGGCATCATTTCGATCATTTCCTGATTACTACGCGTCGCGCTAAATCACCGCGATGGAGGGATCACTTAGGATTTCTGTGGTCCGATATATATCATACATACTCATGCATACATAGACATGCATACTCACACATATTCTTCTTTTGTACATGACCCTCGCGGATGTAGACATCTTCTGTAGACGCTTCCTGATTATTTGCACGTGCGCACTCTCCAGTTGCAGGATCGAAGTTTGCCACCACTCCACCGGTGTGTTGTAATAAAGCGAGACATTGTATGGTGCTATTTACGATTGTGATATTATAGATATTAGTTCCGCTATCATCTCCTCCTTGGCTACACCTTCCGGGACCTATGGTCGGCTCTATCCGTCCTAACTTCCACTTTTGCTCCACCATTATTGGATTACATTTACCTATATCACAAAAAAAATAAATACTAAAATAGATGATAAAATCTGTAAAAATGTATACCTACGTATACCAGTGAATAAATACTTTAATAAGCAATTAAATTAATCAATATTTATTTGTTTGGATAATTCTCATATTATATTTATCTTATGTACTAATAACTGCAATAAGCTTACTAGTTTGTTATACTATATTACTATTTCACTACTATAACATTATTCTGTCCATTCAGTGCCAAACATAAACACTTTTAAAAACAGACTTGATAAATTCTTTAGTAAACATGATATTATTTATAACTATAGGGCAAACATGCCATAACCGGAAAATGAACTGTAATGTAATTAACTTTTATCATTAATTTTAGTCCAGTGTAGAGGAACAAAATGTGTTCCTGTATTGGACAACTACTATCATACTATACGATAATTTAACCTTCACTGTATCTGTAAGATTCGTTTCCTCCTACATTAGTGCCTTTCAAATAATATTTTGATTAGTAATTTTTTACAGTGCTTTTAAAATCATTTAATTATCAGCTAATCAGCGAATTTTAATCAATATGTTGCACAGTACCTTCATGCTAACTAGACATTCGCTATACCTAATTTACACTTCATATTCTCTCTGGCATTTCACAACGTGGATTTTTATAAAATTTATATTTCAATATAATTCTTTTAAATGCTGGAAAAAAGATACTTATTACGTTATCGACATACAAGGTTTATCAAAGACTAGCAATTTTCAGCATTGACAACACAAAAACAAAAAGAACATAGGATAATTAACGAGAGAATTAGCAACCGACGAAAAATATTAATGTTGTGTCAATACAAAAACATTTTCAAAACGAGCTTCAACTGCACTAAAAGAATTTTTTCAATTAGATCGGCAATAACTTGGAAGAAATTACCAGAATAACAATTCGACAAAAAACATTAACATGTTTAAAGATTAGTGGGGTCGGTACTGGAAAAGAACTGTGTTTTTTTATCAAAGAGCCGGTGTTACGCTAAAAATGGACTTCCGATGAAAATTAACTGACCCCGAATCAACGTTGAAAACTGACCCCGAATGCTGTTGAAAATTGAACATGCCGTTGAAAATTGATGTTCCAAGGGTCAATTCTCAACGGCAGGTCTGTTGAAAAATGACCGTGGGTCTTTCCAAGCAGTCATATATAACACATGATGAATTTCAACCGAGTCAAATTGCAAACCAAAGTGATATTAAAAGATTTGACAGTACCCATCTACATTTATCCAGAGATTTGTACATTGATAGACTTATTGACATAGCGAACCAATCTGAAGAAATCATTACTTGGTATAGAATTATGTTAATGAACAGAGCCAGGGATAATAAACAGTGTCCTAAAGGAAAATTAGCTAAAAGAAAAACGACAGCTGAGAGCACCGCATGCTTCAAATATGCGAAAGATTGCTATATTATTCAAATGTTCATAGACGGGGAAATAGAAGACGTGTTCTGCAAATTAAAGGTAAATCAGTAACGGAGGCCCCCGAAGGGAACGGTCCGACACAAACCCAACAGTCAATGGCGAGTGGGGATACTTCACCCTCGAGTACCTCTGGTCAACCAAACAGAACGCAATTACGGGAAATAGGACTCAACCAAATGTCTGTTGTAGAAATAAACTCGAAAATGCAATCTCTCTGAGAGCGTGTTGTTTCTGTAAAACCAAAAAAATGATTGCATATCAAAACGAACGACAGGACGCAATTAACACCATAAATGGACGGGAAAAAACCCCACATAAACAGTGTAAAATTTGAGAATGAGCAATTGGAAGTAAAGTTAAGCTCCCCCAGCATCCGAACGGAACATATAAACAGATAGATTCTCCGAAATCATACGCCGAGATCGTCAACGGACCTAACACCGCGAATACCCCTTCCGTACCCCAAGAAGAACACAATGTTTTGAAGCAATATACAGGGAAACAACGACCAGCGTCGTAGTCAAGATCCAAATGTTAACAATATATGCTTCAGGTGAGAAAGGATTTTTTGATTCGACACAAATGGTTAATTCACGACCGACTGTAAACCAAGATATAGAGAACAATGAAGAGGATATTTTTGTGGGGGTTGAGCACAGGGACTTGTAACGTAGGTTGTGAGAAATTCTGCTGTGTATACATGTGTACGATATACTATATAAAAGTACAAGGGAACCAACGGCTCGCTTGGAAGAGGTACGCCTGCCTCTACAAAAGTCGCCCGTATTCCGTCAAACATTGATAAATATGTACATAAATTTTCGACATGGAAAACACAACTTTTAAACACGAAATAATATATTAACATACCTTTATTTCACTATAAACGTGGAAAATGCAGTCAGATATCACCGATGTCGTTTTGCCTGTCCAGTAAAATCTAGGTCAAAAGCACTCATATTCCCTTGTAACAAATTTTGTATGCATTCATTTCACTTTCTGGTGATATTTTCCCATTGCAAATACAAATATCTCTAACTCTTTCATTAATCCAATCCAACAGCTAAAAGCGAGGAATCACACTTTTTTTATCCAGCACTCGACTCTTGTTCGTATAATCCGCCATATTGTAATTGATGATGGGTGCCTTTTTGGTGTACTCGCCCTTACCCGATACTACACTGAAATTCTGTACTCAGACTTTGTACAAATTAAGTTTCACGGTTTATGTTCTTAGAAGAACCTTTATTTGAGATGCATATATCATTAATTGAAGAATCTAACTTAAATGGAGACTCTAATGTTGTACTTGACCGTTACCACATTGATATTGTAGCGTTTAGTGTACAGACACCGGGTATATGGTGTTTCCAGTCCGGGTCCGGGTATGGGGTACACAATATCCACACAAACGTGTTTAACCTAGATTTCAGTGGACAGGCAAAACGACATCGGTGATATCTGACTGCATTTTCCACGTTCATAGTGAAATAAAGGTATGTTAATATATTATTTCGTGTTTGAAGTTGTGTTTTCCATGTCGAAAATTTATTTAAGAATATATTGGTATTAAATATGTACATATTTATCCATGTTTGACGGAATACGGGCGACTTTTGTAGAGGCAGGTGTACCTCTTCCAAGCGAGCCGTTGGTTCCCTTGTCCTTTTATATAGTATATAGTACACATGTTTACACAGCAGACTTTCTCACAACCTACGTTACAAGTCCCTGTGATTGGGACGACCACAACATTTCGATATTACAATCGGAATAGGTGAAAAATATTATAACAAACAGGACGGAGGGGAATACATCAGTACGGTTATTTGCTAGTTGAAAGGCACTGCGTCCGCAAAATTTCGGACGTGAAGAGCGATCCTGAAAAAATAAGGATCCTAATTCGGATACAATAGAAATGCGATGGTGGGCACTGGGAACACAACAATGACAATCGGCACATATAGACAGGACGAGGGGAATAATGGTATGATACCAATTTCGCCATACTTACACTGGATAATGACTACGTCTACTTACACTGGTACAGTCTAAACCGAGAGTCGCGGCGTATATTCCGGTCTGGAATTTGAGAGGAATTATGTCATCCGCAATGTGTCTTGATGAACTATTGAATCAACGAAAAACTGATATTGTCGTTATTACAGAACATAAGCTTAGCATACATTCCTTGTCATTTCTAGACTCCATCCATTGCGATTATTTGGCTCTACCGTCTGTCAATTTAGAAGACGTGGATCGTACACGAGGAGGGGTTTGCTATTATGTTAATAGAAAGTGGGCTTACAACGTACACGACATTGAGGAGAAGGGTTAGAAACTAACGTACACGACATTGAGGGTATAGAAAGTGGGCTTACAACGTACACGACATTGAGGGTATAGAAAGTGGGCTTACAACGTACACGACATTGAGGGTATAGAAAGTGGGCTTACAACGTACACGACATTGAGGGTATAGAAAGTGGCTTACAACGTACACGACATTGAGGGTATAGAAAGTGGGCTTACAACGACATTGAGGGTATAGAAAGTGGGCTTACAACGTACACGACATAGGGATTGAGGGTATAGAAAGTGGGCTTACAACGTACACGACATTGAGGGTATAGAAAGTGGGCTTACAACGTACACGACATTGAGGGTATAGAATGTGGGCTTACAACGTACACGACATTGAGGGTATAGAAAATAATAGGATTGTAGGGATGACTTTAACGGTAAATGGTAGCACCCTAATATACATATTTGGAGTGTATATGCCAAGTGATAACACTGAAACTGATTTCTAGAAAGAAAAACAGGAAATCGCAAGTATGCAAAAAATTGGCGGTTGATCATTATGTTTGTAATCAACCAAAGGCCGTCACGAATGGTTTTGCGGAATACTTTGAGCATATATATACTGCCAAGGGAATTTTTACAGATCGATATTTTAATGGTCAAATAAAAGAACACCCAATAGCTGTTCCGTCATTTTCTTTTCGTGAAATAGAAGCTGCAATTGAAATTTGAAATTATTTTAAGTACCCGGCGTCGATGAAGTGAATAACGAGCATCTTCGATATGGTGGGAGACAAAATATTCTTATGATTATGAAGTTGTTCACCGCAATAAAGTCTCAAGGATACGTGCCGAAGACATGGAGGATGGGCGTGGCCATACCAATTTATAAAAGGAACAATAAACCTCGTGACAGCCAGGATAGCTACAGGCCGGTCTCCCTACTTCCGGTCTTGTATAAACTGCTAGAAAAAGTGATATACGAGCGATTGTTAGCGCAGTGTGAAATGTCGAATACGCCTTTTCCGCAGCGACAACAACAAGGATTTTAACGCCGTCTGGGATGTATCACAACGTCATTTAGCGTTCAAGAAACAATTCTCGCTAATCTGGAACAAAACAGTAAAACGTACGTGGCATTTCTAAACACGAAAAAAGCATTTGATTCGGTGTGGCATGGAGCTCTGATGTACAAGCTAAAGCGTATGGGCATAACGGGATCTCTATTAAACGTTATCAATTCCGCTTATACTGATATCAAAAGTTGGGTATGTGTGAATCAAGTGCGCTCATATTGGTACAACGTGCGCTCGGGAGTCCGGCAAGGTGGGGTACTCTCCGGATTTTTGTACCTAACCTTTATCAATGACCTCTTACAACAACTAGAAGAACTGAAATGTGGTGCTATGATCTACGATATCAATTGTGGCAATCCAACCCTTGCTGATGACATGACACTCATTGCAACAAGCCCAAAGGCTATCCAAGATATGTGGCATCAGATTAAGCTCAACGCTGGAGATATCAGTATAATTACAGCAAATGCTCAGTTGTTGTCTTCAGAAACGAGATAAACCACATCAGATACAATGGTGGATGGGTGACGAACTGATACCGATACGGGATGTTCAGGAGCACTTTGGAATCCCGCTTGACTCGAAAATGCGATTTACAACTAAAATAGAAAAATCTTGTGGAAAAGGGAGAAATGCGGTGAACGCTTTTTCCTGAATTGGTAACGATCTCACAACGATTAATCCATCTACCGTGACAAAATTATACAAATCAGTAGTACTACATAGCGCCTTATATGGTTGCGAATTTGGAATAACATGTTAAATATGGATTACGTACAAATAGCTCAATTTCAACATTATGTAGCCAAACGGATACTTGGTCTTAAAAAGCAAACCCGTTCAGACATGGTAGAAAGTCTCATCGGAACACATCGAATGTCGGCCGAAATTGATAAAAGGAAACTCATGTTTTTTTGTCTGCTAGTTTCACTTCCGCCAACGTCACAGGCAAAGCAAATATTCATTCGACGCGTCAGCGTTTATAGGCACAGCGGATTTATACCGGATGTGTTAACATTATCTGATAAAAACAATCTGTTAGAATTTCTTTTTAAGTACATAAACTATGGATATTTCCCGAACAAAGCAAAGTGGAACTCCATTGTTAAAAAAATTGGCTCAAAATATGAGAACACAGAGCTTCAACTTCGATTAAGCAGGGATAGAGACTTTGTAAGGTTTAAATGCATACTCAACACATACAAAACGCATTATGCTCTGCTAAATATAATCAGAACAACCGAACACTTGAATTTCGTGAGACATGTTATGAAAAAACTGGTGTGTGTTCCATACAGATGTAATAAGAGTGTGTGTATCGTGTGACGAATTATATCGGGATGCTGTGATACTCATCTAGTAATGCAATGTTCAGCCACTCAAATATTCAGAGATACATACTTTAGCATTTTACAGGAAACTTATCACGAACTCGCTACATACCTCTCAAACTTCCATGAGGAACAGATGTTACATATATTACTAGGTAGGACGCCTCGGATTTATGAACACCTGGGTATTCCGGAGGAACGAATACATGAACTCCAAGTGTTAGGAACATGCTTTCTATGCCACTGTATCCCATTTAAAACTGACTTTGATGTTTTATATCACCGCTATATGCCTCTCTAAATAGTGTTACTCGTGACTGGGAAATTTAATAATTAATATTTAGAAGTTTCTATTACTATATAATTATATAGAACCTATTCAGTTTGATTTCACAGATATTTTCCTGACTCTTGAAGATTCGAGCTATTTATGGCCTATACTTTAACTAATGTCATATACAATATCTTGAATGATTCGAGTTATATATTAGCTATACTGTCTTTCTATTGATGATTATTTAAAATTGTTCTTGTGGTATGAATTAACAACATGATTGAGTCTCTATGCTATTGTAGTCAACTTGATACCATACATCAAGAACGTATATATGTATAATACTAGTAATTTATAAAAATGATCTTGATAAAACTTGATATTTAATACCAGAATCCTCATAATGTATATATTCAACTGAACATGTATTAATGACTATAGCTTCAAATGTATATATTTACCTTGTATTTAATAAATTTATCTTGTATTTAATCTTTGTATCTCAGTTTTGATGTGGCAAAATCTAAACAGATTGTCTGATGAAAAATGACCGTAGCACATGAGCTGTTGCACAATTTATTTCAGAATATTTTATTATATTGGACAACATGCAACATGCCTATACACACCCTCTCCCTTAATATTAACAGTACACAAATAAAAAGAGATGGGAAGTGATTCATACTTTAACCATAGATTTTCAGAAAAATATCGTTCATCTTTTTAATTGTTCTTACCTTTTCTTAAAAGCAAAATGAATAAATTTACTAGCATTTTGTAATTCTTTAACGGTTTTTACGCTTAAAAATTTAACTTATTCAAAAAAAACTTTGGTCTTCTATAATAATATTTCTTAACATAGATTTGGCGTAAATCTACATAATAAGGACATTATAGTTTAAAATGATATTCATCACCAAGTTCACTTGAATCACAACATGTACACAATCTATTCTCTCGTGATTTATTTTGTTTTCTTCCATTTTCAATATTTGAATTGTGTGACGAAAGTCTTATTTTAAACATCTTTTACATCCCGTGTCAATAGGTTTTGTTCAATAAAATTGTAAACAAAAATTGTCTACTAAATGTTTAAAAACTATACAGTATGTTTTGTGTACCTCGTGTTGTATTATTTACATTGTTAATAATCTCTAATTTCATTCCAGAGGTATGCTAATCCATTTTTACTAGTTCATGTTTAATGTAAATAATCCACTCATTATTTTTTTCAATCCTATTATCTAAACATTCTTTTGAAATAAAGTTAGAAGTAACTTTTATTTTTATCCTATACTCCAAAATTCTTGTTTTTCTGGCTACAAAGATAACCTTTCTAATTCTAAATGTACAAAATTATTACATGTTTTTTTTATTGATAGGACCGCGGTGGCCGAGTGGTTAAGATGTCTCGACATATTACACAAGCCTTCCACCTCTGGATCGCAAGTTCGAATCTCACGTGGGGCAGTTGCCAGGTACAGACCGCTGGCCGGTGGATTTTCTCCGAGAACTCCTGCTTTTCTCCACCAATAAACCTGGCACGTCCTTACTTGACCCTGACTGGTAATAGGACGTAAAACAATACAAACCAAACCTAACTAAGTAAGGCCTTGGTCCGATGGCACTGTTCTGCACTTATTTGCTTCATAATATCGTTAATATCGTAACAATAAAAATTACAAAATGGAATCTTGGCGTTTGAAAATAATGACCTTGAATTTTGACATTCATTTTTTCTAAAGTTAGATAAAAAACATCGAGTCGACTTGGGCGAGTCATTGGGAACGCGTTGTCGAGATCTAGTTTGTAGCGTTGGGTTACGGAATGATAAACGAGTTCTAATGGGGTCACTTTTCAACGGGGTCCATTTTCAACGGGCCGGTGCGCTTAAAGTTCAGTTTTCAACGGCAATCGGGGTCATTTTCCAACGTTGAAAAATGACCCGAGGTCAAACGGGGGTCCATTTTCAACGTTACACCGGTATCACTTAATTGTTGAAATTTACTATAAATTTTGAATATTGTATATATGTAACATGAATTGTACTATCTAAAATGTCATGACTTTATACAACTGAGTCTGGTTTAGAGGATTTACACACACAAGTCTTTAATCGGAAACAAACTTATCTTATAATGTAGCTATTAACTCGGACAAAAAAAGTGCGAAACATACATCATGTGAACAAGGTAATGACATATGAGATCACTTAATTAACTAATTTGATCACATAACTATACAAGTTTCACAAAGGAAAAGTTATGTGATAAATTCCATAGCGGTTACTGATTCTCTTTTATGGCGAACAAATATTAAAATGCAAACTGTAGCGGTTAGCTCCTAAACTTGGCATCAACACAAAACTTAAAATATATGAAGAGTAGGTAGAGGAAATCTGAAGTATCCGGATTAAAACCGACACCTACACTAAGTATATTCCAAAGTTTCAAAATGATTTACGATTAGATTAAGGATGGGTATTTTTCAATAGATTTAATTTTATAAAACAGTTGAAAAAGTATATTTTTTTAAATATTATAATATCTCTATGTATATATCATCTGCATATGAAAAAAATACACTGTTTTATTTTTTTTTCCATCACAAGGACATTCTACATTTATTTATTCTATCATCTTATCATATTGTTTAGCAATTAAAAAGATATGATATTTGTTACAGCATTAAAGAAGACAAAAAAATCTACCTGACGCAATCAGGAAAGATAAAATCCACAATAAACAAGTTACCATTAAGAAGCAGAACATTGTTCATCATCTGCGAAAATAAAAAAAAACCTTACCTGACGTAATCAGGAAAGATAAAATCCCTCCTAAACATAATAAAGGTAAGGAACTGATCATTGTGTATCCTCTGCGAGTCCCAGTCGACTGTCGCTTGTCTCCCCGATAGTACAGACTACAGACAACTCCTGCGTACAATGAGCTCTGCTTCACTTTGATCAATAAAGTTCGTTAAAGCGTTTGTCTTGCGTTATAAATAACAAATGAGGGGCAAATGCAATGACAACAGCATTTTAAAATATAATTGTTTAAAAACAAAATATGCTGGAATCGCTTGGCAAACAGAAATCTTGTTTTTAGAACAATCAGAAACCAAGCAGCCTATTAGACGTTGTAGGATCCTATAGGCCTAGGCCTGTGTACATAAAGTAGACATCTACTGTAGACCACACATACTGTAGACCACATACTCTAGAAACGCACTGTATACCACATACTGTAGACCACACATAATGTAGACCACATACTGTAGACCACATACTGTAGTAGATCACGCATACTATAGACCAAATACTGTAGAAAGGCACTGTATACCACATACTGTAGACCACACATACTGTAGACCACATACTGTAGACACATACTGTAGACCACACATACTATAGACCAAATACTGTAGACCACACATACTTTAGACGACACATACTGTAGACCACACATACTGTAGACCACATATTATAGACCACATACTGTAGACCACATACTGCCATACATACCTTTAGACTACATACTTTAGACCACACATACTGTAGATCATACATACTGTAGACCACACATTCTGTAGATCACATACTGTGATCACACATAATGGAGACCACACATACTGTGGATCACACATACTGTAGACCACATACTGTATACACCACATACTGTAGACCAAATACTGTATACACCACATACTGTAGACACATACTGTAGACCACACATACTGTAGACCACAGATACTGAAGAACCACACATACTGTAGACCACACATACTGTAATCAACACATACTGTAGACCACACATACTGTAGACCACACATACTGAAGACCACGCATACTGTAATCAACACATACTGTAGACCACACATACTATAGTCAACACATACTGTAGACACATACTGTAGACACATGCTGTAGACCACATACTGTAGACCACATACTGTAGACCACACATACTGTAGACCACATACTGTAGACACCTCACATACTGTAGACCACATACTGTAGACCACATACTGTTCATACTGTAGACCACATACTGTAGACCACACATACTGTAGACCACACATACTGTAGACCACACATACTGTAGACCACACATACTGTAGACCACACATACTGTAGATCACACATACTGTAGACCACACATACTGTAGACCACACATACTGTAGACCACATACTGTAGACACACATACTGTAGACCACATACTGTATACACCACATACTGTAGACCACATACTGTAGACCACACATACTGTAGACCAAATACTGTAGACCACAATACTGTAGACCACATACTGTAGACCAAATACTGTAGACCACATACTGTAGATCACACATACTGTAGACACACATACTGTAGACACATACCTAACCACATACTGTATGCACCACATACTGTAGACCACATACTGTAGACCACATACTGTAGATCACACATACGTAGACCACATACTGTAGACACCTCACATACTGTAGACCACATACTGTAGACCACATATTGTATACACCACATACTGTAGACCACACATACTGTAGACCAAATACTGTAGACCACATACTGTAGATCACACATACTGTAGACCACATACTGTAGACCACATACTGTATGCACCACATACTGTAGACACATATTGTAGACCACATACTGTAGATCACACATACTTTTTTTTTTTTTTTAGAAAATAAATATTATTTTCATAAGATGTGGACAGATATAAATCCTAATAAATTAGTTTAAGATATGTGACAATATGCGCATTAGAATACAGTTAAACCCCGTTATTGCATTAAATTTGCCGTAACACATTTTTATTTACAAATCAGAGAACGTTCCAACGCCAAAATGTTACTTTACCAGGTAACATTTGTAATACATGTATGAGCAAAGCACCATTAAACATTAATAATCTATTTAACACATTAAATTAAATAAAGAAAGTCATGATTATTTGAACTTGATGATGTATTTACAATGTATATTATGTTTTAAAATAACATCATCTAATGATTAATTAATTCTAAACGAAAGAATGAAGGCACTCCTTCATAAGACCTGTTATGTAACAGAAGGGGAAAAACTAAAACACATTAGCACGAACATCAACATCATCTGCCATACAACCCTCAGGAAAGCCGACTCAAGTCGCATTCTGAACATGACGACAAGTAACGTAACAAGAGCTACAAGACATACGAGAAGTAATGTAGATCACTGAGACAAATCTTAGGACAATGGGGATGGGGGAGTGGGAGTTATGAGAGATAAAACGTTGTAATAGAATGGACTAGATACTGTATGATTGTGTAACGTTGTAATTGATAATTTGTAATACTTTCCTTGGTTTACAGTCTAGTAATACCATTCATTTGATTAACCAGATCAAAACAAGAAATCATCAAAAGGGCTCAGTTTCAATCATACCAATATAATCATTAATACCGGTATGTTAAAACCATAGTTTAAAATTAAAACAGTGTGTATAAATTAAACTGTCAAACGTGGTACGTGCATTAAAAAATATATAATATTTCGTTTTATTATCATACGGACTAGATTAGAGTATGCGTTCTTTAAATCATGCTAAATTAAGGCTATTTGTCTTTGATACTAAATAAATAAAGTGACATTTTTTTTACTCTATGTGTATTTCTAATGATGTTGGTTATGTGTTTTTTTATCTAAGACTGTTCTCTGCTGCTAAAGTCCTTCCCCACACAAGTCTCGTCGCCTACACTGGTTGTAGCGCTACCTATGCCTGTGTATTTGGCTACATCACTCAGACCTCGGACTCCAGCACTTTGACGTGTGCGGCCGACGAAACGTGGGCACTCAGTGGATTCAGGTGTGACCTCAAACGTTCGTATTGACATTAAAATTAACAAATTAAAATGTACTTCTTCCTTCCAATGGTCATGTATTATTCACGTCGACATTGCAATATATACAATAGTCAAGTAACTGTATATCAAATACAAATTAAGAGGTAATTATCAATATTAATTGATTAATGAATTTTGACAATACATTATTTTTTGTGTATAATGGTAATGAGAACAGGGACTCAATTATTATAAAAGCTATATATGGCTGAACGCATTATAGAGCTCACAGATCATTTTCACACGTTAACTTTACATTTGGTGATGTTGCAAAATCCGCCAACGCTAGGATTTCTTTCAAATTTTGCAGTGTTAAAGGTCTAGGTACGTTTCCACTTGATGTGTGCCCCAAATATTTGGCATGTTATCGAGCTTTTGTCCCACACTTTTAAATCATTTTAAAATCATGCCATAGGTATTATCTTTAAGCAGATTCTGCCAAGGTATTTTTAAGATAAAAACATGAAATCCAGGAAAATAGCTTTTCGAAGGCTTCGATGTAGCCATTGATTTTTTTTCTTAAAAGTCAACATATGGCCCAGATGATTTCAAATTCACAAATGACCACAGGTAACTTAATAAAACAAAAAAATATTGATATAATTTTGTAATCTAACATATACATGTATCCTATGAAATTAGTGTATTTATATTTTCCATAACAGCACAAAAACCATTAACAACTAGATATGCTCTTGCGTGAATAAATAGTTTTACATGTAGATATTAGATAATTATTGGAAAAATATATATTGACTCAAACTCAAAATATACAAAATAAGGTTATCTTTCCCCCTAATGTAGATAAAAACTATTTGAGATTAAATTAAAAATGAAATAGCGAAACAAAATAACATTCATTTTTTAAACAAAATTTGTTTAAACTAAACGAATTTCAACACCACAAAAGCTACAATTTTAATTTTGACCAATCAAGGGCCTTGATCAATGCCAAGTCAACAACGTATTTTAAAACTGTTGATATCCTATTCAGAATACCTCATAACCCATATGTACTAATTTTTACTTATATCTAAAAGAAATATTTAAATGTCAACCAATCAGAGTCGCCCATTTCGTTATCATGGAAACCAAGCATTTTGAAAGTGTTCCCGTGTTATTCAGCATACTTCATAACACCTATATTCCAATTTCCACTTAAATATGACAATATCTTTTCAACCAATTAGAGGCTTCCATGGCAACCAGATGTTTTGAAAGTCGTACATGTACCATGCTATACTGCATACCTCACAACCCTTATATACCAATTTTCGCGGAGATATGTGATATCGTCTAAATCTTACACAATCAGAGGCCACGATTTTGTTTCCATGACCAATATTTTCGAAAGTTTTTTTTTTTTTACAGGAAAAAATTTATTTCAGAAAAGAAATTGTACAACATGTATATGAATGGTATATAAATGCAAATTTTGTATAATAATCATATTTTCATCAATTTGTCACCAGTAATTCCCTTTAAAGATTAAACATATTGTAATAAAGTTGAAGTATTTGAATATATAAATTAAAAGTTTGTCTTATTGCAATATCATGACATTAAAAACATGTGATTTTGGATATTAAATCAAAAAATTTGAAGGGACATAACTCCGACAAAATGCGAATGAACTATGCAATGGATAAAGTACTATTTTTGCAACATATAAATAATACATAATATATTTTGACTTTTAATGTAGTTTTATAACGAATTTGTCGATGACCATAATAAAGCAAATCGAGATGAAAAAAAATATTGAGTCGATGAATAGTGTAAACCGGAAGAAGATACTGTAACTCTAATAACCGGAAATCATAACGAAAACAACATACACGTGTTTTTTCGTTGGAGGAGTGCTAGTGACAAAAGACACTCCAGTATCTGTGCGAAGTATTTGTAAGTATGTGGAGAAAATAATGGTTTGAGCAGATAACTATTTCAGGTGAGTATTATTTACGTCAGTATAAATAGTGTATTTTACTTAATATTGCACAAAAAAAATTATTACCAATATATTATGACACGTGTCGTTCTGTTAATCTTTTTCAGATGAAATGTACTGTAAAGGACAGCTACATGGAAAGTTATCAAGGACAGTGAAAATTATGTTGAAGGATTAGGAAGATTTGAGTGTGAATCTTGATGTCATTTTACTAAAAACCAACTGGATTTACTATGAAAGTTTCACAGAATATCGGAGTCGAGATTTATTCCGAGGATTTCACAAGCTGATTTTATGAACGTTGGGAGAGGTGATTTGTTGTACTTTATAGGTCATCTGACCCAAAGGGTCAGGCTGACCTATTGTCATCATGCACCGTCCGTCGTCGTGCGCCGACCGCCGTGTGCCGTGCGTAAACTTTTCATTTAAACGACTTCTTCTCAATAACCGGAAGGCCCAGGGTACTGATATTTGGCCTGTAGCATGCTGGGATGAAAGGCTACCAAGTTTGTTCAAATGAATGACCTTGACCTTCATTCAAGGTCACAGGGGTCAAATAAGCTAGAATTTTTAAAACAACTTCTTGTGAATAACTAAGAGGCATACAGACCTGATATTGGGCCCCTGACATGCTGGGATGAAGGGCTATTAAGTTTGTTCAAATGAATGACCTTGATCTTCAATCAAGGTAACAGGGGTCAAATAGGCCAAAATCCTTTAAAAAACTTCTTGTGCATAACTAAGGACCTAGATACCTGATATTGGGCCCATGATATTGGGCCCATGACATGCCAGGATGAAGGGCTATCAAATTTGTTCAAATGAATGACCTTGACCTTCATTCAAGGTCACAGGGGTCAAAAAGGCTAAAATCTTCAAACGACTTCTTCTCAAGAACCAGAAGGCCCAGGATAGTGATATTGGGCCTGTAGCATGCTGGGATGAAGAGCTACCAAGTTTGTTCAAATGAATGACCTTGACTGTCATTCAAGGTCACAGGGGTCAAATAGGCTAAAATTCTTTAAACAACTTCTTGTGAATAACTAAGAGGCCTACAGACCTGATATTGGGCCTCTGATATGCTGGGATAAAGGGCTACCAAATTTGTTCAAATGGATGACCTTGATCTTCATTCAAGGTCACAGGGGTCAAAAGGCTAAAATATTTAAACGACTTCTCAAGAACCAGAAGGCCCAGGGTACTAATATTTGGCCTGTAGCATGCTGGATGAAGGGCTACCAAGTTTGTTCAAATGAATGACCTTGACTGTCATTCAAGGTCACAGGGGTCAAATAGGCTAAAATTCTTTAAACAACTTCTTGTGAATAACTAAGAGGCCTACATACCTGATATTGGGCCTCTGATATGCTGGGATAAAGGGCTACCAAATTTGTTCAAATTAATGACCTTGACCTTCATTCAAGGTCACAAGGGTCAAATAGGCCAAATTATTTAAACAACTTCTTGTGAATAACTAAGAGGCTTAGATACCTGATATTGGGCCCCTGATATGCTGGGATAAAGGGCTAGCAAATTTGTTTAAATTAATGACCTTGATCTTCATTCAAGGTCACAGGGGTCAAATAGACTAAAATTATTTAAACAACTTCTTGTGAATAACTAAGAGGCCTACAGACCTGATATTGGGCCTCTGATATGCTGGGATAAAGGGCTACCAAATTTGTTCAAATGAATGACCTTGATCTTCATTCAAGGTCACAGGGGTCAAAAAGGCTAAAATTTTTAAATGACTTCTTTTCAAGAACCAAAAGGCTCAGGGTTCTCATATTATGCCTGCCACATGCTGGAATGAAGGGCTACCAAGTTTGTTCAAATGAATGACCTTGACCTTCATTCAAGGTCACAGGGGTCAAATAGGCTTAAATCTTTAGACAACTTCTTCTCAAGAACCGAAAGATCTAGGATGCTCATATTAGGCCTGCAGCATGCTTTGATGAAGGGCTACCAAGTTTGTTCAAAATAATGACCTTGACTGTCATTCAAGGTCACAGGGGTCAAATAGGCTAAAATCTTTAAATGACTTCTTTTCAAGAACCAAATGGCTCAGGGTTCTCATATTATGCCTGCCACATGCTGGAATGAATAACTACCAAGTTTGATAAAATGAATGACCTTGACATTCATCCAAGGTCACAGGGGTCAAATAGGCTATAATCTTTGTTGTATTGTTCCAATAGTCAGATGACCGTTAAAGGCCCACGGGCCCTCTTGTTAGTTGACTCATGGCTAAGTGTAATTCTCGTCTGAGTAAATGTTCTAGGTTTATTGCTTTTTGTTTACAATTGCTTGTGTAGTAGGCCTTGTAAATGACGTAGCCTATAAAAGTAAGTAGAAAATTAACTCCTTCATATTTTTCATAATCAATTTTATAACCTAACACTATATTTTCCATTGTCACCATTTTTTTTTTTTTTTTTTTTGCAATAACCTAGTTTACTGAACAAATCGCTGACATGTGCAATAAATGATTTAATATATTTACATTCTACAGAAAAGTGTTTGTAATTTTCTTCAACTCTGCATGTATTACATAGTGGACTATCTTTTATTTTCCATTTATAAAGTAGGTAATTAATTGCCAGAACTCTGTTAATCAGTTTCCATTTAAATAGTTTCATTCTATTTTTTTCAAAATGTTTTAAGGTGAACTGAAGGGATTTTCTTAATTTGTGTTCTATCTCGGATTTTTTAAAATGTATAAATGTGTTTTCCCATGATATATATGCAATCGGTCTAACTGATATTTTCTCAATCAGGTTGTTTTATATGATTTTATTTGTAGTTTTAATTATAGGAATTGTTTTAGTGAGGGTGTTCATAATATTTCTCATTTATGTTGTATTTTAATATATCTGATTTTTTTTTTATTTTTTTTTCTGCCATATTTTAGGTATTGCGTTTTTCAGTATTGATATTTGTGATATCCAATTGTGTTTATCTTGTAACATGTTCGATATTACATTTTCATTTATGTATCCTTCAACATCTAACAGATCTTTCATAGTGATGATATTACTTCTTATCCAATTTTTAAAGATCAATGATCTATTATCATATGTGATGAATTGATTGCCCCATATTATTTGTTTTCCAATATTTATTATGTTTTTGGGGGTTTCACATTTCTCCCATTTATGTCTACCCAAGCATTAATGATATTTTGATAGAATTGTGGAATGTTTGAGAAATCTTCTAGATGTTTTGTGTGTTTTATATTCATTGAAAAAATTAACAAATCTTCTCCAAATTCATTTAAAAATAATCTTGGTATGATTTTCCATTGATTTTCTTCATTGCTTTTTAATTTCTTTACTCTTACCGTTTGACCGATAGAGCGTTCACAAAAACAGGAAGAAGAATAATAATATTAAGAATAAGAAACTAAAAAAATAGAGTAAATTATATAAAAAAACATCCAGGTATATATTGAAATGGATTATAATTATTAATTCATTCATGTTTTGATACATCCATAATCTTAATTACTAATTAGTAATGTAATGATCAATTAAAAGAGGTAGATAATTAATATCAATATTGACGTGCAGGAAGCGGAACTCTTCTTTATCTTTTGTATATGGGAGAAAAAGAATCATCCCCTACCTATGTAGGTATGACAACGAAATCACAACCCCAGTGGCAGTTCTTGAATGTCAAACCCTCGGCAAGCCTCGGGTTTGACATTCATGAATTACACCTCAGGTTATGATTTCGATGTCACACCCTCTAGGTAGGGAATGATTCTATCAATGTAATTCCCTTATTTTACCCAGGACATGAAAATGTATAGCATGGAAGTGTGGACATCATAAACAACACTGACGTGGTTCTGGAACCTGTTGAAGTATCTGATTATCCGGAGAGTCCAGATGAGGAAATCCCACAGGAAATAGTAATTGACTGTTGTGGCTTAGAGAGTAACCCCCAAATCATCGCTGAAACAATCGTGTTTTCATTCCTTAAGACGCAGTTACACACTGTCAGTGATCACTTCCTGTTTGCATGTGTTGGTGCCTGGGAATCAGAATTGATTTTCTATTTCTATTACTCAGAGAATGATGTTCTCCTGGAAAGTTCTCGAGTTCCACTTTTTAATGGAAGATCTAAGAAGCAACAGACACTTTTCAGTGGTGATAGCTTGTTGGCTGGTTGTTAATTATAAATACTTGTGTTTGACAAGAGGTATGTTAGTTCCAAATAAAAAAGCTGGTGTCTTTTGTCAAGCAAATCTGAAGTTACCAATTTACAAATCTGAATTAAAGTTAGGCAATGTTGGAAGCGCAAAACGCTTATAAAATTTGTGTTCTTCTGTTGACACCACAGATGAAATCATTCTCCAGGCAAAAGAAAAAATCTTCAAGATACAGCAGAAAAATATAGAACATTTTGCTATTATTTAACATTTTTCTTTCCAAAATAAAAATATCAAGATTTATGAAAACAAACTTTTTATTATTTTGAAGTACATATTGAATGAAGTCAATGAGTAGATTATAATGTTGTAATGATCATGACCAATGTATAAATAGTTAGTTAGTAGTTTATATCATATACATGACTCTGCCTATTTCTAGGCTTTCTTCACACCAAGTCAATGTTATGTCAGGATAATGTTTAAATAATTTGACCGTATTTGACTCAACAACTGCCCCTTTCCCTTTTTACACCTCAATTCCATTTGCTTAAATCGAATTCAGATAGAAAATTGGGGTACATCGTTATAGTTCATTTGGGTACTTATACTTATTCATAATGGTGCACTGTGACACACTTATACATATAGAAAACAATTTTCCAAACATTAGTTTTAAAAAGTGATCCGATCATTACTAGATTTGAACACGGTGATTGATATTAAACATAATTATTTTTTTATTAGCTTGTTTGTACAATGGTCATGATGTAAACATTTCCAAGTGTAAATGAATACGCTAAAAATTCAATGAATTTGTAGATGTTGATTACTTTATTATACACTCAACGTAATGTAAACTTAAGCACTAAAGTAAATATCTCAGGATCAACTAGAATCTGCTATATGATAAAATGTATATCACAATGATATCATTGGTAAAATATGAAAGCTTTTTAAGAAACTACATGTACATGTTATATACCGTATTTATTATTTAATCCAATAACGCTCCTGTTCTTGTAAGCACCCTCCCTCATTTTTGAGGGTTCCATTACCTACCTCATATTAAATGCAGATTGAAACTATGAAAACCACACATTTCTTTATTTTTAGTGCGAGTGTACTCGTACTATTGTTTTCCTTGTCGGGTGTAGAGTCCGCTATTTCATTTCAGAAATATTTTATTAACAATACAAATATAAAGAAAATTACAAAAAGTATTGTTAAAAGAACAACAGGCGCAATGCCTATATCAGTCTTCTTCTATTACTTCCGGTTATAGGCTTGGTAGAAAGATATTATGTATCAATTGATTCTTTCTACAGAAATTGTATATCATAACATGTAACGTACATCTAATCTATTACAGTATGGATTAAGGAGTATTATATATTCATCATGAAATTAAATAGACTAGGTGATATAATTATAGAGATAACTACTATTCAAAATTACTTAGAAAAAATGAAAACAAAAATATTATTTGATAAAGTGTAGACACAACATATTTCCACCAAGTCTAAAATGAAAAGTTATATGTAATATATATATATATAATAAACAATAATAACACACTCACACACATTCATTCGCACTTTCAAACTAGAATGTTATAAGGTATATTTAACATAACAAACTTGCCTTGCTATAATAGTACATAAAAAGTAGATTGAATTAAACGTATTACTACTAAAGACAGTATTACATGTAATGTCTTATTTGTACATAGAGAAGCGTTTAAAGGATTTAATATATAAGTTTACATGATATAGAATGGACTTATTTAAATGATCAGGAGCATTAAGGATGCCACACACTAAGCAATGAAGATTTATATAACCTAACAAATTGTATATAGATAGAATATGGTATCTAGAATTGGAATGCATGGGGCATTGGAAGAAAAAATGCATTAAATCTTCACTTGGAGCACCACATTCACAAGATGGATTATCAATAAGGTGATCAAAATATTTATCATAATTAAGGTCACTTTTAAAATTTCTAAGCTGGCATAAAATTATATTAAGTTGTCTGGGAGCAGAATTAATGAACATTTCAGAAATAGTTCTATCATTAGTAGTTTTTAGCTTACATTCAAAAGAAGAAATTGAAATAGAATCTCTAAGAGAAATATCAAGTGAGTTCCACATAGCCATAGTTGAAGGAAAAAAAACTTTTCATTTAGCTATTAGTACGTGACAGTGGTATATTAAATACTCTGTTATTTCTAAAATTGTATATATTGTTTACATTTAAATATGGTTGTAGAATATTGGAGAGATACAATGGAGTAAAGTTATTAATAATTTTGAACATCAAAATAAGTTTATGATTCTGTCTTCTTTTACTTAAAGGTTCCAGTTCAGTTTCATTATATAAGATATGGTGAGAGGTACCTCTTCTGAGTCCTGAAAGGTAGTGGGCCTTTAAGATAAAATTTACAATGAAGTTCAAGCATGATGAAAATGGTGTCTTGCATATTCAAAAGCAATAATTGTGGGATTTGTGGGTAAATCTTAGTATAATTCCATATTAATGTCTATTGCAGTACATTTGTCAAAACTTTAAACATAATACATACTTGTATCAAAAGCCAATAGTTAAGTAGTTTGAGCAAAAGTATTTGATATAGGCAAATTAATGATAATTTTGCACTTTGACAACAAGAATACATAAACATATACAATTTTGCAAACCTTTCCAAGATATCGCAAAAATACTATCCTAGCAAAAACACTAACTCCTATATAGTAAATGTACAGTATCATTAAAATGAATAAAGTTACAAGATAAAACAAAAAGCTTAAAGTTTCACACACCTTTTTCATTGAGCCAACTCGTCACAGAGGTGGAGAGCTACAGGTAGAATGTCACACACCTTTACCATTGGACCAACACTCCTCAGAGATGGAGAGCTACAGGTAGAATGTCAGACACCTTTATCATTGGACTAACACTCCCCAGAGGTAGAGAGCAACACTCCCCAGAGGTGGAGAGCTACAGGTAGAATGTCAGACACCTTTACCATTGGACCAACACTCCCCAGAGGTAGAGAGCTACAGGTAGAATGTCAGACACCTTTACCATTGGACCAACACTCCCCAGAGGTAGAGAGCTACAGGTAGAATGTCAGACACCTTTACCATTGGACCAACACTCCCCAGAGGTGGAGAGCTACAGGTAGAATGCCAGACACCTTTACCATTGGACCAACACTCCCCAGAGGTAGAGAGCTACAGGTAGAATGTCAGACACCTTTACCATTGGACCAACACTCCCCAGAGGTGGAGAGCTACAGGTAGAATGTCAGACACCTTTACCATTGGACCAACACTCCCCAGAGGTGAGAGAGTACAGGTAGAATGTCAGACACCTTTACCATTGGACTAACATCCCCAGAGGTAGAGAGCTACAGGTAGAATGTCAGAACCTTTACCATTGGACCAACACTCCCCAGAGGTAGAGAGCTACAGGTAGAATGTCAGACACCTTTACCATTGGACCAACACTCCCCAGAGGTGGAGAGCTACAGGTAGAATGTCAGACACCTTTACCATTGGACCAACACTCCTCAGAGGTGGAGAGCTACAGGTAGAATGTCAGACACCTTTACCATTGGACCAACACTCCCCAGAGGTAGAGAGCTACAGGTAGAATGTCAGACACCTTTACCATTGGACTAACACTCCCAGAGGTGGAGAGCTACAGGTAGAATGTCAACACCTTTACCATTGGACCAACACTCCCCAGAGGTGAGAGCTACAGGTAGAATGTCAGACACCTTACCATTGACAACATCCCAGTAAGAGCTACAGGTAGAATGTCACACACCTTTACCATTGGACCAACACTCCTCAGAGGTGGAGAGCTACAGGTAGAATGTCAGACACCTTTACCATTGGACCAACACTCCCCAGAGGTTGAGAGCTACAGGTAGAATGTCACACACCTTTACCATTGGACCAACACTCCTCAGAGGTGGAGAGCTACAGGTAGAATGTCAGACACCTTTACCATTGGACCAACACTCCCCAGAGGTGGAGAGCTACAGGTAGAATGTCAGACACCTTTACCATTGGACCAACACTCCTTTACCATTGGACTAACACTCCCCAGAGGTGGAGAGCTACAGGTAGAATGTCAGACACCTTTACCATTGGACCAACACTCCTCAGAGGTGGAGAGCTACAGGTAGAATGTCAGACATCTTTACCATTGGACCAACACTCCCAAGACCCCGAGGTGAAGAGCTACAGGTAGAATGTCAGACACCTTAATCACTCAACAACGTCAGCCCAGAGGTGTAGGATTAGCGGTAGAATGTAAGAAACCTTTCAAACCGCTCAGTTACGTCAGCCCAGAGGACTAGTGGTAGGATGACATTTTCATCACTT
Source organism: Argopecten irradians (assembly GCF_041381155.1). Classification (NCBI taxonomy): domain Eukaryota; kingdom Metazoa; phylum Mollusca; class Bivalvia; order Pectinida; family Pectinidae; genus Argopecten; species Argopecten irradians. The sequence continues at coordinate 24,059,315 of NC_091148.1, forward strand.
GACCACATTACAGAGGTCTGAATCTAAGTCTAGTGATACAAAGTCGTCATGTTGACCATTTACTGGGTAACTACACAATGCCGGACGCCTAAACTACCTGGCAGTATCCCCCGAAAACGTCTACACGTAATAAGTATGTCAAATAGCTATCTTACGCCTTACAATTAACCATGTTGGTGTTTGAGATTCGACCTAGCGATCAAGAAATGGAGGGCTTATGGTAACATCTGCTGGACATCTTAACTCGGCCACCGCGGCCCCTAAAAGCACTTTAAATAATTATTATTAAGAAATGCTGGCGTTCCTACTTTTTCAAATCATGGTCGTGCTGAAGGTATACAACATGGAATACAATGCATATCAATATCATTGTAGAAAACGAAAATAAAAAAAGAAATTTGTCTAATGCATTCAATATGGTAAGTTTTGACACCATTTTCGAATCTCTACTAGATTGTCCTTCATTTCTCCTTTCCAATGGAATATTTTCATACGAGTCGTCATTTGTCGTTGTTTCGTTGTTTTTCTTCTTTGATCTGAATATAAATTGATACACACAGACCAACCCATTCGGCAGTTGTTCTTTGTCGTATAAACGTATTGTCGCTATGGTCATCAAAATCACCATGGTGCTATGTAAAACAGTTGCTAAAAGGAAAAATGTCATGCCAGCCAATGGGTCGGAGGTGGACGGCAGATATGATCCCATCACTGACATGTAGACAGTCAATGATAGAAAGAGAGTTAAGGAGAAGCTGACCCTGTCACTCGTCCCCACGGGTATCAGAAACACGAATGCGTCCAACACACAGAGGATGGCCACTGGGGTCAGCAGGTTAATGATGAAGTAATCGGACTTCCTGACCATGCCAATCGTTATGGAGAACAACGAAACGTTGGTCAGTTTGTCATACCGATCCACCTTGTCCGAGACGTTTGTCCAGATCACGTCCCACTCACCGTTTTTATTGTAGAAGTCCATGTTGACAGAAGACTGGATGGGTACAAGTCTCATCTCTTCTTTACTATACATCATGTTGTTCAGGATGAGGGTACACCTCTGGTAATCCCGAGGAAAGTCCCGCACATTGGACTGGCATGACGACCTTTAATATCAATGTAAGTACTATAATATAATCTTAAATTGGTTTGTCAAGTGGACAGGGATATCTCAACCCGAGTGTAAGATTTTGGCTAGTCAACCCCAGGCTTGCCGAGGGTTGGCGGCCAAAATCCTTCACCCAGGTAAAAGACAGAGTAACCTTTCCCTCGAAACCGCGTGATAACTCTGTCAAATAAATGTGACATTTTATAGTCTTCTATAGAACATTGATTCAATCTTACGACATAATTACAACAGAGAACCGGATTAGAGTAACTGTAGTTACCCGCATCTATGATGGCAGAAATACAAAAATTGAGTAAGGTTGTTTATGCTGGCTTTTCACAGATGTAACCACAGGGACTTGTAACGTAGGTTTTGAGAAAGTCTGCTGTGTATACATGTGCACTATATACTATATAAAAGGACAAGGGAACCAACGGCTCGCATGGAAGAGGTACATTTGCCTCTACAAAAATCACCCGTATTCCGTCATACATGGAGAAATATGTACATCTTTAATACCAATATATCCATAAATACATTTTCTACATGGAAAGCATACTTTTTTTCACTATGAACGTGGAAAATGTAGTCAGATTTTCTCACTGTCTTTATGCCTGTCCACTGAAATCTAGGTCAAATGGACTCATATTCCCTTGGGACAATTTTTTTATGCATTTAAATCATTTTCTTGTGACATTTTTTTCCATTGCAAATACAAATAGGCTAACTCCGATGACTCTGTCATTGATCCAATTCAACAAAGAGGCGAGGAATCACACCTTTTTATCCAGCACTCGATTCCTGTTCATATAATCCGCCATATTCTAATTGATGATGGGTACGGTTTGGTGTACCCGCCCTTACCTGATATTGCACTGATATTCTGTACTGGGACTCTGTATAAATTTCACGGTTTATGTTCGTAGGAGTACCTATATCTGAGATACATATATCATTAATTGAGGAACCTAACTTAATTGGAGACTGTTATGTTTTACTTGACCGCTAACACATTAAAATTGTAGCTTTTAGTATACAAGCACTGGGTATATGGGATTTGCAGTCCGGGTCCGGGTATGGGGTACACAATATCTACACAAACGTGTTTAACCTAGATTTCTGTTGACAGGCATAACGACAGTGAGAAAATCTGAATGCATTTTCCACGTTCATAGTGAAATAAAGGTATGTTAATATATTATTTCGTATTTGAAGTTTTGTTTTCCATGTAGAAAATGTATTTATGAATATATTGGTATTAAGATGTACATATTTATCCATGTATGACGGAATACGAGTGACTTTAGTAGAGGCAGGTGTACCTCTTCCAAGCGAGCCGTTGGTTCCCTCTATATATACTGAGCGCCGATGAAAACGCAACACTGTTATGATATGCAAAATTTAATGGTAACAAAAGTTTTACAGAAAATTTTTTTTTCATTACAAAGGTATACATTTCGAGAGGCGTTTCCTACCAGTGATTTAGTCAAAGATTGCCCATGAATGGAGATGAGACAAATGTTTCAAAGCTACCCCCAAAATTCATTTTCACACTTTCAATATCTGATGTGGCTACCATTTGCCTCCACACATGCACGACCCCTATGTGGCATGGACCGAACCAGACGCTGAATTCTAACTGGCTGAATGTTCCTCCACTCCTCCTGAAGGGTACTTTCAAGTTCACGTCGATTTTGCGGTTGTGGCTGACGTCGTTTCACAGCTTGACCTAACTGGTCCAACAAATGTTCAATCGGACTTAGGTCAGGGGAGAAGGCAGGCCAGGACCGTGTTTGAATGTTCTGTTGATTAAGAAAGTCTGTGATCTACCTTGCTGAGTGCCCACGATCATTGTCTTCCTGTAGAATGTCGACGTCGGGATGATTACGAAAGAACGGTACAACGGTAGTTTGAAGGACTTCGTCGATGTAACGCCGTGCCGTCAGATTACCGATCACGATAAATAGGGGCCTCCTGCGGTCGAAGGATTCCCCTCCCCACACCATGACACTGCCACCACCCCAACGGCCACATTCGCGGGGGCATGAATCGTCGTAATGCTCTCCTCGTTGTCTCCACACGCGAATCCTACCGTCACTATTACGGAGATGGAAGCGGGATTCATCCATGAACAGTACGCGTCTCCATTGGCGCATGGGTCCACGTCAGGCGATTTTGTCGTCGACGTTCGTTGCGTCAACATGTTCCCACGGAAGGGTCTACAGGCTTTCAAACCGGCGCTACGCAAATGTCGGCGGACATTAGAAACCGAAATTCGTCCTCCATTGATACCTATCTTTATTCTGGCCAATTGGGAGGCAGTTTGGAAGCGGTCACGGAGATTGGTGACCCGGATGTAACAGTCATGTCGATCCGACGTCACTCGTTGCCTCCCAGGGCATGGTCTATCATTCAGAGAACCTGTTTGAACGTATCGCTGATGAAGTCTCACAATAGTAGAAGGCGAACATCCCATTCTACGCGCAATTTCACGCCGCGGAAGTCCGCCTGCCAACATACCCATGATTCGTGACGCTGGGTATCCGTAAGTCGTGGCATCGTTTTCCAAACAAAACGGCGTTTTCAAAATCTGAATCTGGAAAACAGTCTTCCTACCCACAAGGACTGTACACGTGTAATTGGTAGACCAAGCGCGCATTGATACCGAGTGCACGTGCAGGTACTTTTTCAACAATCGACCGCTTCACGGCCCGAGAGCAAGTTCAGTCATGCGAATCATTATTGTATACATAGGTAAGGTCCTCAAAGTTTTACATTATTAATTTGTTTGATATGAACAAACAATTTAATTGAAAAATATTCAATCAAAAAGTGTTGGTTTTTATCGGCGCTCAGTATAGTATATAGTACACATGTATATACAGAAGACTTTCTCACAACCTACGTTACAAGTCCCTGTGGATGTAACGGGTAATTCAACCTCAAAACAACTATAAAATAAAACGGTGTGTGATTTATTGATATTGTCTTCACTTGATAAAAGAGTCATGTTGCATTGTTTTCATTCTAAGTATCTACCAATATACATGTAACCGTTGTAACGGTGGTTCTCGTGACGTCGATATATTAATTGTGTCACTGGATATTGCACTTAATACCGACTATCCTTTGTTTGGAGAGATATCAAAAGACTGTCCAAGAACACGACTGCCATTACTTACATGAGGACACCTCCTGGTACCCACAACACATAACCATTGTGACCAACGTGAACATCAAAGTCTTCTGTGCCCACTTGGTGTATGTTGTCCATGCCGGTAATTAGGACGATCTTTGGGTACCACACTTGAGACGCTGGTAATGTGATACTTTCTATACCTCCATAGTCGTCTGGATTCCACTTCAGACGAAAGTCATACCAACTGTCACATACAAGCAAATCAACAGTTTATTTTTGATGTTATTGATACTAGAATCATATAGGTATAGTCGGTAATTTACGTGGGGTAACGCTTTGTTGATATATCGTCGGTGCTGCTAAGAGACTGTTAAAAGGGAAATCTCCCAGGAAAGCCCTTTCAAAAAGGGAGATATCCCAGAAAAGCCTGTTCAAAAAAGGAGAAATCCCATAAAAGCCTGTTAAAAAAGGGGGATATCCCAGAAACGTCTGTTCAAAAAGGGAGATATCCCAGAAAAGAGCCTGTTCAAAAAGGGAGATATCCCTTATAAAGCCTGTTCAAAAAGGGAGATATCCCAGAAAAGCCTGTTCAAAAACGGAAATATCCCAGAAAAGCCTGTTCAAAAAGGGAGATATCCCACTTAGAGCTGCTGAAAGAGGAATTTTTCTATTGTTACCTTTTAAAGAGGATAAAGTTAAAGGCCCACTACCTTTCCGAAGCAAAATTTAAAGGTTTCTTAAAAACATTAATAACAAAAGAAAATATATATCGATGGCTTAAGATGAGGTTACAACACGAAACATATGCAAGATTTCCTGTCTAATGTACGATAACAGTGGAGATTCATTTCGCTGTTTTGCCGTCTGGCGCAGTGATAGTCAACTACCGCGCGGCATTTAGGACGACGGCGGGAAAACGACCCACGTTATGAAAATTAACATTTTATTTATTCTAATTAAACAGTTCTGAAGGTGATGATAAGTGTGCTAGTAAACGTATAGTTAATAAATCCTCCGACTCTACAAAATTATTGATCTCGTTTTACATTCCTATTTCATAAATTAAAAGCCGTTTCGGAAAGGTAGTGGCCCTTTAAATATATATTACTCAATGGTTGTTTAAAGAGTGATATATTCTCCAATTCATTTTTATGTTATTGATTCTAGAATTAGATATCATATGCAGTCGGTAATTTTTGCGGAAGGGCATTTTCTCGATTTCACACGATAAAGTCGTGCTAGCTAAATTTGCTACCCGTTACGATTAGTGGAAGGTTAGACTCGGATTGAGATATTCCTGTTTATTTGACAGATCTAGACCTATGCAAGATTGTATTAGCATCGAGAAAAATGAGTTCAAAACAAATCCGCTTGTCGTTAATACAAAGTAACTAAATGTTCGTCACACTTACTTCATTCGCAGGGATCCAGACAATGAGATGGTCTCCGAGATCACATTGAAGTCGATCACAGAGTACAAGTTGTACATGACGAACACTTCCACGGTCTGGTTTAGGTAAAATGCGGGCCGGAATTCGGACGTATAATCCCGGAATAATGTATCGTTAAGTTGTTGTAAATCCTCTATCGTTCCTCTCGTTGCAGTACAAGTCCATACTGATATCAGTATCAGGACCAACCTCGTTAACATATCGCGGGACATATCCGGCAACAGTGGCATCGTGTTGTATCTTCTAAAAGAAAACAGTTAACAAAATACAAAAATATCTATGTTACATTTTACTTCAAAAAATTACTGTAAAATAAATAATAATAACAAAATAAATTAAGGATGTACTCCTTTGAGAAGTCAAAATTTTCCTGTATTAAACTTTTTTTAACATATAGATTTTTGGAAATAGGAGTTCATATCATAAAAGAAAATAGAAGAAAATTATATGTCTGTGTGCTCGTTTTTGAGCTATTGTCACTCAAAGATAGTTGACATAATATTGTATTTTATGGGAATTGTGTCGTTTTGACCATATACACAAAAGATTAAATCAATAATTTCCTAATGAGGTGTTTGATATGTGTGAATGTTTGTAGAATTTATTTTTCAGTAGTCTTCCTTAAATATATACCAGTGTTGATTAATAACACTAATATTTCTCTTAGAATAACAACATATGCTACCCCTTCCCCTTAATTTTGAACTACAAAATGCACCATTTTAAACCCTTTTTGCCCAATTTAACCCTTTATAGAAAAAGCTATGGTATTACACTTTGTTAATATTTTGTATATCAATCGGGAAGGGGTTGTTCTTTCTAAATCAAACAGAAAAATGCGGGGTCCGTGTGCTTAATTTTTTGCCCTATTTGAATATTTGTTATTTTTCAGTATTTTATAGTAAAAAAATAATAAAAGTGCTCAATTTACCATTAAATGTAAAAAATAAAGTGACAAAAAGTATCATTTCACACATTTATGCCAAATATTTTAACTTGCCACGAACCTAGTAAAGATTTACAGCAAACATTAGCTCGATACCGCTAAAAATGCTGGCATAGTGATGATATAAGTAAAATCAATTTTAGTAAAAATGGTTAAACTGTGTCTCTACTTAAAGCGAAAAAAAAACTCAATTTCAAAATGGCCGCCAAATGGGACATTTCTTAACATTCATATACAAAAAAAAATCTACTAAAAATAGAAATGTAATTTTTTGACAAAATTTGAAACTGGCAACTTGCTACAGATATTGATAAATTGTATATGAAAATCTCACTACTTCTTTGATCTTTGTCGAAACGAGACTTCAACGGGACTGAAACCTCAGAAGAATACATCCTTAAATGTAAACAAATAAAAATAATTAGAATATCTTCATGACAATTTCACGTAAAAAGATGAAAATAAGGTATAATAATAATGAGGTAACTAAACAAGTAGTCAGTAAAATAAAACCAAAATTAACAAAAAACATCTTCAAAACACTTTCATTTAAAAATATTAAAATATAAAAAAAATTGAAACTAAATAAAACTTGCAGTAGATTTAATGAAATAAATATAACTAGAATATCTTCATGACACTCTCACATAAAAAAAATAAAAGAAAAAAAATTCAAACATAAAAAATAATTTCAAAAGCTCTTGTAGGAAAATTAACAATGTTTGTTATAAAATGTGAAATGAAGAAAATGTTTTAAGTGATGATTGATGAGGAAAATTAGCACTGTTTGTTATAAAACGTGAAATGAAGAAAATGTTTGTAAGTGATGAGTGATGAGTGACGAATGAAAACCCTCCTACGAGAGGAAAACTAAGGTCAAAATTGTATTTAAATGATTTATTGAATAAACGTTTTTTTAGAAAAAAATGGATGATTAAAACATCAATTATGTACCTGATATATCACCATACTAGTAGATCATTTTAAAATAGACCATGTATGTCGTATTTTTCTAGGGTTTAGTTTATGGGCTTGCGATAGATTTTGAATGCAATGTAGGAGTACAACTAGGCCATTGGCTAGGAGGGTCCGACAAGCACCCCCCCAACATCCAAACCAATATTATTCTGAACCCTTATGACCCACTAATCACAAATCAAAATGTTAACATTGCAGACGTTGGGATGAACTTCCGGTTATGACGTCATCAAGATGGCCGCCATCGCGAATTTCACTAAAAAACATTGTCATAACATTGACATTTTTCAACCGAAATAGACAAATGAGGTATCAAAATGACCACAATAGAACAACAAATACATATCAGGACAACAAAATCCAATATATGTTATGATTTCTACCCAGGAAATGAAAAATCTGATTTTAAGCTCAAAAATGGTGATTTTATAGCTTTTTTTTCATATTTGGCTTGACGCAGCAAAAATGTTTCCAAACAGCAAACTATTATTTCTAATAAGTTTTTTGACCACTTATCACTATAACAACAAAGACCAATGTTAACATCGTATAAGTTCCTGTTATGACGTCATTAAGATGGCCACCATCTCCAATTTCACTGAAAAATAGACATAACATTGACATTTTCAACTAGACAAATAGACAAATGAGGTATCAAAATGACCATAATAGAACAACAAATACATATCAGGACCAAAAAATCCAATATATGTAGTGATTTCTACGCAAGAAATGAAAAAAATAAGATTTTAAGCTCAAAAATGGTGATTTTTCTGATTTATTTTATTTCGTAGCTCAAAAATGGTGATTTTATCAGATTTTTTTTATTTCGTAGAAATCACTATATATATTGAATTTTGTTGTCTTGATATGTATGAGAAATGTTCTATTGTGGTCATTTTGATACCTCATTTGTCTACTTCGGTTGAACAATGTCAATGTTTTGACTATTTTAGTGAAGTTCGAGATGGCGGCCATCTTGATGACGTCATAACCGGAAGTTCATCCCAACTTATGCAATGTTTACATTTTGATTTGTGATCAGTGGGTCATAAGGGTTCAGAAAAATATTGGTTCGGAGGTTTGGGGGGGGGGGGTGCATGTGGGACCCTCCTAGCCCATGGCCTAAACCTATATGTTTCCATATCCTTCCGTCATACCGATAGATTAATAGAACATTCAGCAGAAATAAAACTACGAAATCTATAACATATTAACAGACAAAGGAAACCCTATGGCGTAATTAAGAAGATTTAATGTCGCACTTCCGACATCATGTTTGAAAAGTAATTGATACGAGGGCGATGAATTAGTTAAAAACATGGCTGTGATGTCATCTATTGTTATAGCTTGAGGTATAGTCGGGGCAAAGTCTACTATTATCACCTATTACTGTGGAATAGTTACCTTTGCTGTGGAATATTTTGTGAACTATTCCACGAGAAAAGGTACCAGGTAACTATTCCACAGTTGTAGATGAATGTAGCTTAGCATGTAGTTGGAAATACATCCTCATTCATTATTTCCTTAGAGATGGATAAAAGATTAACCCAGGCACTTGTCACCGTTGTTGTGATGTATTTGTAAAGTTATTTTCATAATACCGATATACATATATATGTGTATACAATTTTCATCACTTCATTCCAAAATAAATTTCATTAGTTCTTTCACAGCCACTATAACCCAGAAAAGAATTCACTTTAACAAATCCAGAAGAGAGAAGATCAAATCCCATCAGACAAATGCTGAATTTTCTGCCAAAATGAAATTACAGATGCTCGACATTCTTTTTTTCCATATTTTGTGTATCCAAATCACTTCATATTCCATAACAACGGCATCAATCAAACAAATTAACATCCCAACACATTACAAGACGATAACAATTCCCAAGGAATACTTTCAAAAAACACACTTTTGCTACATGATGTCACTTTTTTGTGTATACATGTATATCCAAAACGTTGGGGAATACATTTTTTCTTCAAACTTTGCTAAATTAACTCCCTCTAAGGCCAGTGCTGGATGGGAAAAGATTTTTCCACAAATCACTTCAAATTTATATCCAAAAATCATCACTACTGCATATCCAGAGCTACATGTTAATGGTCCTCCATGTTGAACAGTGAAAACAAAACTGAGTAAATGTTTCAGTGTGAGTACCATATAGTACCTATGCATGGTTCTTTTAAAAAATCATGCAAATCATGATTGTTGTTCTCAGAGTGAGGTAAATAAATGAATCATGAATAGGTCTAAAGGTTAAAATAGGTAGTAAGGGTTTACTTGGAGCCATGGAATAGTTAAACAATACCCAGTGTAATAGTTGAGAGTGACCGTGACATTCAGTGCCATGTTTTAAGCATGAGAAACACCTCTAACTGTGGAATAGTCAAGATAATGAATAGTTATCGGCCCTTACGTGCCTCGAACAATTCATTATCTTGATTATTCCACAGTTTTTGGTGTTTCTCCTATAAAAAGACATCAATCTGAATATAATAGGTATAGGAGAAACTGTTACTTTCCACTTTTACACTGGGTATTGTTTAACTATTCCACAGCTCCAGGTAAACCCCTTACTTTTTATTTAGACCTTGAGATCTATTCATGATGCATTTCAATACCTCACTTACATGTAGAGAGCATGCATCATGATTTTCATTAACTTTTTGAGAGATCAATGCATATGTGTACTATATGGTACTCACCCGGAAACATTCACTCAGTTTAGTTTTCACAGTTCAACATGGAGGACCATAAATATGTAGCTCTGTATGCAGATTTAAACACAGTAGTGATTATTTTTGGATATAAAGTTTGAGTGATTTGGTCCAAAAACTTTTTCATGGAGCACAGAGAGCTGATCAAGATTTGAGGAAAAAATGTTCACCCTGATTTCTTATCATAATACTACATATACACAGAAAAGTGAAATCACGTGACACAAGAATATGTGTTTTATGAAAGTATTCCTGGGAATAATAATCTTCATGAAAAGTGTTTGGATATAAATGCATTCAATAGATGTCATTTGTACAGAATATGAAGTGATTTAGATAAAAAGGTATGAAAAATTAGAAAAGTGGAAATAAAATAAACAACACTTCAAGCATCTGTAATTTCTTTTCAACAGAAAATTAAGCTGTTACCTCATGGGATTCCATTTAAACCTCTCTTTTCTGGATTTATAAAAGTGAAGTCATTATGGGTTATGGATATAGTGGTTGTGAAGGAAATGACGAATTTTATTTTGGGATGAAGTGATGAAAATTGCTTACATATAAACATAAGTGTACCAATTCATCATGCCAGGAACCTGGGATTTATCTTAAATGAAAAAATGGTCGTTATAGCTTGGAATTCTGGATTTGTTTGTCGCATTCATATTACTATTGTTCCATTCCCCCTTGATTTCAGGAATGCGAATTTCCAGTATGAATATGGTTATGATGTTGACGATGTGCTTAGTCATGTTCACCGGTACCAGTCATTACATTCACCTTTAACTCTGGAAAAGTTACCTTTTACCGTGGAATAGTTTACAAACTATTCCACAGGAAAAGGTAACAACTCCACAGTAATATTTGATAATAGTCGACTTTGTCTCATCTATACCTCAAGCTATAACAATAGATGACATCACAGCCATGCTTTAAGGAAAGATAACAAACCGATAGGATACAAAAGTTTGAAACCAACAATGAAAACGAGTAAGAGTAAACCTTGTGAAGATTATTACATACAAAGTAAAATGGAAAATCCAATTCGAGAATCGGTTTAATTGGGAATTAATATGGAAAATATGGAAAAAGATATACGAAATAGCGTTACAACAAATGAAGTGAAAGAATTTCAATGGAAGTTTATTCACAACATTGTATATACACAGAATAAAAAAAGTAAGGTAAGTTTAGTAATTCAAATAGCAAAGGTCAATTTTTCAAAACTCAAACTAAAACTATTGCACATTTATTTATATGTGGTATTGTCAGAAATTGGAGATATATATATTAACATAGGATGTGGTGATTTTGGTATATTAATATAATGATGATTTCTCAGTTCCTCCCAATACAGCATTATTGTTCTTCAAATGGTCTATTTGGAAATGTAGAAATGATGTAAAGTATTGCAAAGTAGAAATTGCTGTTGATCGTACATATACACTCTATTAGGAAATCCAATACACATTAAAGAATTTGGAAAAGTTTATAAAATCGAAGAAAAAGAACATTGTTTTTAGAATAAATGTTGAAAATATCTTAGTTTAAACTTTAAGATAACATCGAAGACTTAATGAATACAATACAGAATGATACGAAGAATTAAGAATGAAAGAGGACAATGTAATAAATGAGTACATATGAATGATTCAAAATGGATGTTTTGTAAAGCAATGGATATGATAAAGAGTGAATGAGTGAGTCTATACGAATGTAAAAAGATGAATGAGAGCCCTTTTCCAAAAGGACAATATATCCAATGCTGAATCCAGGGTTCCAACCCTGGAAGTAATTAACGTCATGTCTGCAGAATAAAGTCAATCTTTCCAGCTGAAAAATACATTTTTTAATGTTTGTCTAATAAGCAAAATTCCATTGTTCTATATTCGACATTAGGTAGTGGTTAAATTACTGTTTACATGTATCTATAAATGTTTTACGTTGTGGATTTATAACATAAAACTAGCAGCGGTCTGTAAAGCACACCCACATATTTGTGCAATATCTCGACAACATAGAAATTATTTGAGTTTATCCTAAAATAGATTTTGAATAAACAGCCCACCATGATAACAAGTCTGCGGTGTAAAGTGATACCCTATAGCTACATAAGTGTACCATGCCACTTACGTTTATGTGTGTGCAGTGATGCATTTGGCCTCCAAAATAAACGCATTTTGTTTAGACTCCTTTCAGCATAAATAAACTGATAGCATGTCAAGATATTTAAATAATGATATTGTTACAGTGTAATGATTCACATTGGAATTTTTTACACTTTCACGACAAGGTATTTATATACATATTTAATTGACAAAGAAATGTCTAGACAATGCACAAAACACTGCTTGAACGTTTTCATAACAACATATCTATAGAGTGTGGTTCAGCATTACTAGAGATGTTTTAATCTTATCTTTAAGCTAAATATCAACCAATATGCATATACATGTATTTACCTTTTCGGTTGAAACGCTCCGGTATCTGTTACTTCACCATTAGTCGGTAATATTTCTGTAGAACGTCGGGTGATCTGTCCGGAAGTTTCCCGACAACCCAATGTGTGACCTAGATATCACGATTTTGTGCCTGACATCTAACCTTATAATTATGGTATCCCATCCGTAACAATGAAAGATCAAGTTATGACTACGATGTAAACGTAACGTCTTTATCAGAGTATGTGTTACTTAATATATTATATGTTAATTATTGTTTTCGAGGTAATTGTTTTTCATTGGTTGCCAAATCCATTTGCAATAAAATTTGAAATCAAATTGGTTTTCATCCAACCATAAGGTAGTCTGCAGTTGCCTTGTAGCATAATTATCTTGTCGTGCTGGCAGGTAATGAGTGGTACGTCATGTATTTGTGTGTATAACGTCATGGTTTTGTTTTATCACAAAATTGTGATATCACAATCGATAACTCCTTCTAAAGGCAGGTAACAAGCATGAAATAGTTGTTTTTACTCATGGATCACACTATTCTATGTTTTTATTAGTATTCATATTTTCAAAAATCTTTTCCCGTTTCCTGCTTATGAGAAAGTTGACAGTCACTAAGCATAGTTAACTTTTAATTTATGCACTGTAATAAAATTACTGACTCCAAATATTAACCCTTTATCTTAATTGATACTAATAATAGAAATGTCTACTAATTGGATTAACTCATGAATACGTGATATGTGATATGTGATGGACTATTGTTTCTATTGTTATGACACTAAATACATGTAGTTATTAGATAAGGGAGACAACTCCTATAGCTACATTGTATATTATCAATACATCCTAAGGTCATATTATTAATTTAGGTTATAGAACTTTCTAGAATAATATCACGTATAATCATACTTGTTTGTAAACATGTTGATTATAAGTAGGGATCAAGATTGATCTATTTCCAGAAAGTTCAGTGTGTTTATTTGTTCAATCAGAACTGTAATGAGACCTGTGATTAGACATATCAAGAACAGTACAGCGCCATAAAAGATTCTATTGGGATAGCTATTGTGACTTTATATGTGGATGATTGCAACACTTTGTGTGGATTTATTCATATTGCCTGGAACTTTACAAATCATGTGTGGACATTCATTTTCCTCGTGGATTTGTGATTATTGTTAATTTGAAACCTGAAAGGATCAAGGATTATACCAGGACATTCGCATACAGATAAGTAACACTTTAAATCATCGTATTACTCTTGTACCACCACCAATTACTTAAGATATTGTAAACCATCTCTGTATAATATTGTATATATAATTAGATTGTGTTTTGAATTTAGCTGCTGGTTTCTCATTTCTGTTATTCTGGGTCATAACACTATTGGTGATGGAATGATGCTAAAAGATGGTATCCAATGCTAACTTCATTTCAGCGGGAAGATTACAAAGAGTTGCATTTCATCATTACTGGAGATACTAGTCCCGCACAAATGTAATCGGTATTTACATGTGGTACACGTGGTACATGAATTTGTCTAAATTAAAAGTCTAGAGAGGTTTGGTCCCGAGGGCTGCATCTTGTTGGTCCAGGGTGACAAATCACCTTCCCCTCCACGAAAGAAAAATGTAGAAACTGCGGAAAATATATCAGCATATACTATCGCCTTCTAGTGAAAAGGCTAGACAAGTGAATTGCTTGTTTTGCAGCTCTATCATCGGTAACACATCAACTGATAACTGTATATTTAATGGATAGCCGTATATTTAATGGATACCTGTATATTTAATTGATAGCTGTATATGTAATCGATGGCCGTATATGTAATGATGCTGTATATGTAATTGATACTGTATATGTAATTGATAACTGTATATGTAATTGATAGCTGTATATGTAATTGATAACTGTATATGTAATGATAGCTGCATATGTAATTGATAGCTGTATATGTAATTGATAGCTGTATATGTAATTGATAGCTGTATATGTAATTGATAGCTGTATATGTAATTGATAGCTGTATATGTAATTGATAGCTGTATATGTAATTGATAGCTGTATATGTAATTGATAGCTGCATATGTAATTGATAGCTGTATATGTAATTGATAGCTGTATATGTAATTGATAGCTGTATATGTAATTGATAGCTGTATATGTAATTGATAGCTGTTTATGTAATTGATACTGTAATGTATGATGCTGTATATGTATTGATACTGTATATGTAATGATGATATGTAATTATAGCTGATATTAATTGATAGCTGTATATGTAATTGATAGCTGTTATGTAATTGATAGCTGTATATATGTATATGTATGATAGCTGTATATGTAATGGATAGCTGATTATTTAATTGATAGCTGTATATGTAATTGATAGCTGTATATTCGTTGATTGTTATGTAATTGATAGCTGTATATGTAATTGATAGCTGTATATGTAATTGATAGCGTATATTAATTGATACTGTATGTAATTGATAGCTGTATATGTAATGATAGCTGTATATGTAATTGATAGCTGTTATAATTGATAGCATGTATTAGTGATATTTGATACTGTTATGTAATGAATTATATATTGATAGCTGTATAGTAATTGATAGCTGAATATGTAATTGATAGCTGTATATGTAATTGATAGCTGCATATGTAATTGATAGCTGCATATGTAATTGATAGCTGTATATGTAATTGATAGCTGTATATGTAATTGATAGCTGTATATGTAATTGATACTGATATGATATGTAATTGATAGCTGCATATGTAATTGATAGCTGCATATGTAATTGATAGCTGTATATGTAATTGATAGCTGTATATGTAATTGATAGCTGTATATGTAATTGATAGCTGTATATGTAATTGATAGCTGTATATGTAATCGATGGCCGTATATGTAATTGATAGCTGTATATGTAATTGATAGCTGTATATGTAATTGATAGCTGTATATTTCGTTGATAGCTGTTTATGTAATTGATAGCTGTATATGTAATCGATGGCCGTATATGTAATTGATAGCTGTATATTTAATTGACAACTGTATATTTAATTGACAACTGTATATTTAAATGATGTGTTGTACCAGTATATATTCTTGATAGCTGTAAATATATCTAATAGCTGTAAATATATTTAATAGCTGTATATAATTATTATGTTAAGATACTATTGTTCAAATAATTTTCTTGAAGCTAAAAAATCATCCTGCAATTGATATTAAAAATAAACATAGGTAATACGTATGTAACTAGCATTACCTATATGTTACCAGCAGTATCTAATAGGATACGAACTCACCATCAAATATCTGTATGATTGAAGCAAGGTTGCCATGCTGGTGAATTACAAAGTCTTATGTAAATGTGATAGAAATACTAAGTGCAGTATCTTGTTCGCATAATAAATACTACTTTCCTTATGCAAACTTATCAGACCAGCGGGAAAACCCTTCGGCATTCGTCTTATACTAAAAACGAATTGTAGGTGCGACCTTTGAATTCAGTTTTTTTTCTAAATTGAATGATGTCGCATTTACGGAATCCTTTGATATTGAGATCAGAAACACATAGCTGAACTCTTAACGATAATCAATCAATATCATCGATCAAAACACTTGCGAACAGTGTTAATAGCAATTAACTTCAATGAACGCAAAATGTTTTCTGTTGATGCTAGTCTAGCCTTAAAATAATGTAAACGCAATGGGAGAGAAATCAATATGAAATCGCATTAAACGTAAACCGTTAGGTTTCAATGTTTTTAAACGTTAATATACCTATAAGTGCGCAGAAGGATTAACAGATGAAGCTGGGTGTGTTACAGACTTGGTCACATTCTGTGGTTTTCCGATTTGCTGACAAACGCCATTATTGATAGGTCTTTGTACCAGGGCACTATAAAATGGCTAATACATGCAACTGTAGTTTTGGAATATATTACATTCTGATGTCAATATTTTCAGGTAAGTGTTTTTTTGGTTTTTGGGTTTTTTTTGTTTTTTTTTTTCTGTTTTTTTGTTTCATGACATGACATTTCAAAATGTCATAATGATTTCATCATGTCTGTTGTCGATAAATTTCATATTTCAGACCTTCAGTCAGTTATCCCATAAGTATTTTTCATAGATATACCATAGACATACCATAGACATTCCACTAGATTAACTGAATACACATTTCGTCACAGATTTAATTTGTTGTGCTGTATAATGAACTGGCTACAATATTCGAAAATAGTTCTGACAGCTCAGAGTCCAGTTTCATGAGCATTCCTTAAATTTAAGGAATCCCATAACTTAAAATTCTCCATATATAGAAAAGCATTACATGAAAGGCTCCTTAATTAAGATGTTTTACTTAACTTTTGTAATGCTTTTCTATGGGGAAACTTAAGTTAAGGAATTCCTTAAAGCTAAGGAATGTTCATAAAACTGGGTCCTGCAAACTATTTTGTTCCCTTTGAATCACACGGGACGATTTTTCTTTTTGATAGCCCTTACTGTCAGTTCCAGTGCGCTTATATATTTGTTATAAAGTCAGAATGCTATTAGAGTCCATTACCGTAGAGCCGGTTTTTTTCGCGGGATCGCAAAATTATCGCACAAATTTGATCCGTGAAATATTAAAAAATAGTTGAAAGATATTTACCTTTAAATCCATATCTCGAAAATTTAAAACCGTTAAAATTTGATTTTCTCGTTTTTAGATCAAATCGCGACAATTTTTGGTCCGCAAAAATAACCGTCTATACGGATTTTGACAATTTTGATTTAAACTAATCTACAGTATATCAGCCCTAGACGTGATATCATGCATAGGGCCGCAGGCGAAGAATTCATTACGGCGTTGTATCAGGGAATGTTACCAACGGCGACGTCATTTTTCAATGATAACATAATCTTTAAATCAATCAAAACGAAGCCATTACATCGTGGTATCAGCCAATTAGAGTTGATGTTTCAAACGGCGACGTCATTTTTAATAATAACATTTTTTTAATAAATGAAAACGAAGTCATTATATAGTGGTCTCAGCCAATCAGTAGAGATGTTACAAAAGGCGACGTAATTTTTAACGATAACATGATTTTTAAGCCAATTAAACTACACGCTAATACCAATGTTAATTTAGTTTTGTTCTTTTCAGAATCTTGTGTTTCTCTCAAAATGGAACAATACTGGCACCTGGGGAAAGTAAATCAAACAAGGAGTGGGGGAGGATGTGGACAGAGAGAGATTGATACCAGCATTATACACAACGTGACTATTGTTCAGAGTACGATCCAATGTCTTGCCCTACTGCAGCCCATTGGGCAGATGTATGTGACCTTCAACAAAACCAACGGGGATTGTACTTTGGCTAGTAATGCTATAACAGATGAGGTTTATATCCATCAGAAGCCATCGTTAGATAACGGTTTGGGTAAGTATCGACCAATGTTCATAAGGTCCAGACCCAGAATTTTAGAAACAAAAAGCGCCAATTTCAGTCAAAACGTTAAGTTATATTCTTAAATATCCTCGATAATCCAGGGGTTACTATCACTGTCGTAATATCCACCCCTGATATATGTCAACACAAAACTAAATTAACGGTACACTGTGATTGACTGTGTGGCGTCGATCTCTCTCTGTAATCTTCAAATAATTCTCTCTTTTGTTCCCCTGAACTGCCTTCAGATTTACTATGAGATAGTCCAGAGGTGGATATAAAGTCAGTGATAGTAATCTCTAAAGTATCGAGGATGACCATTGCTACCTAACCTTACTTTCAAAATCTGATTTTAACTTATTTTTTTGTTTCGAGAAATCGGGGCTATGTATTAACATGAAGCCCGTTATTTTCGCTATGATGATATCTTCGCTAGTTTGTGGGACAATGGTTAGAGTTATATACAGGAACAGGAATTTCTGTGCTTGAGTTACAATTGTATGCATTTACAGTAACGAGACAATTTTAATTTGAGAATTACTGATAAAATGGCGGACGTTACGCTAAACCCATCATACCAAGCGTGATTAGTATTCCATTTCTGCCCTGATGAGCAGTCGATCCTCTAATATGTAAATGAATTGTAGCAGAAAGGTTGAAATGTTCGTCAATCATAATCAAGTACGATATAATTTGTGTAGTGAATTAATTGAAATTGGCATTAAGTTTACTAATTAAAACAACTGTACTTCGGACGCCAGATCACCAAACATGCATATAATACTGTCACGCACATTGCTGCGCTCCAGTGAGCGCCCAAACAGGCGCTTAGATTGTACTTCGTTTAACGTTTTAGTATGCACAGAAGTGTGCAGCTCTGTATTTCACACTTAGACACGTTAGTTACGTGACCATCAACTGTAAATAGGTTCGCCAAATATATCACAGAGGTTTATTTTTATTATTGTTCTTCTTCGATTAATCTGAAATTCAAATGAAATTGAAATTAAATTTTCATGTTGATCTACGTACATGTAAATACGAACAAACACTCACTGTCAACGATGCTCATTTGATCGTTTGTAAATAAACACATTGATTTGGTACAGATTCTTTTAACTATCTATTGATAATATAAAAGCTATATTAACGAATGGTTATGCAACACAACACATTAACAGTGTATATATTATACACCCTGTCATCTATTTAATATTGTTTGGATTTGCATTTCAAAATGCTCTTAATGTTTACATCTCTGGAATAAAACCTATATTATAAATTGTTTTAAACAAATAAAATCCCATTAATTTTAAATCATGACATAGAGAACTCAATGTTTTCAAATTTAATAGAATATTAGAAACACAAAAAGCAGGAAAAAGATGTAGATTTGAAATTTCATTTAATGTTTAATAAGCATGAGGACATTGCCGATGTCGATAATTTTAGATTTCATAACAAATTTATTAGCTACCTTACAATTTGAATTTTTATTTTCATTTTTAAGTCAGGTGATTTCTAGTATTAGAAACTCATAGATACTGCTAGTTTCCTTCCTTGTAAATGTTTGTTCATCGGTTCATAAGAATGTTAATGTAAGAAACCCTTCGGAATGCCAATATTGCATACCGTAGTCGGTAAATTTTGCAAGAATGATAAGTTAGATTTTTCTAGAGATATCGACGCTCTTGCAAGAAAATGAAGTGAGTGATCAGTGAAAAATTTGTTGTGACTGCTGTTGATGAATCGATATTTTGAATATACAGTATTTTTAATTGTTATACTTTTTCAACCATCATCGATGATTTTGACATCTTCCTTGCTTATTTCGTTTTACGACACCGAACTAGTAGATCTACAGTGCTGTGCCAAAAGTATTCGGTCACAAAGGCGGCGTGTTAACGTCGTGTCAATAACATCGCTGAAAATGGCATTGACATTCATTGTAAACGTCACTGATTATGACGTGCGTCATTTTTAGGTTTGCGCATGACGTCATGTTACGGCACACAATATTTTTGTTGTCGTCTGCTTTCTGGTTTTTTCCGTGGACGTGTATTGCCAAGATGGGCCGAAAAGGGAAAGAACTGTCAATGGGCGTTAGAAATATGATCGTAGGAATGTTTAGGAGTGGAAATTCACGACGAAAGATAGGTATGATGCTAAAAATACCCAACTCTACAGTTAATGACATTGTAAACAAATTTTGTACATGTGGTTCAGTGGAAAACAGGCCGAGAAGCGGACGACCAAAAGTGAATTTGCGGGATTATCGTTCTTTGGAGAGGATTGTTAAAAACAATAGGAGGGATTTCCTTAATGATATTACCGTTAAATACAATGAGCAAAGGAATGTTCTGACTTCTAAAAGAACACTTCATCGATATCTAAGCCAACATGGGTATACTAGGTGTGTTTCTAGAAAGAAACTTGTCGTGAAGCAGAGTAACCGAGCTAACAGACTTTCTTGGTGTAGAGAAAAGCGGAGATGGACAATATATAATTAGAAGCGAGTTATTTTCTCAGATGAAAGCAAAATAGTTATTGGACAGGACCACGGGGTTTATATATGGAGAAAGCGACGTTATGATTTGGGGGTGCATTTGTTGGAACGGTGTGGGGACATAAGCTCGAGTGGAAGGAAATATTAATGTTGAAAGGAGGAAAATCTTTGGCCAGTTCTTGCGAGACATTTTCCTACTGGTGGCTATTTTTTCCAAGACGAAAATGCCCCAGTTCACCGTGCGAGGTCCACCCAAGACTACATTGTCAAGAACGGAATTAATGGAATGAGTTGGCCCGCTCAGTCACCAGATTTAAACATAATTGAAAATATTTTGTTATTAATAAAAAGAAAACTCCAGTCTCGAGTAGCAGCTGTGAAATCGGCAAATGACTTGTTCTCCGAGATTCAGAGGATTTGGACGGAGATCGCACCTAGCTACATTAAAAGCTTGTACAACACGATCCCTAAATGAGTTTTAAACGTAATTAGATTGAAAGGACATCTTACAAAATACTGAAGGTAAGTGTGTAATACGGTTGCAATCGACTGTTCATTATATCAGTAAAATTAATTTTTTTACTGCATGTAAACACGCCGCCATAGTGACCGAATATTTTGGCACGGTACTGTATAGAGTAATAAGTAAAGAGATTGTCAGTAGACTTGATAACTCGCTAAATTCGAACACTCGGATAACTCGAAGTTTTATCTCGGTTCTTTCGAGTTCGCATTTACCGAGTTTCACAGTATATATCCTCAAAGCATACTCACAAAATTCTAGGTTCTTTTAAATTTAAATTTCTGAATCATTTTTATGTCAAAATCTTAAAATTTTAAACTAAAAAAATAACCGTTTATACGGTAATTCAAATCAGGCATAACAATGTACCGTGCCAATTATTATATATTTTTTTATTGAAGCGATCTGCGATCAAGCATGGCAAAAGTTGTTCGAGGTGGAGGCCGACGGAAGTGTCCTATACGGTACCAGGGCTGACGTGTCGTCGGCGACCTTACGGGGTGACGATATGCGGATACACCTACCGCCTGACCTTTACCTTGAGGTTAATGACGTCATTATAAAAAATGACGTCTTTTGTGCGTCTTCTCTTTTCGTTCTTTCGAAGAACAACTGGAATACATTTAAAACAAATATGTACTGGGAGTTTGTTAAGGTGTGCAACCATGGAAAAGTACACTGGGGCAATGTTAATCTTGGTGAGGCCGTAAATCCGACCTCCACATCACCAACAGGGACGCATTCTGTTTGGTTCAGCAGGTAAATAGATATAGTCTCGTTATACCGACCTCCACATCACCAACAGGGACGCATTCTGTTTGGTTCAGCAGGTAAATAGATATAGTCTCGTTATACCGACCTCCACATCACCAACAGGGACGCATTCTGTTTGGTTCAGCAGGTAAATAGATATAGTCTCGTTATACCGACCTCCACATCACCAACAGGGACGCATTCTGTTTGGTTCAGCAGGTAAATAGATATAGTCTCGTTATACCGACCTCCACATCACTAACAGTGACACATTCTGTTTACCCCTTACCTTTTCGTGTTCATGCCAGGTTTCGAACCCCGGTCGGCTAGATAAAAGTTAAATGGCTTAATCACTATACACCACCCGATCATTATTTCTTAGAATTTTGACTTAATAAAAATGAAACATAGCAGTATGGTGTTTTGGCGCAGCGATATTGAAAAGGATTTTGTATTATCTGTTAATCATACGGTGCTTAACCAGAAGTGGTTTCAAAAACAAGTTTGGCTAGACTTTCTAAAGCATGCGTCGTAAACAGGAGTTTGACTTAACGAGACTTATACATGTATTTAAGTACATTTAGTACATTTGTCTGGTGTCTAGTTAATTTGGCAAAGCTACGTAACTTACGAATTTTCGTAACTTTTGCGTAAGTCATATTTACGAATTACTAAGCATTTCACAAAACTTCATAACTTACGAACGTTCGTAAGTTACGTCAAAAATCTTGCGTAACTTTACGCCAACTCTACCCTGTCGTAACTTCTACGCATTTTCATGTCGGTGTTGGAAAACTCGTCATATCTCCTTCGTTTGTGGATCTATCGCAATACTATTTACACATTGTAAAAATACAGATAAAAACGGAGAACTTTTGTTATGAGAAAAATTTCATTTGGCAATGTCCACTTTCTCTTTCAGTGAGTTAAAAAATCGTGCCAACTTAGTCTAATTCCGAGCATTTTTAAATTGTTGACGTCGGGCGGTGTAATCGCCGGAACGGAAATTACATGAAGACATTGAGTTTCGAAATATTAATAAGTATTGAGAAATAATGCTTGTATGTCACAGGTTTAGAAGTTGATTATTTCTATTTTATGTATGACCAATTATATCGAAAGAAATACACTCTAAAAGTGATTTTCTCGTAGAATAAATACATGCAATAGGTACCCTGTGCACTGCACATAAAACTTAAACAAATTCTAATATAAGATAACCAAAAATAGCAATTTAGTATATATACCATAAAAGCCGAGAAAACACTGATCAAAATAATTCATTTTATAATTCATTACGTACGTAAATAAGTTGTCTATTGATTCCACAAATCAACAAATAATTTCAACGGAATTTTAACTTTGACGTCATCGGTACAAAATAAGAACCTGTGTGATGGAGATGGACAAAGATTTTAGCGAATACTTACAAGGGATATTAATTGCTTATAGAATAATGAATTTTTAAAAAAAATTTGACATTTGAAAAACAAATATACCATGCTGACGGTCCAGCGATATCTATAGTAGGCCCAACCGGAATGCGTGGATGATCACTTTCGATTTACAACACGTACGGACCATGTGTAAATGCATGCGGTATATTTTAGCTATACAAAGTAAACTTGTTACCAAAATATGCGTGACCCACATTCTGATTTTATTTTAACAATATGTACTAAAAACTTAGTTGTTAAATATGAATATGTACTGCATGCCAGTCCAACATACATATGCATGTAGGCCATATGTATGTTGGGTAAGTACATCTGAATTTCTTCAAACACTACTGTACTGTACAAAAGATTATGATATAAGAATGAAATTTAGAGATACATGTATGAGCTAGCTTGTACAATTCACATTGATTCACATAATACAGGAATGATCCCTTTTTTGTTTCTGTGTGTCATTATTGTTCTATAGAGATATTCAGGGCAAATCTTTATACCCTGTTGAACCCCATTACTCTCTCCCAAGTGAATTATGGTTAGGTATCAAACCTCTCTCTAACGATTTCCTGGTATTCTAAGAACGAAGTTACAATGTACTTACCTTTATATTGTAAGTGTAATTTGCATAAAGATGGATCATTACACTAGTGAAGAAAACCCATTTCATTTCTCGACAATTTAATTGACACTCTTGTAAATTATTACTACATGTAGCTAATACTTGCCATTTCATTACGGTATGACAGGCAATAATCACGCTAACGTTTAGTTCAAATAGTCTATTCTATTCATTTTGACATTATAATGAAGTCAAAATAAAATAGAGGGTACATAAAAGTTTGTCATAACTGCCTTTGATTTTGTATTTCATTTCAGGTAAAAGAAAGAACATAAAAAATGATGTGGGTGTACGTTAGTCTATGGTAGCTACATATGTACGCGCCTGATCCGGCGCCTCTTCCTTGAATGCGTGAAGGGGGCAAATAAAGATTATAGACAAGTTTCATTGAAATTCTCAAAATCCACTAAAAGAGGTTTCAGTTCTCAAAAATACCCCCCCCCCCCCCCAAAAAAAAAAAAAAATGCAAAACAGCCAACATTCTTCGTACCAAGGATTTATAAGTGAGATATACGTCCTTGTTCGTACATATACCTAAGAGCGCACACACTCTGTAAAGCCATTTGCTGTCAACAATAGGTTTACAAACCTTCTTAAGAATGACATTAAATGCATTGTGCATCATTCCCTCATTCTATCATTCTATGGACAGAGGTATCGGTCAATCAGAGGTGATATCACAATATATATATATATATATATTATGCCACAAGATGAAAACATGCAGTTCAAGTTTATTTGAATTGAAAGGCACATTTCAAGAAAGATTATATATATTTTTGATAACATATTTCTTAATATTTGATTTTAAACACTATTTTTTCAAAAAATGGCACAAATCATTCCTACATTTGCAAAGAATTTAACATATATTATTTTAGATTCACCAGAAATTCATGCCAGTAGGAACGAGGATTCCTACGTCTTTTCGTAAGTTACGCAAAAAAGTTACGAACACCTTTGTGAAACGCACTTACGAATTTCGTAAGTTTTGCGTAACTTTTTCGTAAATATTTACGAACGTTCGTAAGTTACGAAGCTTTGTGAAACGATACCCAGTTAATTTGGCAAGCTACAGTCAGAGTGCACAAGCACCATAAAAGTAGAATTGAATCCTTGATGTAAATTTATTTTCATCGGTATTTATAATAAAACTTTTTTTTTACAAACTGATTGAAGCTGCTTAATGAAGTCTGACCTTCTGTGGTTTATCATTTAGCGGCCTATTTACTAAATATAAAAGAAAGTTTCTGATGATAAATTTCTTTGACAACTGAAAATTCATTTAATATGCGACTCCATTGATCTTTCATCCAGATCAGTAAGGTAGGGCAATTAGGTTCTCTTTCACAATTTATAAAAGGTCTACGTAAAGCTAAAAGATACACCTTCAGAACGCTGCACTCAACATACAAATAAAATAAATTTGTATGTATGTGTGCAATGAAAGCTAATCGCGAGCTGATTCTGTTACATGATTTATCATTAGTATTGATCATGACCTAAATTCTTAGTCGTCAGAAAATCAATTATCAATTTCTAGAATTAAATTCTGGTTTATAACCGTCAACAAGTAATCCAATGTGATTGAAATCATCTGTTCCTGGCTTCGTTTACTATGTTCTATATGTATGACAACGAAGGTAATGTAAAAGAAATGAATAGAGGATTTTAATCAGGTTGCAAATGATCAAAATTTTGCCATTTAAATCTATTTCAGACGTCTAAAACAAACGCATTCACAAACAAACCCCGTGTACTGTAACCATGCTAACAGATCCAGGACATGTGGCAGTCAGTCCGATCTCTACAAGGCTGCAGCGGACGGCGCTGGGATCAAGATGTTGGAAAACCGCTCTGGAATATCAAACTATCTTTACCCTGCTGAACGCGTGGAATTCATCAATAGTATCTGTGGGATCGCGTCCCAGATTTACTGGAGAGTTGGTTCAGTGATTGGGCTGACTGATTTTAGTGAGTGGTACACTAATCCATTCTATTGGTTTGTGGCCCTGAAATCTTCTTCTGGTTCGAAAGAGGTTTCCCGCCCGTTCATTGGTTCAGGGTTAAGTGGCATTCAAACCTTTTCAAGTACCTGCGATAATGATTGGTTCGCAGACTATTGCTGGATTCTTAGTTTTTCCCATGGTAACAACGGTGAAGCTATTGTCGGATCTAAACAAGATCTGATAAACATGATCAAACAAGGCAGAAAGGTGAGAATTATGTTTGACGGTTATGTAATGGACGCTGATAACATTATCATCAACAACGGCAACATCATTGCCCAACTTCTGAGCCAATCCATATCACAAACAGAAACTAACCAAAGGGTAGGTGCTGTCATATCTAAACTGGTCCGAATATCTACTAGTGGCGAGATGTACACGGATCTATATCAGCGTGGTACCTCCCAGAAGATGGGGGATACTAAATCTACCACGGCTTCCTCCTGGTTTGTCGATACCAGAAAACGGCGTCTTCTTCTTATTACAGATTCTATTGGGTCCGCTATTGAAGGGTCAAAATCGGATTTATTGGACGCCGTTCGTGCCGGGTCAAGATTACAATGTATTGTCAAACTTTCGCCAACAGAGATTCTAAGTGTAACCGTGGACAACATACAGGTGAATACCGATGGTAACATTGCTGCTCAGTTCTTTCGTTTGATGGAATTCGATGATAATGACCCTAGGTTCATTCCGTTTTGGAGAATTTTGATTCTAACAACAAATGGTGAGATGAAGGAGACACGATGGACACATGGAGAACATGAACATAGAGGCGACAGTGTTAGTTATGTCGACATTGAATGGTTTGTAGACTAGATCCAGGTCTATACATGTGTGGTTTGTATTGTCTTCACAGTGACACTCGGAGGACATGAACACAGGGGAACAGTGGTTCATGTCGAAAATGAATGGATTGTTGATTAAAAAGATTGATTATTTTACCATATCGATTTTTTTTTAGATTTGTTTCTTTACAATTTAGACCTTATGTCGAAATTACCATATCTCGTAACTTATAGTAAAGCTAATTATAACCTATCTGTTGGATGTTTTTCGCATGTGTTGTCTTTGTTAATCGTACTCTTCAGAATAGGATATTTTCCATTTTCTCATCATGAATCTATATTAAAAAATTATTAAGTAAACACTTGCACTTGTTAATATACACTTGCTATGTTCGCGGAGATTAAAAGTAGTGCGTTCTATTTACTGATACGTATCACGCAGTTGTACCGGTACAATCATGCTGAGAAGCGCATTACTAGGATCCAAGATGGCGGAACCGAGTTTTTTTTTCCATTTGTCATCAAAATGCTTTATATGTACGGCACCATCTAGGGTAAACGTAATGTGTTTTTTTGGTTGGTACCGTACGAATGGGACTAATTCGCCTACCACGTAATACCCGATAACGTTTGTGTTGGACTATTGGTGATAGAATGACGTCAAAGATAATATCGTTAACGTCATATTAGCGAGAAGAATACAAATAGTTAGGTTTCATCACCATTGGGGATACTTGTCCCGCACAAACGTTATCGGGTATCACGTCGTACGTGAATTAGTCCCATTCAGCACAACTGGCACGAATCCGAAAAAAACCCGCACAGTAAACGCATTTCCCAAACAAAACAAGTTTTTCTCAACACTTTTACATTACATTTTGTATTTGTATCACACGCAATTTGCTTCCTATACTTGTAGATTCAATATATCGATACATTATTATTCTTTTTCCTTTCATTTCAAAATCTAACTAAAACAGGTTCGAACCACTGCATTACCAGCTTACTATCCACATAACATTGGTTTTTTTTATTTATATCAAAATATTATAATGTTCGAACTTCCGAGACTTTATTTCAATAACCAAATACCCGAATAAGATATCATGCCAAAAATTGTGGTAATTCTGCAGTTTCTAAAATATATGTTCAAACCCATACCGTATGTACAGACAATCAAACAGTTATTTTCTTTGTGATCAAAACGATGCTTTATTTTGTAAGGAAACAGGTATAACAAATGTTTTCTTTTTTACAATATGATAATTTTCATCATTACGTAAACGTTGATTTGTGATATGCTAAATATGTACAATTGTAATTTATTTCTGAAATGTACATTTAAACAACTAACAACATATTGAATATCAAAACACGTATCGTCATTCAATCAAAATTTAAAAAAATCGACAAATTGTCTTTTACAATAATATCACTACACAGCATATTTTTTCATACAAATGGTCGGCAACACATTTCAATACACATAATATCACAAAAAACGCTTACTAATAAAAAGCAACGCTTACAACGAAAACACAATTGAATATTAATTTTAACTACGAAAATCATGTTAACATTTATGTTAATGCTTAACACGACCATTCCATTACCAGGCTCTTTCTGGTAAGAAACAGTGATACTCACCACAGTCATTTTTTGACAATATCAACTCCGATATTCATATAACGGCATCAACACTTACTACCATCATTCTTTTACAAATCATTTGAACATTAACTCGAGTTATTCACAAACTCTTCATCACACGCGATCACTCCTTTACCACGTCACTTCTGTCGTTCTACGCAAATTTATAAAATAATTGGGCATTAATGACGAACAGATATTTACAGCTTACCACAATCATTTCTTTACAGTATCCGCAAATATCGCGTCTTTTGTTACAATATTTCGCAGAAGTTACAACTTTTTGCGTGTAAATTACAATTTCATGCACACCATACATCGCAAATATGATTCAGGCCTTGACTGGCGGGTAACAAAAGAGTCATCAACTACTGCACAGAAAATGACATTCGGTTCTTAATGAAAAATTAAATGTTTTGCTCCTCCTAGATGAGTGACAAATTGATATTACCGTTGATATCGAGGACTGGATCCGGAATATCCTCTGTTGATTCTGGCTTTATAATCGTCACTTTAGTTGGTACTTCGTCGCCTGAGTTGTTGGTATCAATGACCTCACTGTCAAGTACTTCAACTACATCCGGGTCACATTGCTGTATGACCTTTTCACCGGAACCAATCTCACTGATGTCAGAGTTGATGGCGGCAAGAGTTTCCTGGCACATATACTTCAGCATTTTCGGATCAAACACCACCTCTCTTTCAGCGGATAGACGTTGTGGTTTTGTACCTATAAAACCGAAAATAAAATCTAGAGTCCTCAGTTTAAGCGATGGCAAAAAGATGCTTTGATATTCAATTTTCAACATAAAACAATTAGTTTTATATCTACTAAAACTACACGCAACTCGTAAACACTTAATTGTATTTCGATAAGGACATGGAGAAAACGTATCCTTGACGTTTCTCAGAATGTTAACATTGTTATTGGTCGGCCTCTGTAGACGTACGACACGAACTTAGTATCATGTATTCATTTGAAATCTGAGAAAAAAACAATTCTCAGTTTTTATTTTGGCTAAATATTATACAGTTATCTGTCCTTATGGGTTGGTATCGATAGGGACAGCATTGCGAGCGAAACTCAAGTCGATTTGTTAAAAAATACATTACGCTCACAAACACAGGAAGTTACGATCAAAACCTGCCAACAAGAGCAGATAAGTCTGTAACATGATAGTACAGACTTGTATTCATGTGAAAAAAAAGTTTCATGTAAGAGAATAACTTATGTAAAAAATGATAAACAAACATTGTGATTCTAACAGCGTTGTAATATGCAAATGAAAAAAACTTAATAAAAAAAAGTTTCATGAGAATCTAGCATAGGAAAAAATGAAAAAGATCATCTAAAGTATGACGTTACGCTCGCAAACACAATGTCATGGTGCCACAGAAATCTCTCATATGTAAACTATATATTATACAGAATCGCAGTCGTATAAGGATTTTTTCTCTCAAGAAAATAACTTATAACAATATTTGAGAAACGTATGGAGAACTTATGTCCATATAAATACACGTAAATACAAACCGATGTCAAACGTCTGTGCCCCCACCATCTCGGCGTCCGTGGACTTGCCAGGGAAATAGTTGGCTTTGTCACAGTGTAGTATATCTGTCATGGTGTTGAAGCCTTCGCCACGTTCTCCCGGATTTCCTACGAAGTAGTTACCGCCGAACTGAAACAAATTAATGACTCGCGAAATAAATAATAACAACCTTTCAAAAACACTTTTCGTATCAAAGCCAGAATTGGTGAAACCCATTGACGCCTAGTCGCTTTTTATCGTAAAATAACGAGAATGTTTTTTGTCAAATACAGAAAAATCCAAATATACATCTTTTGTTTACCATGTATATGGTAGCATACGCTAATAATAAGGAAATCTTTCTATTCCTCATAGTTGGTATCCGTGATCTTTTTAGTGATCAGAGATCCATACCTTCACTACTCTGTAGGTTGCGAAATAATATAACATCTTTGTCCGTTACACCGGCATAAACGCCTTTTATTTCCAAATTTCAAATTTTCTAAATTATTTCATACAAATCCAAAAGGTATGGAAATCGAACATGTGGATAGGGTATTTTGTACATAATTGAATAAGATCATGTATTGTTCCAACACTACTGTACGCTAGTATAATGAAGATAGAATTAATTATTAGATTTTAATAATTAGTTCAAATTACGCACGACACACATGCATTACCTTACTACCATATCTATCTAGTTATTTTCTCTGCACGAGAAATTTTTTGCGAATTCGTGAAACAAAGCTGTAGTCACAATAATGGATAAATAGAACAAAGTCTTTTTATCACATTTTATCTCGCTTCCATTTACAAAAGACCAATTCTACTTGTTTCGCCAAACGTTATTCCGCCATTGTATTTTGTTAGTTATTTGCGATTTTTACGTTGTATTTTGTGAGCATTACGTTATATTTCTATACAAACTGGACGTCACTTTGGCACACAAATTAATGACGTAACAATCAAAATGATATTTCTCTTTTAATGCTATATTCCGATTGGTCAAAAGCGAGTGAAATATCATAAATGATATTTTCACTGGAGGTAAGTATATCGTTTTTATGTTCATCGTAAAACCTTTAATTATTTTATCTGGATTTTTTGTCACTTCCCATTGGTGAAAAACACGCCACGTGTTTACCGATGAAAAAACTATATCGCACGATTTTCCGGAAGTAGTTTATAGAAAAAAAGTATATTGCACGGTTATTTTTAGATAACGTTATCCACTACGTTACCAAAACACTTCGTGTTCCTGGCGCTTTGAAACAAACGCTTTGATGACCTAAGTTTGAAGCGTAACCACAAAATATCACAGACGACGTTGATTGTTTCGGTTTCTATCAAAGATGATGATTACTTCCAGCTGATGACTACAGTTTCAACTTTTAAATTTTCAACAAAAACATAGTAGGAGAAAAGGAAATAATCGAATAACATCCATTAAGCATCTGGAGCCATTGAATAGTGAATACGTTTGATGGTTATTTTTAAAACTCCACCTATGCTAGTTACAACATTAATATTAGGCCTATGTATACGATACTTATTTTACGGAATGGAGTACTAAGCATAAGAGAATGTATCTTAATGTCAATCTGAATCTGTTAATATATGTTTGACTTCGAAGTGGATTAATTCAACGGAGAACAAACTATACATTTAATTAACTGTGTCCTTATGACATGGAGCTTCATGTATAATAGAGTACATACTGTTTTCATATGTTGTTTTTAAATTAAGTTTGTTACAAAAGCATTTATAAGATTGTAACAGTCATCACGAAACAGAATTTACAATGCGATGCTCACATTCATTTCAAAATGTAAAAAAAAAAATCCAGAAAAATAAGAAAACAATTATAGCTTTTTGATTTCGGTCAATACATGGTGTTATCGACCTCAGAAAAAATATCGACCTCGGTCTACGTCCTCGGTCAATATTTTCTTTGGTCGATATAACCATGTATCGACCTAACCAAAATGCTATATAAATTTGTATAATATTCCACTGCGAAAATGTAATTAATCACACATACTAGTTAGATAACGAAATTTTAATTCGCTTGAAATGTGTTTTGATCATCCTACCTGTTCCGTGTCGGGATCAAAGAGAACCCCTCTCAGGACTCCATCAAGCTCCTTATTCTGTAACTCTAGCTTTTGTATGTAACTCTGTTGTTTTAATAGTATCATCTTCAGTTCTGCTATCTGTTTAATGAAAGGCAATTAAACAATATAATTACTAACTTATAAATATAGTATGTTAGTTCATTTATTTACATGTTCATCTTTGTGTAAAATAATTAAAACACTTTTATTGCCAAACGTCATTTTCGAAATACCAAAACGACTTTAGAAAAGTAAGGTCATCGTCGATTTGTTCCACCTTATGGCAATTGTGATGTCACAATGGCAGTAAGTTGGGACTTACCGTACTCTAGCATCGTCGTTTTATTATCTCGAAATATCATATAAAAATGTTTTGAGAAAATTGCATCTGAAAAATAGATATTTGATAATATGTTTTGAGATAGCTATAGGTCTTTGCATATTACAGAGTTAGCTCCCTTGCCGGTAGGTATCGATTATTACGTCATTATCTTGTGAGCGAAATTCACGCCGTTTTCTCCGAAACGTATGACGCTTGCAAACACATGACGTCACAATCAATACCTACCCGCAAGTGCAGATAACTCTGTAATATGTCAATTAGGAATATCTCCTAACTGACACAAAGTTCGTAATATGGTATAAAGTATACACCTACGGGATAGAAACGCGTGCCAATACTCTAAATGTAGTTATTTGTATGTAATAAAATAATTGTAGATTTATAAGTGAGAGATAATCACCGGAAACCCACGAGAACTCACGAGTCACTTCTCTAGCTGTCGTTTGTGACGGAAACCCACTATTCACTCACTCGCGGGTTTTCGAGATGAGTGCGATACAATAATCACTGTGTCATATATACTAGTAATACTACCCGTGAATAGTTCAAACCCACGATATATTTTGAAAGTTATAATGCAAGTTCTTATTGTCAGGGGGTCGAACGTGTCTTGGTATATGCGAAGGTGTAATTTGGTATGCGAAGCAAATATGGCGTCGAAAGCTCCGCTTCGAATCACTAATATCGCTTCTATGCTTCATGCAACACTCTTATAGATGTTGCGTTTCGGTGACAAAATGTTTGCAGTTTCTAAAAATGCAACATATAATTACTGTCCTCACTTAAACAAAAATCTATTGAAGAAAAAACACGCGATTTTCACGCTAAAAACAGCACCTGGGCATGGTACATGACTTTTTTGGCTGAATGTGAAATTGTAGTTCGTTAGAACAGCCGTATGATAAACAGAATCCTTTAAAATACCTATCAAACAATGTTTGCCCTGTTTCCACTGTGAGAAATGACTGAATTCACGGTACCGAGCGTTTTATTTCGGTGTACGCAATCATTGGTATGCGAAGTCGTGGACACCACCAGTTTTGATATGATGAATTTTAGTGTTTGACTACTAAACTCATATTTTCTATTATTTTACTAACATGTTATTTCACAAGAACTAATGCTGTTATTATAACAGATGGGTAAGATAAACTAGTTTTGGTCCAACAAACAATGAACCTAGCTGTAGCAGATACTTAGTACGTTTCATTTTTTTTAATCATCCCCTCCGCACTTCATACACGCTACACACCCCATGCATAACCATGGCTGTAACATTTAAGATGCTCCACCGCTGACGAATGGTATTTTTTCACTATCAAAAACAGAAGCAGACAATTTAGTATTTTTCTTCAGTTACAAAAATTACTTACTTTACACCATTACCGCCATTGAAAAGTTTGAGTTTTTAATTCTACGTCAAGTTAAAAAAATTGCATCCCGAAAGAATTCCGACGCACTATATCCTATATGGAATGAAGTACTGATTGCGCATGCACCAAAGAAAAAATGAAAATATATATATTATTTTTGTGTTAATTAGACATACATACACACAATTGAACACCAATTTTTGTTCAAATGATCAATATCATTCATGCTCTGTCGGCGGTGGAGCATCTTTAATAATCCATTAATTTAATCAATCAATCAAACAAACAAACAAATGTAATCATCCATAAAATCGATTTTGTGTTTTTTTATCGTTTTGCATAATTGGTTAGTTTAATGTTCTGGTTATTCGATCATTCACCTTCTTACTGAATATATTTTGATGATTTCTGTTTTATTAAATCATAAACGATGTTTGTGTGTGATGCATTAAGATAGAGTTACATACGCTGAATTCTTGAGTTACTAAGTTTGTTTACTATACATGTTTGATATAATATACCTGTTTCTCAGCTCAAAATAGTCGTCTACAGCACTGTCCCGTCTCTGTGCACGTGAAGGCTGACTTTTATACATGTGTCATGCTTGAATGCATGTCCCGACCACAGGGCCTCGTCCTAATTGAGGACATATATATATGAGATAGGTGGCGTCTATTTACATAACATTACATATATAATGTTATGAGACCCTGTGTCTCGACCGAGATTGTATAGTTTTTTGTTGGTTTCACTTACACAAGGGTGCCTATTACTTGAATTTACGGCATAGCTCCTTTGTTTGATTGGGGTTATCATTGAATGTATTGCCCGTTGTTATGCACGAGCACAGACAATTATAAGTATTTGAATACTAACCTGTTTCGAGCACGTGCGCGAGTAAATATTTGGTTATCAACCTGCGTCCGTGCATATAGCTGTAGGGTATGGAACATGGCTAAGACCACAGGGGTTTATTTCATCGAAAGCTGCATGGGGCCTTTATCACAGGGGCAGAAAAAATCAATAAAATAAAAACAAATTTAAAGTCGTCAGAATGGAGTATTTAATTTATGCCCCCCCTCCCACCTCTAGAACTAATATACATACCCGACCTACTATATCGGCTAAAGACGACACAATTTTCTGTCTAGTCTATAATATTGCAGGTACCACCCCTCCCCCACGTGCTTGTATATTCTTTCCTTACCGTCCGATCCTGTTCCGCTTCGAGTCAAACATTTACGTTGTGACTTTGACATTTCTATTTTCATACTGAACGGATGTACATGTAGTCTAATGTCTAAGTGCGCATATTTAAAAAAAAATGATTTTTTTTTTAAAATTGAAATATTTAATCCAGTTTCGGTGATCATGGAGCAATATGATGTGAACGGAAAATCATAATTTATGGTGTTACAGTTGGCAAAGAACATGTCAGTATTTGCTTTTGCGTTTCGAGCAATTCTACCTTTTATTATGGATTTTTCTTGAGTATGCCTGACAAAAAGGACTCGCTAATAAATTTGATGTTTAGTCCATTATAGAAAATACCTACATCACATATTTAAGCAGTTATACCACTTTCCAAAAATCTAAATCACTTGTATGTAAACAGACCACATCATACCAAAACCGATGGTGTCCACGACTTCGCATACCAATGATTGTGTACACAGAAATAAAACGCTCGGTAATGTGAATTCAGTCATTTCTCACGGTGGAAACAGGGCAAACCTTGTTTGATAGGTATTTTAAAAGATTCTGTTTATCATACGGCTGTTCTAACGAACTACAATTTCACATTCAGCCAAAAAAAGTCATGTACCATGCCCAGGTGCTGTTTTTAGCGTGAAAATCGCGTGTTTTTCTTCAATAGATTTTTGTTTAAGTGAAAACAGTAATTATATGTTGCATTTTTAGAAACTGCAATCATTTTTTCACCGAAACGAAACATCTATAAGAGTGTTGCATGAAGCATAGAAGCGACATGAGCGATTTACCAGTCACTGTTGACACTCGAAGCGGAGCTTTCGACGCCATATTTGCATCGCATACCAAGTTACACCTTCGCATACCAAGACACGTTTGACCCCCTGATTGTGATGCAACCAAAAGTTTGAACTGGTTTCTGAACGGGTGAAAGAAAATGATGACTTCACGCATTCGTATCGTATTTTAGCGAAAAACATCACATTATGTTCAGTGCCTGGATATAAAAGTTTACAGAATACATATGACCTTCTACAAAAAGCAATACAATGGGGTGATCGGGTGGTGTAGTGGTTAAGCCACTCGCATTTCACCTAGCCGGCCGAGGTTCGATCCCCGGCACGGACGTGAAAAGGTTAGGGGTCACCTGCCCGATCACGTGGGTTTTCTCCGGGCACTTCGGTTTCCTCCAACACTAAGATCCCTCGCGGGCTTACATCCGGGCCATCAAAATTGATTTGCATAAGTTGTATAACTTGTTTCGTAATCGATGTAAAATAAATAAAGTTTATATATTTAAATATATATATATATAATGTACAAACCTTGAGTTGCCTAGAGAAATCCAGCGCCATCGCATGTTCCTGGTCACATCGTCTCTTCTGGAGAATATCCACTAAACTATTGTCTAACTTATCCAGTGTTTTACCGAGCTCTGACTTCAGAAGTAATCTGTCACCAACTGTCGAGTTAAACATTTGAAACTTAAAGTTTTGAAAGTTTATAGTTTGCAGAAGTTAACGATGGACACCTAAAGAGATCGTCTCTTGCAAATAAGGAAGTATATTAAGAGAAACATATCTTAAGACCATCAACATACGGCCAGTACCTGACAACTGATGGCCGCCGTAGGATTCGAATTCGAAACCCAGAGGTGGTGAACTTTTGGTAATGTGTTGGAAACATCAAACACTGATCACCGCTGTCCTCTACCCTACAAGGGCAGATAACTCTGTATTTCTGATTCTAGAACATTTTACTATATATTTGTCGGTGGTGTGACTCCTACAGCTTCGTTTATAACAACTTGCAGGTTACTGAATAGATTACTGAAGAGAACACATCAGGTCGGCCAGTTATAATGTATGGCACATATAAAACAGAGGACACACACGTTAGTTTAAGTGTTTGCATATCATATGTAGCCTCATCCTCGATATTCCAGGGGTTCCGATCACTTACGATCTCTACACCCCTGGACTATCTCATAGTAAAACTGGAGGCAACAGAACAGAACAGGTAATTTAGTCATTTGATGTACATCAAAAGAGCCGTATAACGGTACACTGTGGCTGACTGTGTGGCTTTGATGTAAGGTGTCGCTCTCTCTGTTGTCTTCAAAAGAAATCTTTACTGGCCTGTGATTGGTCAAATATTTTCCGCTGAGCTGCCTTCAATTTCACTATGAGATAGTCCAGGGGTGTAGAGATCGTAAGTGATCGGAGCCCCTGGAATATCGAGGATGATGTAGCCTGTGAATTGTGGATAAGATACAAATTCACAACTGCTTCTTAGGGTACCGCTATATGTATTACAATGCTTGTTTACACACTGAATCTGTCTCTAGAACGAACTACTTGGAATTGTATACTACTATTTACATGATACTACAGACTGTGCGTAAGAACGTCTTCATTGAAGGGGACAACTCGCGCTTTGATTCAGCCGAATCTTATGTCGAGTCTTCTTTACATACGTACTACGTCATACATTTATGTATTCTTACTCCGTTACTAAGTCAACAAGAGTAGATAACCCACTCTACGTTATTCTGTCTTTGTATATTACAGAGTGACCTCCCTTTCGGGTAGGTACCATTATCCCTGGTAGTCATTTTTTGTGAACGAAACTCGGTCACGTCGTTTTCTCTGAAAAGCATGACGTTACGCTCGCATACACTTGGCGTCACAATCGACACCGTGCTACCCTCAGGGGCAGATAACTGTAATATGCAAATACGGAAAACACTTCATGGTTCGATTTATTCTGCCTTTTTATCATCTGACATGTTAGGTCTCAGAATAGTTAAAATTATAATTCACACGCCTGAACTTAACATATAACCACATTCTGACACCGAAAGAAGACCACTCTATCTTGTATGAAAACTCTGTATTGCAACTATATATCGTCATCTTTTCTACCAATAACTGCAAAGGGGACCTATGTTGTTCTACGTTGTACTAAGACATCTTACCTCTCTTATTGAGAATCCGTTCACTTTTCCGCCGGATATCGTCCTGCTGTTTAAGGGCTGATATGACTTCGTTTATCTGTCGGCCTTGCATTTCCAGCTCGGAATGTAACTGAGTCCGGGCTTTAATCCAGTCCTTCTCCTTCTGATCAATGTACTCCTGAAAAAAAATAGATAAAGAAATAAACGGTCAATAGGATGGCATTGTAGGTCTTACTTTCAAATGTCGGTAAGCAGGTTTGTGGTTTGGGTTTTATTAGTTTAACGTCCCATTAACAACCAGGGTCATCTAAGGACGTGCCAGGTTTGTTGGTGGAGTAAAGTCGGATTATCCGGAGAAAAACCACCGAACAGGGGTCAGTACCTGGCAAATACCCAACTTGCTATGGGATTCAAACTCGCGATCCAGAGGTGGAGGCCTTGTGGTGATATATCAAGGCATCTTAACCACTCGGTCACCGCGGCCCCTACACATACGGTATTAGTGGATATTCACTTTGATTATACCTTTCAAAAAAATTGTACTGTAAGATATTCCATCTTTGTTTAACAGAGTTACTTTCATAACACTTATCGATTGTGACAACATTGTTTTGTGAGCGAAACTCTTTTTTCTGAAACGTACGATGACGTTCCGCTCGCAAGGACATGACGTCAGTAATTAATATCTACTACAAGAGCAGATAACTCTGTAATATGCAAAATAAAGCTGCTGTCGGGTTTGTTTCGTTTGCAAGCGTCTTACAGAATTGACAGTCATTGTCATTTCAAGGACGTGCCAGGTTAAGGAGGAGAAAAGTCGGAGTACCCGTAAAGATACCGACCCGCGGTCAGTACCTGGTGACTACGTTATACACCACGTTGGTTTCGATTTCGGCCCAGAGATGGAGGCTTGTGGTTCCGCGGCCAAAGCGGCCCTTATTAAAATGAAAATGTAGGAAAATTAACCTTTTCAATGCCTAATCAGTAGAATGTGCTAAAGTAGCTCCATTAGCCCCATTTCAAATGTGGTCTTGGATTGTAAGCAGCCATTGGTGACCATGTAGCTCGGCAGTAGAGCATTCGGGTGGTGTTTTGAGGCCCCGGGTTCGAATACCTACCTGGCTGCTACAATTTCCCCAGTCTGTTCTGTTACAAACTTGGCGACCAACTAAAATACCCACTGTACCGGTGGTGGTATATTTAAAGGGTCTCGTATGAAAGGAGTGAAAAGTGTAAAGCGCAATTTGACTGCGTCGATCTTCAAGTAGCTCTGCAGTAGCGCATTCGGCTAGTTTTCGGAGGTCTCGGGTTCGAATCCCTGTGTGGCCGCTACATTTTCTCTTCAACTGTTCAACATTAACTTTGTGTTCTATCCCAAGACCGAGAAAGGGGTTATAAATATTGTTTAGTGCTCAATATGAAACTACAAATTTATATTCCACAGAGGGCTAGATAATTAGTTGTACAGCTTGCATATATATATTTGGTTCTGTCCTAGTGATGAAAACCATTCTACTAGGAATGTTGAAATCGTTTGAGGGGTTAGATTAAATAAGGTAGAAGGTATACGTAGACGTTCATGTGCTTATATACAATTCATCGTCAATTATACATGTATATATAGTGGCGTCCCCCATTCTCCCCCCCCCCCCCCCCCCCCCCCCCCCGAGCAAATTGTCGTGCGAGCGAGCGCGAGCGAGCGCCGAAGATTTAACACTTTTTAAGGTGCATAGAAATATGTTAGTGATTTTTTTTTATGATTTCATTTCTTTTTTATCCTGACCAAATCACACAATAAAGTATAAATCCTCGTCTTCAAAGAATGGCATCGCGTGGTCATGGGGAAATGTTGTATATCTTCTATCAAAATCAACCATATATTAAACATTTTCTTTTTTCCATCGGATTGCAAACCTCATCAAAATAAAAAGAGACAAATGTGAAAAGAAACCAGAGGAACAAAGGGGAACAACCCTTACAAGAATAATATAAAAAATGTGTTTTATCACTTGCCTGCATATTATTGTGGTCCGTTTTCAGTGAGTTGTACAAACGCTGGACATGAGATGCCCACGAATCCATTCTTTGTGAATGCTGCGTCGCTAACGCGCCCAAATGAACAGTTTCTGTTTTGAAATACAAACAATTAATAAACTGATTAAACATTAGGATATTAGGTTTTGTTGCATACATAAACCGTTCTTCTCTGGATACAAAATGTGATGTTCTCTTTATGAAAACATGGGCCCAGAATCATTAATAATGAAAAATTGCCTTGACGTCAAGATATTGTCGTCGTGACGTCATGGTACTATTTTCGTGTGTACACCAAGTTTATCAAATTATCATATATGGACAGACAAACAATTTATAAATCATACATTTTGAATTCATACCTCCAACTTCATTCACGAATTCCTGAAATCTTGAGAACATCTCCTGAAGTGCTGAATTCAAACACATCATGAATGAACGCATGTCCACTGCCAGGTTACACTTGGTATCGTCTTGACATTCGGGTCCCAGCAAATATTCGTCACCTTCGACCGTCTCAGCTTCATTTTGTTTATCTTCATCACCTTCATTTTTTTCAACTTCATCAATTTGCTCGGTGTTATTATCTTCATTCTCTTTGTTTGAATTTGTCTCAATGTCAGTCTCTTCTGTCTTTTCTTCACAGGTTTCCACATTATCATTTTGAGTCGAAATGCTTTCTTTGTCAACGGTATTATCACACTTGTCTAAGTCATTTTCTTCCTCGTTCTTATCGAGATTGTCTTTTCCAATATCTACTTTAACACAATCTAACTCAGAGACGTTCTGGTTTTCCTCAATATTTGAAGCTCTATCTTCTTGAAATTTATCGGAATCGGTTTCTGTGTCTTCAATTTCTATGGTAACGTTGGCACTTGGACCGGCTGCTCTGGTACAAGTTTCAGGAGTTTCATATTTTTCGTACTGATTTTCAATAAATGTCACAAAGTTCTCAAACTCCATTAAAATTGACTGGATACCACTGAAAGAGTCATCAATAGCAGTGTGCTTTGTTTCGAGACAATCAAGTTTCTTATCAAATTCGTCAAAGAAACTTTTAAATCCCTTATCACCTAACAGAAAGTTGCCATTGTGTACATTTTCATCAACAGATTGTAATGAATCCGAAAGGTCTGACTTTTTATCTGGTGTTGTGACAAAGTTCTGGTGCATTGGATATGTTTCAAAATGTGTTATTTGATTATCCTCCTGGTTCTTGCTAAGAATGTCTTCGCTTCGAGAACGTCTTAACGACTGGATTCCTTCATCAAAACAGCTGCAGTTATTATCAACCATATAGTTAACTGGGAGAGGATACTCACTTTGTCGAACATCATCCGACTCCGAGTCCAATGATAATCCATTCGGAATGTCAACGTTTTCAGTTCTATGCATAGTTGTGTCAGTAGTTATAACAGGCTTCCAAAATTCATCACTTGCCTCAGGTATTTCCTCAAAAGAGTCCTCCAGAACATCTCCAACCATTCGGTCTATTTCATCTTCCCTGTGTTCACTATCGAAAGAAGAATCGAAAGTTACTGTTTCCGCCGCCATTTTGATGTCGCCTTCAACGCGGAACCGACCAAACAATCAATGACGTCACGACATCGAAATGACGTCAGCGTGTGTCCGTCGCCCGCCATTTTCCAGGCGGCACATTTTGCTGTCTCTCAATATCTGAAAAAAAACCAATTAGGCCATATACACATATTCTAATATTGTATGTACCACTATCTCGAAACGGGATAATCTTAACACATACACACTATATTTTTTGTTTTACATATTTTGGCATTTTTCTGATCATATTTATGAGACTAAGTTGTATATAGATGCGACTACTAGTCTAGATCTATTTTAAATAGGCCCATCATTTTTTTCAGTTGTCTTTTTACTGTAGTACAAATATGTTATCAACACAATGTTCACGTTTATCATGTGCATTATACATATATTGTACGTGAAACTTTATGTCTATTCACAGATACATGTACGGTATCCGATATATTTGTTTATTATATCTTATTACATAAACGAACAGAACTTTCCGGTCAGATCCATTAAAGATCGATTCAGAGTGCTTGCAAGATAAGAGACGAGCGCTTCTTACCATTAACGTCTAATTCAGACAAAATAAAACAATTTGATTTGTTGGGTTTTTTGGGTTTTTTTTTAATTGATTTAAACATATTTTATTGCAAAATGTGCAATGGGATTGGGCATAAGTTGTACAACTTATATAAAGTCCATTCCCAAAAAATTAGAACATTCAAAGTACATAGACAAGATGGCATTTACAATATAAGATATTCATAATATATATAGTTGTATTTGAGTCACAGAGAGAGAGAGAGGGAGAGACGAGAGAGAAAGAGAGAGATGGGGGGAGGGAGAAGGAGAGAGCTATTTTTTAACCAGTATGCTCATCGAGGTGATAATTTCACCTCCTAATATACTTTCATTTTAAAATCTACCCCTCCGATAAAGGCGACAGAAGTTCTAAACCACTTTACATAACTTTCAACTTATCAATGCTCATATCACAGGGGCGCATAGGAAGCGGGGGGGGGGGGGGGGGGGGGGGGCAGTGGGAGCAATTGAACACTCCCCCTGTTCCCCAGGCAAATGGGGAACATGTCTTTTTGCCCCCCCCCCTCCCCCCATGTTCAAAAAATGCACATTTGAAAGAAAAAAGGGTCCTCATGCACTGCACATTTTTGT
Organism: Argopecten irradians; assembly: GCF_041381155.1. Taxonomy (NCBI): domain Eukaryota; kingdom Metazoa; phylum Mollusca; class Bivalvia; order Pectinida; family Pectinidae; genus Argopecten; species Argopecten irradians. Next base: position 24,102,153 of record NC_091148.1, read on the forward strand.
ACTTCATTTTAGAAAATTTTCGGCTGCGTGGCGCGTTTCCTAAAAACGTTCAAGCACGTAATGTTCAAACCTTTAATAATGAAAATTCAATACACACGAACTAGACTAAAAATGTCCATCAAGGGATTATACTATGTCAAAAAATGCTTCTTAAAAGATTAAATTGTTTATATGTCTTAGCAAGACAATCAATTTATGATTATTTTGAGTTACACAACAATGTGCCGATGGTGTGAATCCGGTATGTTCAGATCGAGCTGGTTTACATAATGGTATGACAACACTCACAATTATCATGTCTAAATGCAGATAACTTTAAATCGAATTTTTTTCCCGGGGTGACCCCCAGACCCCTTATAAAAAAAATCTCGCGCGTTTGGCGGTCGCAGTTCAACAAAATGCATTGTAAAACTCATCACTGCCATTCTAAATCGTACAATTTTTTTCCCGAGGGAGACCCCGGACCCCCCAATTTGCCCCAAACACCGAAATCTCGCGCCTTCATTATAAATCATAATTTTTCCCGGGGTGACCCACAGACTCCCCATGTACCAAAATCTTGCGCCTTCGGTGCTCTCAAATTCAACAAAATGCATCGTAAAACTCATCTCTGCCATTCTAAATCGTACAATTTTTCGCGGGGAGATCCCTGCCCCCCCCCCCCCCCCCCCCAAAAAAAAAAAAAAAACAAAAAAAAAACAAAAAAAAAAAAAAAAAAAAAAAACAAAAAAAAAAAAAAAAAAACATCTCGCGCCTTCGGCGCTCGCAAAATCATCAAAATACATCGTAAAGCTCATCTCATTTATTCTTGATCGTAATATTTTTCCAGGGCATACCCCGGACCCCCCCCCCCCCCCAAACTCGCACGCTAATTTGCGTATTCTTCTATGAGGGGGGAGGGTTACAAATTATAGACACTGCATCATCCTTTCTAGGATATTCTAGGCTTCCTTTGAATATTCGTTTCTCTTTTGTCGTCAGTATCGGAGGGTCTGACTGGGTGCTTTCTAGTATTGTCATTATCAATGTTATAATGATAGCACAATACGCGCGGCGACTCTATTGTTAAGGGAATAGTCGATGTCGTAGCAACGTTGGGTCATGACCCCACTTTTGGTGGGAACATATAAATGACTCGATTCCAATCAGTATTTGTTGACGATGACGGGAGAGAAAAAATATGGGTATTTTAATAAAAAAAAATATGCAACTGCCGCGAAATAAATAATATTCATTTACGTGAAAAACTGTTAATATAAGGAATAGATTTTTATTTTGTTGAGGTTATGAGGGTATAATGATAATTAAGCACATGTAAATTTTATTCGCCGGGGTTACATAATTTACACGTGCTTCATTATCATTATACCCTCATAACTTCAACAAAATAAAAAAAATATATTCCTTAAATAACTTGCGTGTAAATACAAAACCAGTAAGATATTGGGAGTAAAATAGATATGGAAATATATGATAATAATAGAAGGACGAAGATAAAATCTATGAGGATCTTTGATATATTGCTGAGTGTGCATGAAGAGTAATTCGTTTTCTTGTGTACATATGTTTATATCTCCAAAAAGTAATAAATCGACAGAGAGTGGAATAAATGAGTTAATCTGTCGAAATAGAATGCTTCTTTGGTTAATAAATGAATTACAATTAAAATAGAAATGCTATGGATCTTAAAATGGGAAACCGCAATGACATTTTTGATCTGTTACAATATTTGCTCTTAATTAATGACTATGTAAGGAACTTGAACGATTTCTTAACTTTGTGTGTATTATGTTTAATTTACCGTCTCCAAAATAGAAAAAGTCGGGTACTACAGGTATGTCTTGGTTCCGGATATCATGTTTAAAATTAGAGAATGACTCACTATGCCTAGTGTTTATAGGCAACTAAATGCTGGTAACTTTAATGCTAGGTTTACACTCTGTTCCCGGCGACCACGGTAGCCCCGTTTACCCGAAACGTGGTGCACCGTGGAATTTTGGCTATTTTTGTCACTGTATTCAAGTTGAGATAGGTCTTGTGAAGTTTTGGCACGGTCTTTTACGGATCACGTGGTGGACCGTGGATGCAGGGAAAAGTGCTGTTCCCGGAGGTTAAAGGTACACTACGGCTTTAGCACGGTCTATCAAGGATACCACTACGTTCTCTCTAGTCCTGTTACGATCTGATGAGGTCTGATACGTTTTACACGTTTTGATCAAGCTCCGATACGTTTTTCACGGTCCGCCAAGGCTTACTAAGGATGAAAGTCTGATTCTGGGCTTTTTTTTGGAGCAAATGAAACAAATTATTTATTGCCGAAAATGTCATTTCAAACACGTTTTAATTACAAAATGTGTTAAAAGAAAAGAAAATCTTAACCATATTTGGTATAAACATATAATTATTATAGCCAAGTGTTTCTACTCATTTTTTCCTGTAATGGTTCTCACTTAATCTGCCTTTTACAATAATAGGTTTCGTATAATTTGATGGTTTAAATGTGTTTGATAATGACTATTTCTATCTATTAAAACAAATAATTCCAAAAAGTAGCAAAATGCACCATGCAAGGCAATGATACTCTATCATATATTGCTTGCAACGTTAGACCGTAATAGGACGTAACACGCCGTATTACGTCGGGTTTTGAACCGCTACAAGCCGCGATGTGCCTTGACAGAACGCATCAAAACGGCTATCACCCACCTTGGCTAGCCGTCTAAACCTTGACAAACCTGGACAAACCGCCACAAAACGTGCAGACAATCTCCATCAACCTTGGCAAAACGTGGATAAAACGCAACAGAACGTCACAAAACTTGAAATCACCGTGAGATTCCCGGGAACGTGCTTGCTGCCCATTCCACCACGGACCGTCTGGAAGTTTTGTTACGGCCTCGTACGCGCTGTTACGTTTTGTTACGTCAATGCCGTTTTATTACGTCCTGTGGCGTTCACCATCTGTACCGTGACTGTCGTGGCAAATTTTTTGACAGTTTAAAAATCTGTCACGGCATCCACGGTAATCACGACCGCTCACGTTTGTCTATCACGCCCTTCTGCGTTGTCTCACGTTGTCTCGCGGTCACCACGTTTTGTCCACGGTGGCCTGAAACGGGGCTGCCGTGGCCACCGGGAACATAGTGTAAACCTAGCATTAATCGAAAAATTACCGTGTTAAGAACACTTTAAAATCATCAAAATACATTGTAAAACTCATCTCATCTCAATACTCATCTAAATCGTATTTTTCCCGGAGAAGACCCATGGACCCCCAAACAACAAAATCTCGCGCCTTCGGCGCTCGCAAAATCATCAAAACACATCGTAAAACTCATCTCAGCCGTACTAAATCGTAATACAATATATATCATAATAAAACGCATTACCATCTCGACAATTTCGTGGATATTGAATATAATTGGATCAACACACGAAAACCCAATTGGTGAGTGGGAAAGAAATTAGTGCGTTTTGTACGTGTCTTTATGTTGCAGTTCACTGGTTACGAGAAACAAACAAACCCCAATTTTATGCATGATTGTAAAGTGTTAGTAACACTTATAATGTTAATATCGGACGGGATGATTTAGAATTCAAACTGTAAATTGAGGAGAATGTCTGATAAGAGGACAAATCAACATGGACTAACGTACACCCAAATGATGTTCTTCATTGTACTGTGAACCAATTTGCATTCGCAGGTATTTTATTTTAGCGAATTTTCGCAAGCGCGTTAAATTCTCGAAAGTTTATCTCTGCGAATTAATATCTTAGATTATTCTCTCACCCTTAAATTCAAAGATACCACGATCCCCATTCGATTTTAAATCGAAGAAACTTTTGTCTCCGTGAAAATATTTTGAAACGGAAATCGCGAAATTTAGTGGCCGCGAAAGAAAGTTGTTTTTCAGTATGATTAATCAGAAGCCGTTGTAGCTACATTGTTCCGTTAGATTAGAAAAAAATCCCGTCCTCTTTACTTTTGAAGGTAACCAATTATATTTATAAATTGTTTGTCAAAGAAAACAAAACTATTAATACTTCATTTCGGAGAATTATTTCTTTTCTTCGTAAGAAAGAATCTTCAGTTGTAGCCGTGGATCTTTTGAATGGATTTCATGAATACTTATGTATAGCGGGTGTCCATATTTCGCCAGGGTCCTAATTTCGCCATTTTTATATGATACCAAGTGATAATTTGGTAATCATGACATAAAATGAAGAGCAAAGTTTTAGCAAGAAACGAAGAAGATGTTCATATATCAATATTGAAACAATTGATTGCATTCCACATTGATAGTTAAGCCCTTTTTTCCAGTACGGTTTTTAGGAAGGGCGACAACTTCCTGTGGGGGTATCAAAGAAATTGACTTGATAGAAGATGTGGTTTATTGTGTCTAATTCCACACAATGTTGAATGAGTGGCTTATGTAAAAATCAAATGCAAGTACATGGGCATAAATTTACTTATATAATTTTATGGTTACATTTAAATCGTCTTTATTTACCAAAGTAGCGAAATATGGATATCCTACCGAACAATTGTACCTGACATCGGGAGGTATTGTAACCCTATTCATGCAAAATATAGTATTCGTACTTTTGTAAGTTATTAAATTTTGTAAGAATATGAGGAACCTTTCATTAAAACTGTTAATTGAATCTCTTATACAAAAAATAAAAATCTTCTCTGGGAAAAGGTAAAAATTGGCGAAATATGTACACCCGATCTATGTGCGTATGAAAATGTAAAGAATGTATTGCATAGGGATATAATAGAATCTGAACAATTACTTTTCAGTATCTTTCGCAATCGACCAATAACGATTATACAAGACAGGTTATATTATATGGTGATTACTTCTTTGCTCTATTTCGTCTTTGCATGTTAGGGAGTTAGCTCCCTTGCGGGTAGATATCGATTGTTACGTCATTATTTTGTGAGCGCAATTCACGTCGTTTTCTCCGAAATGTACGACGTTACGCTCGCAAACACATGACGTCACAATCAATACCTACCCGCAAGGACAGATAACTCTGTAATATGCAAATACAGAATAAAATTTCATTTAGCCCCTGTTTAAACTAGTGCTATTTTGTATGTCTTTATATCACTTCTTAGGTGTACTTGAACATAACAAAGTTGATAAAAAGTGTGTATCGTTATTCAAAAGACATACACTGTATATTCTTCATTACATCATAATGAAAACACATAATTAAGATGAAATCAACGAGAAAAAAACATCAATATAAACTGTTTCTTATTTTGAAAAATTGAAAGCAAGTAATGTTAATTAATTACTGCTGAATCTATATAATCAACCTAATTTAACAGTTATATTAGTGTTTTCGCATTCACATCCTTAAGTGGTTTAATTTTTTCATGATTCGTTTGCAACTGATTTGTATCGTCACAAAACTCCTATCTCTTGTCTCTTATCTCATAGTTGTTATCATCATGTGTAGCCGCATCTGAAATAAGAAAAGAATAATATCTGTAATAGATAAAAATGTCAATAACAAAAACATGCCCTGTATTCATTTATCTACATCTACTCACAGATTTTCAAGGTGTTATCGTAAAATATTTAAATAATTTTACATCCAACACAAAATCAAGAATCAAGAATCATTGAATCGGAAGATTGTAATTATCATTAATATCCTCGATTTATACAGTACACCCCCTAAAACAAACAACAAAACCCCCAAAATAAAGGAGTCATTAAAAAGTATAATGATGTCTTCCAAATTTGAAGTATAAGGCGTGGAAAGGTTAACAAAGTGATCTACCCTTTATCATTCCTCTCGCTAGGTGTCTCATTTTGATATAACATATATTTATAGAGTGATCTACCCTTTATCATTCCTCTCGCTAGGTGTCTCATTCTGATATAACATGTATTTATAGAGTGATCTACCCTTTATCATTCCTCTCGCTAGGTGTCTCATTCTGATATAACATGTATTTATAGAGTGATCTACCCTTTATCATTCCTCTCGCTAGGTGTCTCATTCTGATATAACATGTATTTATAGAGTGATCTACCCTTTATCATTCCTCTCGCTAGGTGTCTCATTCTGATATAACATGTATTTATAGAGTGATCTACCCTTTATCATTCCTCTCGCTAGGTGTCTCATTCTGATATAAAATGTATTTATAGAGTGATCTACCCTTTATCATTCCTCTCGCTAGGTGTCTCATTCTGATATAACATGTATTTATAGAGTGATCTACCCTTTATCATTCCTCTCGGTAGGTGTCTCATTTTGATACAACAGTATTTATAGAGTGATCTACCCTTTATCATTCCTCTCGCTAGGTGTCTCATTCTGATATAACATGTATTTATAGAGTGATCTACCCTTTATCATTCCTCTCTCTAGGTGTCTCATTTTGATATAACATGTATTTATAGAGTGATCTACCCTTTATCATTCCTCTCGCTAGGTGTCTCATTTTGATATAACATGTATTTATAGAGTGATCTACCCTTTATCATTCCTCTCTCTAGGTGTCTCATTTTTTATATAACATGTATTTATAGAGTGATCTACCCTTTATCATTCCTCTCGCTAGGTGTCTCATTTTGATATAACATGTATTTATAGAGTGATCTACCCTTTATCATTCCTCTCTCTAGGTGTCTCATTTTTATATAACATGTATTTATAGAGTGATCTACCCTTTATCATTCCTCTCTCTAGGTGTCTCATTTTGATATAACATGTATTTATAGAGTGATCTACCCTTTATCATTCCTCTCTCTAGGTGTCTCATTTTGATATAACATGTATTTATAGAGTGATCTACCCTTTATCATTCCTCTCGCTAGGTGTCTCATTTTGATATAACATGTATTTATAGAGTGATCTACCCTTTATCATTCCTCTCTCTAGGTGTCTCATTTTTATATAACATGTATTTATAGAGTGATCTACCCTTTATCATTCCTCTCGCTAGGTGTCTCATTTTGATATAACATGTATTTATAGAGTGATCTACCCTTTATCATTCCTCTCGCTAGGTGTCTCATTTTGATATAACATGTATTTATAGAGTGATCTACCCTATATCATTCCTCTCGCTAGGTGTCTCATTTTGATATAACATGTATTTATAGAGTGATCTACCCTTTATCATTCCTCTCGCTAGGTGTCTCATTTAGATATAACATGTATTTATAGAGTGACCTCCCGATTATCATCATCGCCGCTAGTCTATTCATCTTGATACTATTTATAGACGAAACATAGTTTCTTGGAAAGACAAAATTTAGGACATATACATTCTACTATTATATGGCAAATTAATTCCGGCTGGAATTTGATATGAGGTGCATATATTTCACCGTGCTTTCTTTAAATTTTAATTTAAGATGTTTTTAATGTGGATCATAATTCAAGTCGTTCCATGTTAATACCTACTTGCATTTAAATTACTTTGCCTTTGCTTAAAAGGTATAACGAATGTTGTATTTTGAGTCAATACTCTCCGTTTCTGTAAGAAGGATACCTTATTTGTCGTCCCACATAGCTTCACCGACTTTCCTATGGCTTTGAACGGATTGGTCACCGCCCTCCCGACAACATTTCCCGGGAGTGAGCCGACACCTACAGCAGCACTTCCCGTTTTCTCCCCGTCATCTATCGAATCGCCAATGGCTTGGAAAGGTGCCGCCGCTAATTATATAAACCACCAACAGCGGCCACATGTACCCATATCGGTGAAGTTAACACCGTCATGAATTTACGGAAACCGCTTTTTCCTTTCTTGTCAGACATGTTGTCTGTGTATGTGTGTTATCGCTGTTGTGATAAAGAAGCAAGATTGTGTTTTGTCATCAGTATTTTGTTCTAGCGATATAAAGAAAGAGAATGTAATCTTTAACAACATCAATTGACTGATATCACAAATTAAAATGAATGTATAGTTTGATTAAAGATGCTAATGCCGGATGTAACAAGCACCTAAATGTAAGCAATACAAGGAACTCATTTGTTGAATATGTAAGTTTCTGAAATAGGTAAAGGTCATTTGTTGAACAAACTTGGTAGCCCTTCATCCATATAGCTAAATTTCAGCAAAGCTCCCATTTTGGACACCTGCAATTATATTCCCGTAGGTATTAAATCGGTCCTTTATGAAATATGATTATCCTCACCTAAAGTTCCCCCTTCTGAGCCCTGCCCCTCTGTCCCCACTGGCCGAACCTAACTAGTTTATATTAAATATGATTGTCCTTCCCCAGTGATGTTTCACACAAAATATGGATGCATTGATCCGTTCAAGGATTAAAAAGGAGTAGGATTTTAAAGCAAAATTTCATCAAAATCCCCCCTACTGAGCCCCGCCCCTCTTTACCCAGCGTTCGGACCTAACTGGTTTATATAAAATATGACAGTCCTTTCGCTATGATGTTTTACACAAAATATGGATGAAATCCACACAAGGGTTAAGGAGGAGTAGGATTTTAAAGCTAAAACAAGTACATGTTCTCATTGTAATGGACACTAATATATAATCCCCCAAACGACCCTCTCACTCTCCCTTCCCATCTCCACCTACAACAACTTAAGAATGCAGTTGCACAGTGTATGAACATTTGAATGAAATTTTGAGGTGCTTTTGTATTCAATGAATTGCAGATGGAAATTTGAAAACAGGAGGTAGGCCCAGCGACAATCTCTCAAATTTTTTATTATTTGATCAGCATCCCTTAATACCCCTTTATACTAATTTTCAGAGACGGGAATATAAAAACAAGAAATTGGTCCAGCGGCCATCTTGGAATACCAAAATCTTAAAGAAAATGTTTGCATGTTGTTCGCCATCCCTTAAAACCCCTATAGACCAATATACTATCATGGTGATTGGAGACCGAAACCTGAAAACAGGTAGTGGGTCAGCGGCCATCTTAGAATACCAAAATCTTTACAAAAATGAAATCCATCCAAAGATAAAGGAGAAGTAGGATTTTCAAGCTAAAATTAAGAACATTTCCCCTTTTGGGGTCCCGCCCCTCAGCCCATAGGGGTCGGAGCAGGCTCATTTATATAAAATATAATTGGCCTTCCCCAATGATGTTTCAAAACAAACATGGATGAAATCCATCCAAGGATGAAGGAGAAGTAGAATTTTAAAGCATTATTAAGAAAAAATTCCCATTTTGGGGCCCCAACTCTCAGGACCTAGGGGTCGGAGCAGGCTCATCTTATGAAATATGATTGGCCTTTCCTAACAATGTATCAAAACAAAATTTGGTTGCCATCCGTCCAAGGATGAAGGAGGAGTAGGATTTTAAAGCTAAAATTAAGAAAATGTCCCCTTTTGGGCCCCACTTTCCAGCCCCTAAAATTCGAACCAAGCTCATGTACATAAAATGATTGTCTTTTCCCAATGATGTTTCATACAAAATATGGATAAAATCCATCCAAGATTGAAGGAGCAGTAAGATTTTAAAACTAAAATTAAGAAAATTTGACCTCTTGGGGTCCCGCCCAGCTGCCACTAGGGGTCGGACCCATCTCATTTATATAAAATATGGTTGTCCTTCCCCACTGATGTAGCATACCAAATATGGATGTATTCCACTCAAGGGTTAAGGAGGAGTAGGCTTTTGTATAAATAATTTTACACACGACGCACGGCGGACGGCGCACGACGACGGACAAAACACGATGACAATAGGTCATCTGACCACAGTCATCCTGACCTGTGGTCAGATGACCTAAAATGCGAGTAAGGTGATGAACAAAACTCTATGCTCGTATCTATGTAAACATCTTCAATATTCCAAGGGTTACTATCACTGTCGTAATATCCTTAGATAATGTCATGACAAGTCCATCGTCTTCCAAACCGTGTTATCAACGTATTAAATGCCAACTTTTTTTCCGAAACAAAAAATTCAAAGTTCCTTAAGATATTATTATAAACATAAGAAAATTTATATCGATGGTCAAAAATTACAACACCAAACAAATGAGTAATTCTCTGCATAACTTTGTTAACAATGAAGATTCATTTCGCTGTTTTGCCGTCTGGCTCAGTGATAGTAAACAAACACGTGGTAATTATAGGACGACAGATTAGGGAAATATGTCCCGCGTTAGGAAAATTGAAATTTGATTTATTTTTATTTAATTGTTTAGAAGGTGATGATATGTGTAGTAAGCTTTTGGACACTTCAAACTTATCCATTTCGTTTTACATTCCCATTTTAAATATAAAAAGTCATTACAGTTGATGTATCTATCCTTAAACTTTTGGTCAGATTTGATATGCATTTTCAATGAGAGATTTTCCAAAGGAATTATCAACATTGTGTATTGAGGTGTTTGAGTCACGATATATACAGCTTGGTTTCCTCAGCTCCATATTGTCCAGTCTATTCTTACTTTAATATCATATACATGACAATATATGTTAAACCTCCTTTATCTATCTCAACACTGACTACTACGCGGATTGTGATGTTTTAGCTTCGACGTGTCCAGATTTGTTTCCTCCATGGCACAAACAACACGGTAGAATGTCGCTTTACTTCCTGACCTCTGACCCCAGATTTCCAGAAGATACTTCGCAAGGGTTTCCACACTCTGACTTTGGTGGAGTTCCATGGCCTTTTTGATGTCGCCATAGTCGATGTCTAGTTCCAGGAAGAAGACAAGAACACTGGAGCCAACAGCTCCGGCGATAACCGCCAGGTCATCAGTAGTAGGGGAACTGGACAGATCAATTTCCGGAATCACAGAATCTGTAGATAAAAAGTCAAAAACTAACTTAAGTCATAAAACTTTTCATATAAGTTACATAAGGAGAAAAACTTAAGTTTTGACTTTAGTCTGCACTTTTGTTTCGAGGAATCAGGGCCAGGACATCAAGGTAAGCTCGCTGATCTATCCAAAATTAATGAGTCACTCTACGGAATCCCCGACTTACCCATATCCTTGGTTTCTGTTTTTGCGGTCTCAGCCCCCCAGACAGGATCTTGGAGCAACTCCGCGAATGGAACATTGTTGATCTTCATCGCCTCAACAAGTTTCTGAAGGGAAGCCGCATGTTTCTGTGTTGCTTGCCAAAGGAGGAGTACCTTCGTCAGTTGTGAGCGAAAGTCAAGATGTCGGTGCCGCCATCTTATCTGTTTATAAAGTCAAACATGCATATAGAGATCACCAAAAGGATCATACACCTGTCTATAAAGACCAACAAAAGGATCATACACCTGTCTATAAAGACCACAACAGGAACTAAAAATGTCTTTATAGCCAAGATAAGTCAAATTATGTTGAAATTAACCTTTGGGATCCCCAGAAAGTGGTCCTACTAAGCAGACGGTTTTTATACAGAGGTGGTAGCTAACTCAGGTCAGAATATACATTGTTTTCATCAAGATCATTAATTTTCATTTATATATATAAAGGAGTGAATATTTCCTACTGAGATAAATTAATTATATATTTCTTTTGAAAAGCAATCTCCACTCTTATCAGATTAGTAATCATAATAAGAAGAAAAAAACGGTATAAAGCTAGTATATATTAATAATCCGAAATAAAAAGTCAAAATAAATTCAAAGTAAAATAAAAAAATCATTTCTATGGAATATATATCCAGCCACTATAGGGCCTTCTTCAGTCCAAAATAACACTTACACAACGTGTTCGTCTACATGTTTGTTTACATCTATTGTGTCTATTATGTTATAGATTTTCGCTGTCTTCTAATTATCATTGGGCTTAACATATCTGTTATACAAGTTGCTAAATATGACAACTATATCTAAGTGAAGCATGCTGTTGTTACCTGTTTAACGTCAGAACTGTCTAATCCAAGGGAGACAAACACTGACACAAAACTATTTCCGATGTGCTTAGCTACGTGACTCAGCCGTTTCGGTGTGAGTTCGTGCTCTTGTCTCCACGCCAAACTACCACCTTTGAGAAATAGACGGAATCCTGCAAATACAATGGGTCTAATTCATGTACCACATGATACCCGATAACGTTTGTGCGGGACTAGCATCTCCATTGGTGAAGGAACGTAACTTTTTATAATCTTCCGGCTGAAATGACGTTAGCGAGGGATATCATCTTTTCACGTCATTCCATCACCAATAGAAATAATAGTCCCGCACAAACGTTATCGGGTATCGTATCATATGGTATGTAAATTATTCCCATTGACTTTGCTATAAATTGATGAAAATATTCGATTTTTTCAACAATTTCGTGATAAAATATACAACAATGCCATGATTTGAATCATTCACCTCGGGAAATATTTTGAACTCTTCTTATTCAAAGAATGGATCAATTCACTATGAATTTTCAGGGTCGAATGACTTAATGCCTCGTTAGCGATTAACTGTCATGAGAAGGAAAGCCATGTCCGCTTTATTCTAAACACTGCACGGATTATTTATTGTATTTCATTTTTGTTAAATTTATATATTGCTTATCTTGAATATTTTTGGATGTCATTAATTTTGTTTCAAGTTACTATGTTATAAAAGCCCACAAAGGTAATATGGTTAAGGTCAATCTAATTAAAATTAGACTTGAAATTCCGCTCCCACTACGATACTCTACATTTCGCTTCAATTAGATTGGGTTTAGGTCTGTGGCTAATCAGTTTTTTCCTCCTCATTTGGCTTTAGGTTTACACATTTCTATGGTGATCATGACGACAGCGATACAACCCCTGGATTATCGAGAATGCATGTTAGCTCCCTTGAGGGTAGGTATCGATTGTTATGTCATTACTTTGTGAGCGCAATTCACGTCGCTTTCTCCGAAAAGTATGACGTTACGCTCGCAAACACATGACATCACAATCAATACCTACCCACAAGGGCAGAGAACTCTGTAATATGCAAATAGAGAATTACATGTCAAGCTTTAATAAATTCGCGAAATAAACGAATCGTTCAATTATTCCATGCTACTCACTATCCTACCATTCAAAAGATTCACACAATCAAACGCGATGCTTTACCATTTATAGCCAAGACAATGTACCTAAACGCATGATTCTGGTGGCATTTCAATGATCAATGTGAAAAACGAAAATAACATACCTTTTCTGGGAATGTTGAATTCCTGCACCTACAAAAATAAAACAATTACATTGTTAATGAATTATCAATACGTTTTTATAATGCAGTACATACTATCATGTATTATAACAATGAGATGATCGTTGCTCTAGTACTTTTGGTGTAAATACATTATGTTTATCATAATAGAGTGACAGTTTTAAAAGCAGAACCCCAAAACATTAACTTTCAAACATTGATGAGTTCCACACCACTTCCTGACTCACCTATCACAGTCCCGATACCTCAACAGTAGAATGTAAGATTTGACAGTGAAAACATTGGCATTATATCAGAATAAGCTCTCTTGAAAGATCTAAATCAAAAAGAGCTTTTATTTCAATAGGATATAACTAGGCCAAATGGAATTTTATCTATGTTTCTTTTACTTACTAATTTTAAACGGGCATTCTTTCGCAAGTCCTAGAACATCGACAGGTCTTTCCACTCGATTTAAAAATCTGCGAATTAAAGATCTTCGCGATCTTGTTTTAAATAGAAAACGCGGCACAGTTGATTTACAGTGTCTTATGCAGTAAAGAATACACGGAATGTATGTTTCATTTTCTAAGTTTTGCAAAAAAATTATTAATAAGTATAATGGGACTTATCCACGTACCACGTGATGCCTGATAACATTTGTACGGGACTGTTGTTTCTATTGGTGATGGAAAGCCATCACAAGATGGGATCCCCTCGCTAATGTCACTTCAGGGGGAAGATTCCAAAGAGTTACATTCTATCACTACCGGAGATACTAGTCCCACGTTATAAGGTATCACTTGGTATGTGAGTTAGTCTAATTTATCGTAAAGCTGGGTTATTTCCGCTGGTAGAATTTAACGATTTTGACTTGCAATCTAAAACGCTGTCTTGCGAAATCGCGAACATTACCGGCTTTACGTAAACCATTGGTACGATATGATATGTACTTTGTGTAACGCCCTGTTTTGTGTTTAGAAACACTGGGTAGTTACCTCTGATTGTCGGCCAAACCAGATCGCCCTATCCTTGTATATGATTGCTTTGTATCCATACGGAAGTCGATGTCGAACTGTGGCAGATTTGAAAGCTCCAGCCTCTGTTAATAAGACATCACAAGCAACATCTTCATACAAAAGACGATAGTGATATTTGTTGTGATCTTCAAACAGTGTTGCTACGGTTTTCCTGACGACACCACCAATCCCAGGATACAGTTGACAATCTGAACAAGAGAACAGTGTCAGTTTGATCCTAGATTTGCTGCACTGTATTAAAAGATAAACACCGGGGTTTATTTTGAAACATCCGTTATCTCGATACAACAGTTTCTCCTGGCAGGCGAGATCGGATACAACTTCAAATCTGTTGATGCAGATTGCCAATATTCTGTCCCGCACTGTAGCAGGGATAACCTGTTGATTTGAAAAGAAACACAAAGTTGATCTCTGGCTGCCTTGAGTTAGTAGCGATGTAATCAGTTCGTCGTTTACTGGTGGAAGCATGCATGACAGAATACAATGACCAGCCTCGTTGCTCTTCTTTTCTGGAAGAGGTTCTGCGATCAAAGATAGCTGGGAAATAACAGTCATGAAACTCTCTTTGTTTGGTGTTTCCGTTTTTATGTCAGATTCCAAGAAACTTTCCACCAATTCGGGCGATATCAGTGGTTGTTGGACTGACAAGAGCGCCACTAAACGGTTGGTCAGCCATCTTGTATCGAGGACTATGGGATCGTCTGGTGTCAACGACAATGGGTTGGTGCATATCAAGAAAGATTTCTTCTGATGCATGAAGCTGAAATTGTCAATATTTTAAATTATATTTTAGAATATATGACAAAATTATGGTATATGAATAACACATTTCTCATAATTGAAAAAAAATTTCGATACCAATTTCAATGCCATCAATTTAACAAAAAATCACATCGAAAAAGAAAGCTAAATTGATGATATGTAATTCATTATTAGTCGCTAGAGATATATCGTGTACAGTCCATTCTTCAGTTGAGGTGAATTGTATACAGTATCCTTTTCTATGTAAATGAGAATGAATAACGTAAACCTGAACACTGACATCAATTACATCCTCGATAATCAAGGAGTTGCTATCACTTTCGTTATATCCTCCTCTGCACTTTGTCATAGCAAACTTAGATACCTTACAAGAGTAAAAACCTGGAGACTATTTATCATACCTGTATACGAATACTTTTCAATCTATAAAAATTGTACTGCACGATGTATTGATGTAAATGTTTCATATGATGAATGGAATCCAGTGTATATGAAAAGACCTGGCCATGCATGTGCCTTACATAGGCATTTTAAAGGAATACATAATAGCAAAGCACAGCTTCAAAGCTTCAGTAAATCATTTTTCGATCAACCGATTTATTGGGGTGTATCTAAGATGATAAAAATTCCCTTTCTCGTCTTAGAAATAGATTGAACTCAGAACTTTCAGTTCTGCCATGATATAATCTAGGTCTGGATGTAATGATAGTGACAGTAATCCCTGGAATATCGAGGGTGATATCAAGGTCAACCTATCAAGGTCACAACTATCAAGGTTACAATTATCAAGGTCACACCTGAGAAAAACGAGTACTTGTCCTTCCGATATAGGGACTTCCAGTTCCTTAGCAATTGTACACAGATTTCCAAACGTCATCACTTTGTGACCATTCCGTCTGTAGCGCAGCAGTTCCCGTTCCAGTGCTAGCCATCGTGCAGGAATGTTTTGTCGTAACTGATGAATTTCATTAGCATTGATCAAGGTTGCAGGCCAAAATTCTTCGTGTTGCTGTTTTGGTACGTCTAGGTTATTTATGAAAGACTTCAATTTCACATGGGCGTGTGCAAATGCTGCTATTTCATTATGATCTAGAATAGTTTTCTCTACTTCTCGCTGTAGTTTCATGCGATTGACGGACTGAAAAAATCAGTGAAATCATAAAGGTATCAGGGTTGCATATTTCACTGCAATAGAAAATCTTTGCTAATTCAACCATTTTATATACATGTACATAAGAGAAAATGTATTTTCGACAATATCCTAACCACTTGGTCTCAATATCTTTTTTGTGAATCTTAATATTGATTCTCACTTATTTAGTTTACAAATTATTAAATCACATTTTCCTAAAACAAGTGTTACTAGTATCATATAGATAATGCTGATTTATGTAGCCTTTCATAACGTACACACTATGTCGATATTTACCAACTCCGGGACCTTATCCAGGTGTGTTCCGATGAGAATAATGCTCGGGTGTTGTCCTTCCTGATGAAGCGAGATATACTTCAGTCGTTCAATAACACCATCTAACGTGATGCAGAAAAAAACAAGTGACAAATATTGATGCAATAATCTATAATCTATAATCTATAGCGACTTAATCTATAAAACGCTTTGAAATCCCGTGATTATTTTCTTTATCTTTTTGTCATGGATTTCACTTTATTTCATTATATTTCAACACTTATTTTAGTTTTCATTCGCCCTGTTATGAAATCAGAAAAGGAAATATTTTTTGAAAAAGTTTGAGCCTTCAAGTTCGCTATGATATTAGACAAAGGATAAAAGATTTGTCTTGACTTGGAATAAAATACTTCAGTATTGTATTAACCACAACACAAGATTTATTATTTACGTTAACCTATTTAGTCCATTTGGATAAATTTTATTGAAGGGAGGCAAGCACGAGGTACTTGTCTCCAACCAATAAGACATGGATAAATAATACTAGAGTATTTAGGGTATAGCATCTTACGTGTATTTTCCTTCGACGATTATTCCAATGAGTCATATAAAGTCATCTTTTATATGATTTTAAAAAAGCACTTTTTCAATTAAACCATATAAATTAACTTCATGTGATTTTAAACGTACTTTTGAAAGCAAAAAAATTGTTCTTTTAAGCTTTTCGTTTTTAATTGGCTAAACATACCAAATATTCTTTCAAATTAGTGGTACTGTCATGATTTGTAAAATGCATGCATATAATCATCACTATGTTTTAACGTTATTCGAAAATGACCAAGGAAGAAAATGTGACGTAGAAAAAAATCCAATATAAGAGTTATAGCTATAAAGAAATGTAATCTCTACTAAAACAATATAAACAACAAAATCAACAATAACTAAACATAGCTTACCCAACATCTCGTCCATCCTCGGGTAGAGTTCTAACGAGAACACTAGGACGTACACAGCGTTACTCGTCATAAACAAATGTTGGATACCTTCGTACACGTTATCTCCGGAAAAATCAAATATTGTAACATTGACTTTTTCACTTGGACATCCAGTGTCTGCAAGGAGGGGAAAACTCTATTAGTGTACTTTTTAGCTCCTTATTTCTCTTTTTTCACTGACTTAAAGGCACATTTACATACCTCAACCGAAATAGCTTTTTATTTAAAAAAAATAATGTAAACCGAGTTTTGTCACGACGCTGAACGACGTAAAGTTAGAATCCCGGAACTTCAGACGCCCGTGTCCGGAGTTTACTGACGCCGCTGCGCGCCGTGTGCAAAAAAAGGATGAAAAGCGCTGAAGAAAGTTCGCGTGTTGTTAGGACACGTCTTTAAACTGCCTTTATTGTACAAATGCGGGACGTGCCACAACGATGTGAGTAAATCAATTGTAATTTGTATAGGACATTTCAGTGAATCCTCCCTTTGTTTTGTCGCAATGTCATCATTCAATTTCATACCTATCTTAAGACGTCTCGTCCTTCACTTAAGTATGGCAACAACTAACGCGTCACACTTATGACCTCTTTGTTAACAATTCCAAGAAAAAATTTTTTCTTCCACTTTCAGTATTTACAGCAATCTACGAATAAAAATAACTGCAAACATGGAGTTTGATTTTGGTAGAAGCGACACAAGTTTGATAACTTTGTATAGTCGCAAAAGTTATTACCTTACTATTAAATACCACACATATCGCCACATCCTAAACTATCTAACACAAATAAATTCAATAATTTTCATAACGCGGGGCGTCCTATGTTTCTTGCCGTCGTCCTAATAACCGCACTGTTGACTGCACCACGAGAAAAATTAGCGACATGAACCTTCATTGTTAACATAGATTTCCTAAGGAATTCCTGAATTTGTTTGTTGTTGTAACTTCACTTTAGACCATCGGTATAGATGTGCTGACGTTTAGAGGTGTTAGTATAAACAGCTAATGTTTGTTTCGGATACGGATAGGCTTATAATAGGCGAACAAACTTTTAGAAAATGGACATATTAGATATAGCAAGACTGTCGAAAAATAAATTATAATATAAATGAATGAGAAGAGAACAATATTGCTTAATTTCACGTTCACTTGTAACACATGCTTACTTTGTTTCGAGGTATCTTTCTCAGGACGACTCTTTAAAGACAGCTGCCGCGCCGGCTCTGTTAGATTTCCAGCACGTCCTTGATCTGAATAGAAAAGAGATTTTGGTTTGGCTTAGTGTAACGGCCTATTAACAGTTCATGCCATTTAAGAACGACTTCCCTCCCTTTTGTCTCGGGAAGCAGCAGTATATTCTGGTAAAGTCTGTATATAATAGTGGATCTCTTGCATTTTTGTACTGCTACCTCACTGAATCGTCAGACAGAGACACCGAAGAGCACATCCTACTTGGTCACATAATTCTGACAACGGATAATATAACGACACAATAATAGTATTGTTAAAATATCTCTATTGTTCAAGATAACAAGTGTGTGTAGCATTGCCTTATATTTCTATTCATAATACTATACATCTGTAAAATGAAATTATTTTGAGCAAACTTTATTAGAATATGTTCGTGTGGAAAAAATGTTCCTTTTGACAGGTTTGTAATTTCCAGAGATATCTCTGTGTCACGAAAATATATCTTACCCTCTTTGTTCAACCATGATAAATGCAAGCAACGAGTTGGCGTATCTTACCATGCATCCTCTTAAGGACGTTATCCACGAATTCCTGTTGACAGATAGTCACTTCTGATTGGTCCCCATTATCGGTCTTGCTCCAATCTTCCAAATCAACCGTGATCCTTCTTGTGTATATGTCTACACCTTTGGTTGGACTTGGTCCTTTGTCCCTGTCATTGACTCCCATCACACCTCGAGCTAGAGCCGTCTTCCCCACGCCTTGTGGACCCAGTATAATATACAGGATGTCGGTTGTTTCTGCATTTCCTGTCTCTAATATCTTGTCATACATTATGGTGAAATCGTCGTCCAGATGACCAAACTTATTAATGTATTCCATTATGTATTCATTTGGGAGGGTTTTGATATCCTTAGGCAATCCTAAAATGATAAAATCGGAAGTAGTGTGAAAATTGGAAAAGTATATTATCTCTGATTTTTTTTGTCTATTATGTGCTTATCCAAAATACTACCGGACACATTGGGAATAATTCATGTATCTCGTGATACCGGATAAGGCTTGTGCGGGACTGTAGGATTGTTTGCATGGACTTACCGTTATGGTGTCGCTTCCTCCACTTTAGAAACTCCTTGGCGTCGTGGTCCACCAGATCTTCACAGCTCTTACACTCATTCTCTAAGGTCGAATCACCTCCTGCAGTCATCAGTGCTTCCAATGTCCGAAGTTCTACGGGATGTTGTTTACAACACAGGTGCATTGCTGACCATCCTTTATTGTCAACTTTGTTTACAAGATGGCGGACTTCCGGTTGACTGTTGAGAACTTGTTTCAGAATCCGGAACTTTCCCTGTTTGACCAGGAAGTGTAGAACGTTCTGTCCTTTCTTGTCTGTCCCCGTGACGTCAGCCCCTCCATCTACCCATTTGTTGTAATCGTCCACGTCGCCATCGTCGGCCGCCATTAGCTTGTGTCTCTTCGGTATGGAAGCCTCCGACATGGTGTTCCTACCTAAACAGAAACAAAAAATGAGAAAAAGCCGACAATGTGACGTACTTTGAACGGCCAGGGCCATGTAAAGACTGCAAGGTTCAGGTCAAACCCGAAATACCTAGAGAAAATATACCGATCTACCAACTGTCTAAGACGGGTTTCGGATTTGTAACCCTGCGGTACGTGAAAGCTCGGCTACGGCGGTCCCCTTGTCATATCTTTATAACTATAGTATCATGTAATATGGCTGTATTCAGCAGTGACACAAAAGGAGTAAAGAATTTCAGAATTCCATTTTTTACTTTTTGTATATAACGTGATTTCACTGTTATTAGCATTTTAGAAAAAGGGTTAAGAATTGTATCATATTTGTATTTCTCCGTTTAAATAACTAGTCTGAATGGAGAAATAAATCCCTTTTCAATAGTTACTACTGTAAACCTGCGGCTGCTTAATTTATCATTTTCATGTCTTACAGCGATTTACAGTTACAAACGTTCTTTATCTCTGTATCTGCGATACTTCGCGGTGATTGATTTTGACGGATTTCAGTCACTCGCGAAATTGAAAAGCCCGCGTGTGGATAAAGTAAGTATTTCGTCACTTGGTTGTGAGTATAAAGACGTAGATATTTCAGACAACAACGTTTGTTTCATACATAGCGATGGAATATCATTACCTCACATTTTGACAAGAGCGAAACAGATAGAGGTTTCTTGCATGGTAATCAAAATCACAAATCATCAAATCGTGTCCTTTATTTTTTTCCAGCGATAAATGACCACTGTGTAACTCACCGTCCTCCATCAAATGTTATTCTATATATACTATATTTATTTCCAGTTATCTTCATGATTTACAAGTGCGTGGGTACTATAACCATAAATATCGAACACTTAACTAGAGTATTGATAAGACGGAAGTGTATTATCGATTTTCTATGTACCTGTGATCAAACTATGTTTATTAGTATAAATCAGAAAGCATGAACGTAATATCAGACAAACGAGACAAAAAAAAATAATAAAAAAAAATGATGCATAGTTTCCTTGTGGATGTAATTTACATTTGAAATATTCGTAAAACATTTCCTCGACAATTTTGAAATTAGCAAAAGGAAAAGATTCAACCGCTTAGCTCCATAACAGGCGTTTCGGAACGGTAGCTGGTCTCTGAGTGATGTCTGCTTAATAAAAGAAGGATATGGATTATGACCATTTCATATGTTATTGTGAGTTGTATTATTAATCGTCATAACTTACTGTAGTGTTGCTAATGTTTGTGATGGGTTTGATATCGCCTAATTCGCAGATTCAGCAAAACTTGCAAAATTTAATTCCCGCAACGGTTTTATTTCTTTTCAAACGCATGTTTTTTACGTGTCAAACTACCCTGTAAATGACGCTTTCAAAAGCTAAAAAAAGAACTTCGCAAAAATAAATCGAGAAAGTTTGTATCTGCGAAATGAACAACAATACCGTATATATATTGTTACTGTATGGGACAAGGAAGTATTTCCAATCGTGTGGACAAAAAACAAGTTGTCAAATTTTGGAGGCGATCTGTCCCTTTATCAAGACATACAAAACGAACACGATTACATAATAGGTATACATAACATATTGTAACGGTAACATATTGTTACTGTACATATTTTGATCGGCTAATAAAAGTCTCACCAAAGGATTGATCATACTGTGATCACGCACATTTACCTTGTCTATCAGTATAAAACGTCCATCTTATTTTGCACGGAACAAGTCCACGAGAAGCAGATAGAAGGATTTATCAAAGTCCTGAAAAAGACGCATATATATAGTATATAGTACTGACAAGGGTCACCCCTGATCAAGGACCAATATATAGTCTGTTGTACTAATGTGGGCGAGGTGGAGTCGTGAAGGACGTGCGGTAGTCCTGATTCATATGTAATTTATTGTACTTAAGTGAGCGAGGTATTCCTATGGAAAGCCATAGCTGTCTTATATTATAAATGTCGATAATGTCATATCATATAATGATGAAATCGTATCATATAGTGATCAGTCATATCATATAATGACAATATCGTATCTTATAATGATAAAGTCGTATTATGATAAAATCGTATCATATAATGACAATATCGTATCTTATAATGATAAAGTCGTATTATGATAAAATCGTATCATATAATGGTCATTTATAATATAAGGCAGCTATGGCTTTCCATATATTCCGACTGTTGGTGATTCAAAGACCCGTATAGTTTATTGCACTGACATGGGCGAGGTATTCCGATTGCTATACGCCCTACAAACTAGAAGACGTTAGGGTAGCCACGTTTCACGAACCAATGTAATTTATTGTACTGATGTGGGCGAGGTATTCCGATTGCTATACGCCCTATAACTAGACGACGTTAGGGTAGCCACGTTTCACGAACCAATGTAATTTATTGTACTGATGTGGGCGAGGTATTCCGATTGCTATACGCCCTATAACTAGAAGACGTTAGGGTAGCCACGTTTCACGAACCAATGTAATTTATTGTACTGATGTGGGCGAGGTATTCCGATTGCTATACGCCCTATAACTAGAAGACGTTAGGGTAGCCACGTTTCACGAACCAATGTAATTTATTGCACTGATGTGGGCGAGGTATTCCGATTGCTATACGCCCTATAACTAGAAGACGTTAGGGTAGCCTCGTTTCACAGACCAATGTAATTTATTGTACTGATGTGGGCGAGGTATTCCGATTGCTATACGCCCTACAGCTAGACGACGTTAGGGTAGCCTCGTTTCACAGACCAATGTAATTTATTGTACTGATGTGGGCGAGGTATTCCGATTGCTATACGCCCTATAACTAGAAGACGTTAGGGTAGCCTCGTTTCACAGACCAATGTAATTTATTGTACTGATGTGGGCGAGGTATTCCGATTGCTATACGCCCTACAGCTAGACGACGTTAGGGTAGCCACGTTTCACAGACCAATGTAATTTATTGTACTGATGTGGGCGAGGTATTCCGATTGCTATACGCCTTATAACTAGAAGACGTTAGGGTAGCCACGTTTCACAGACCAATGTAATTTATTGTACTGATGTGGGCGAGGTAAAGGTGGATATCCCCGATACAACTTGTGTATTCGTGTTTCCTTTAGTAGTACTGGGCATGATTCAGTGTTACCCCCACTTATCATTTCCATTATGATCCATATGGCGTATTTAAGGTATCTTAAGGACTAAAAACGTGTCACTACATAGATATTTTTATTGCTCTAATAATAGATACTAACAAACTGTACGATGCACTAGCTCATGTGACTTCACATCTTTCCATCTTGATGAGAAATACAACTGCAACAATATATCAAGCCAAAGTGGAAGTAGGTAACTTTTTACGGCATTTTGAGTCGATTTTTGTTGGTACCGGGTGGTATGCTATCATTTTCCAGTAATCAAATCTTATAGATTATTTTCGACTACTGTAAACCTACGTTAGTGGCAGGTAATGGAAATATGATGGAGTTGGTCGCATTTTTCTGTTTATTGTACAGGGGCGTATGAAGCGGGGGGCAGGGGGGATTTCGCCGAGTGAAATGTTCTAAAAATGCACATTTGAAAGAAAAAAGGGTACTCCGGCACATTTTTGTACTTCATTTTAGAAAATTTTCCGCTGCACGGCGCGTTTCCTAAAACGTTCAAGCACGTAATATTCAAATCTTTGATAATGAAAATTCAATACACAGGAACTAGAATAAAAATGAAGGGATTATACTATTTAAAAAAAAAATATGCTTCTTAAAAGATTAATTTGTTTATATGTCTTAGTAAGACAATCAATTCATTATTATTTTGAGTTACACAACAATTTGCCGATGGTGTGAATCTGGTATGTTCAGTTGCATAATGGTATGACGACACTCACAATCATTTTTTAAATGCAGGTAACTTTTAATCGAAAAATAACCGTGTTAAGAACGCTTTAAAATCATCAAATTACATTATAAAACTCATTTCAGTTATTCAAAAGTTTTCTCGGAGAGACCAACTGACCCCCAAACAACAAAATATCGCGCCTTCTGCGCTCGCAAATTCATCAAAATACATGGTAAAACTCATCTCAGCCATTCTAAATCGGTTTTTTTCTGGGGGAGACCCCCGGACCCCACAAACACCAAATTCACGTGCCTTCGGCGCTCGCAAATTCAACAAAATGCATCGTGAAATTCACCTCTCCCATTCAAAATCGTACATTTTTTTTCTTTTCCCGGGGGAGACCCCCGCACCCTCAAACACCAAAATCTCAATTAATTGACATGGCTAGTTGATACAGTACAATTCACACCTCACGTTTCACGGCCAAGTTTCTACATATTGTAAAACTGCAATAGTTATTCGCGATATAGATACTATCGCCTATTTCGTTGTCATTGAAATATCCTCGAAATTATCCACACGCTGACATATTACAAGTGAAAATGCTGAAATATTTTCACCATAGATACGAAATACCCGTGTAAAACGTCAATAATGTTCGGATAATGAATAATTCATCTTAATTCAAATAACATTTTCAAAACACGTGCCTCTTGATTACAGATAGCCGTTTTAGGTTTTTTTTTCATCAAACATTTTTTATTCAATAAACGTGTTTTACTTGTCTATAAATAGATCATAGATTAATACATTATGTGGAGCACGTGAAGGTTATTATCATAATTCTAAATAATACCATTATGTGCAATACTGGATCAAATTTACTTAATCTTTCTTTCAAAAGTTTCATCGATTGAAACATTTACTTGCATTAATGAAATATTACCTTTTGAATTAGTAAATAAGAACATGGCACTAATATATGTAACGTTAACTATATATAACTATATATGCTTTGTAAACCTTACATATCTCAGCGATCTACAAGAGATTGACAAGATGGCTGCGCCCTATGATGTCTCGTTCGGACGAGCTCATTTTCAGAAGGTCTAGCAAAGGTATTTCTACACGATATTTATTAAATCGCTGCGCTACATGATGGATACACGTTTCTGTGATGATTTAATATCCCAGTTGGACCACATAATTATGCGCGTTAGTAGATATTAGTGAAGCAAATATTGAAGCTATATCTATTGTATGTCTAAAATTTGAACTATGACCTTTATTCTCGCATGTACTGACACAAGGTTTTTGCGCACGTGTCACGACAGAGAATTCGTCACGCTCTATTGACGCGCACCTTACCCAACCACTTGGTGATTATTTTGTGTGAATAAACAGTGAGTTATTGTATCTGACTAACTATGACAAAGAGTAAAAGTAAGAAGCGAAAAAAGAAAGATACAGACGACGGTGATTCTACTGGCAGTAGTAATAACTCGACAAGTACAGTAAGCAGTATATTAAATGCTGTAAGTGGTGTGTTGTATGGAAGCCCGCCTAAGCCAACGAACACTCCGGTAACGTCAACACCTAACCCAGCAAGGGCAGCATGTGGGAAAGACATTGAAACAAAAAGTGCGGATGTCATTCTAAGCGAGAATCAACACGCAGAAACAAGTCGAAAACTTGACTTCATACTTGAAAAAATTCAAAAGTTAGATAAGTTGGATGCAATAGAACAACATCTTTCTCGTTTGACAACTAGAGTTACTGAAGTGGAAAAGAGAGTAAGAGACACTGAGCAAAGGTGCAATGAGTTTGAAGCAACATGTAATTTCGTGTCAGGCAAGCTGGAGGAGATAAGCACCAATGGAGGCGATAATACTGAACTCTTAGAAACGATTAGAGATCACGAGACAACCATTTATAACCTTGGTAAGGACGTGGACGCATTCAAAAGGGAACGGGATGAAATGAAGCAAACCATTTTAGATCTTCAATGTAGGTCCATGAAATACAACCTAGTATTTACAGGGTTAGCTGGTGAATCTCGTAATGAAAATACTATGTCTCTCCTCAGAGACTTTATCTACGTTGAACTTGGAATACAGGAAAGAATCGAGTTCGCTAACGTACATAGATTTGGCAGAAGTGCAAATGGGAAACCGCGACCAATAGTGGCCAGGTTCATATACCAAAAGGACCTACAGTATGTGAAAAGCCAGTCATTTCGGCTCAAAGGCACGAGTTTTGGTATCCATGAACAGTATCCTGGTGAAATTGAGGAAAGGAGGAAAAAATTGTACCCGGTACTCAAACATAATAAGCAGGCCGGCAACGACGCAAAGCTAGTCCGGGATAGACTATACATCAATGGTAGACAGTACATTGAACATCATCCGCCCGAAAATGGCCACGAAGGACTCAGCGCCAATTACTTACAACTTAACAAGACATACACAACAACAAACAGATCTGGAAACGACAGGCCCACTACTTCCACCGGAAATGGAAGTAAGCAACCCACTCCCTCCACCAATCGGCATGTGGCATCGGACAGACAGAATGGCCATGTTTCGCCTAGGAAAGTATTGCATAGTCACCAGAATCATAACCATGCAACATACCCGGAGCAAAACATTGACAGAGGAAACCAAAGGCCATGGCACCAACTGCGTCACACACACGGACAACAAGACAACAGATAGGATCCAGAGGAGAGTGATGAGTTATCAATCCTTTCATGGAACATTGGTAAAGGACTCAGTTACAAATTGAAAGATAATGATTTTCTTAAAATTGTGTATAAGCATGATATTATTTGTTTATCTGAATGCTAGATTTCCAGCAATGATGACATCTCATTACCTGGTTATTTTTCTCATAATTTTCCAAGAACCACGGGTAAAGGAGGCAGTGTGGTTATTTTCTATAAAATCAAATATTGTCCAAACATACAGATTGTCGAAAAATTGAATGATTGTATTTTTTGGTTAAAATTCAAAGCCTTACCTGAGCCATTTTACCTATGTTTTTGCTACTTCCCTCCAGAAAACAGTGTTTTTTATCAGAATCGGGAAATAGATCTATTCCATCAACTTGAAGAGTCTATAGCGAGTTACAAAACAAATGGTAACGTTTTTGTTATGGGTGATCTTAACGCCCGAACGGGTTTGCGAACAGATTATATTGTTAATGACGGATTAGGTAGGTTAGAAAATACAAACAATTTGAACTACGATAATGATAATGATATAGAAGAGCGTAACAATATGGACAAAACTATAAACTCATTTGGTAGAAAACTGATCGCCTTATGTAAGTCTGCGGGCATGCGCATTGTAAATGGCCGCCATCAGGATGATAAACAAGGAAATTTTACATTTTTTTACCACTAATGGAGCAAGTCTAATTGATTACCTACTAGTAGATTGTGGATGTATGTCGTCCATACGATCGTTTACCTCAGGTGAATTTAATACTTTGTCAGATCATTCTCCAATCTCTTTTAAGATTGATTGCAGTCTTTCAGTTGGTAAAGATACTGTTGCAAAAGATAATGTTAAACCCTATTCTGGGAAAGTTTTCAGAAATATCAAATGGAACATTGAAAATAATCACGTTATAGCAGATGGTTTGTTAGATATAGTAGCAAATTTACATGAAGTTTGTAATATGTCTTTTAACTCTAAAGAGGATGTTGATAACTGTATTGACATCTTTTCTGGTATGATTAGTGAAGTCGTCTTGCCAAATTGTGACGTAAAATCTGTAAAAGTTTTGCCAAATGATGGGCAAAGGAAATACAGAAATGATAAAGAAGACAAACCCTGGTTTTCAGATTAATGTAAAAAGAACTACATCGAATACAGAAACGCTTTAAAAGATTATAATAAATGTAAATCGATTGAAAATCACTCAACACTTATTGATAAGAAAAAACGATATAAGAAATTAGAATGTAGACTTAAAAGGAAATACAAACTTCAAGAAGGTAACATGATGGAAACTTTAAGAAAATCTAACCCGAAACATTTTTATAAGTATTTTTCAAAAGGGCCTAGTCAAATACCTCGGTCAAATATCAATATGGAAGATTTTGTGGAACATTTTAAAATGTTAGGAGGGGGTAACGATGGCATTGTTAACCAAGGTCGCTTAGGCGATGACATAGAATCCACTGTCTTCGACGAATTGGATAAACCGATTACAGAAGACGAAGTCCACATCGCTATTCGAAATATCAATCGGAATAAAAGCTGTGGGGAAGATGGTATTTTAAATGAACTTTTCTTAGACTTTGAGGACATTCTCATTCCTCATATACCAAACCTATTCACAAAAATATATGACTCTGGATTTTTCCCAGAGATGTCGTCACGTGGTAATATAATACCTATTTACAAAAATGGCGATGTCAATAAAACATGTAACTATAGAGGTATCACGTTGGTTAGCTGTATGGGTAAACTATTTACATCTATTTTAAATAGACGACTTTTAAATTGGGATAAAGAAAATAACGTCATTACTGACGCACAGTTCGGTTTTAAAGAAGGTTGTTCAACAGTGGATGCAATCTTTGTTCTCCAATCATTAATTAATAGAGCTTTGAAAAATAAAAATCGTCTGTATTGCTGTTTTGTAGATTATAAAAAAGCTTTCGATTTGATTAATAGAAGTCACCTTTGGAGCAAATTAATTAAACAGGGAATACAAGGAAAACTACTAAAAATTATAAAATCGCTGTATGATAATGTCAAATCATGTGTTAGATACGAAGGTCATGTTTCAGATTATTTCCCTAATAGAATCGGACTCTTTCAAGGCGAAATATTGTCACCAATTTTGTACAGTCTTTTTGTAAATGATTGTGAAATTAACTTCATAAATGAAAACTGTCCATCAATTGAATTACGCATGATTACTATATTTTTACTAATGTACGCGGATGATTCTGTTTTGTTAGCCGAATCGCCAAGTGCCCTGCAATCATTGTTAGATGCATTGCAGAAGTACAATGATAAATGGAAGCTTACACTTAATATTCAAAAAACGAAAATTATGATTTTTAGAAATGGT
The DNA here is from genome assembly GCF_041381155.1 of Argopecten irradians. NCBI lineage: Eukaryota > Metazoa > Mollusca > Bivalvia > Pectinida > Pectinidae > Argopecten > Argopecten irradians. Next base: position 24,131,084 of record NC_091148.1, read on the forward strand.
GGTCATGTTAGAGAAAATGAGAAATGGTTTTACAACAATAACGAAATCGAAATTGTAAATGAATTTAATTACCTTGGAATGCTGTTTAATTTCAATGGTAAATTTAATAAAACACAAAAGCATGTAGCCGAAAAGGGAAGGAAGGCTTATTTCAGAATCATGAATAAAATGAAAAATAATTATTTCAATGCAGAGACATTGTGCTCAGTTTTTGATACATACGTGGCCAGTGTTTTAGGCTATGCTAGTGAAATATGGGGATTTCACAAGGCACAAGATGTCGAGAGGGTACACTCGAACTTTTGCAAAAATATTTTAGGTGTAGGTAAAAAGACTTGTCATGATATGGTGTATTGTGAACTAGGAAGATTATCATTACAAAATAAAAGAAAATTAAAAATTTTGAAATATTGGGTTAAAGTCAAAAACACTGAAAACTGCATTCTGAAAGCCTGTTACGAAAATAGACAGTCTAGCAACGACAATTGGATTGTAAATATAAAATCAGAATTAGATAGGTTAGGCTTAGGATACCTTTATAATAGTTATTTAGATGGGAAAACAATATACAAGATGATTGAAAACAAATTTTATCTTATATATTTTCAAGACCTGACAAGTGATATCAGTAATTCCTCTAGGGGCTTTTTATATCAGCATTTAGTAGATAATTTTGATCTACAGTATTATCTTAAGAAACCTATTGAACAACGATATAAGAAGTGTATTTCTAGAATAAGAATGTCATCACATAATCTAAAAATTGAAAGCGGAAGATATATCAACACTCCGAGAGAAAATAGAACATGTACTTTTTGTAACAAAAACGAAGTGGAAGACGAGTTTCATTTTATATTAAGATGTCCATTTTATTCAGATATTCGGAAAAAAATATATTAAACAATACTACTTGCGTAAATCTAGTGTTTTTAAACTTGTTCAATTATTATCCGTGAATAATGTCAAAGAACTTCATAATCTTGGCAAATATTTACACTTAGCATTTAAGCGCCGGGAAAATGTTTAGATTAAATACTATCTTAAAGTTTGTAACTTTAATTTGCGATTGCTGTTATAATTGTTTAAGTGAACAGTCCTTTTCACTCTCCTACCAATTAAATGATTTTCGTAGAAGACAATTCATTCAGACATGTACATTGATAATTATTAATTAAGAATTAGAAACTAGAGAGAATAAGCCATGATGCTGTATATGGATGAGTGAGAGAGTGTGAGACTGTATATGTATGAGAAGGCGTGTAAGGGTGCGCGTGTGTGCGTGCGTGCGTGTGGGTGAGGGTGCGTGTGTGCGTGCGTACGTCCGTACGTGTTAAAATGGGTGTGTGTATGTGTGTGTGAATGTGCAATGTAGTATTAGGGTATGAGCGTTTACATGTTACACTATTACATAATATGATAACTGAATTGTGTTTTTATATACCAGTAATAAGTTGTAAAGCTTAAACTAATAAAGAAATTGAAATTGGATCTAGATATTTCTATCGATCCCTATGTATTGTTATTGTACTTAAAATATACCTGATTAAATTTTGATCTAAAATACTGGAGTGATTCAGATCTTCCTCATGATCACTATCTCGGTGCGGTAGTAATAACGTGGATACAAATTTATTTTAAAGATGCTCCACCGCCGACAGAGCATAAATGATATTAATCACTTGAACAATAATTGGTGTTTAATCGTGTATATATATGTCTTTTTAACACAAAAAATATTATAAAATAATTTATTTTGCCTTTGGTGCATGCGCAATCAGTACTTCATTCAATATAGGATATAGTGCCACGGAATTTTTTCGGGATGCAATTAATTATTTTTTGTAACTTTAACTTGAAGTGAAATTAGAAACTCAAACTGTTCAATGGTGGTAATGGTGTAAAGTAAGTAACTTTTGTAACTGAAGAAAAATACCAAATCGTCTGATCCTGTTTTTGATAGTGAAAAAATCCCATTTGTCAGCGGTGGAGCATCTTTAAAGCAAACATTTCTAACCAGTTTAAATCCAGGTCCCTATGTGTACAATACACAACTGATTCACCCGATTCAAAATTAGTGTGTATGTCATCAGATACATATACATTAACTCATTTGTATATGAAAGATTTTTTTTTTTTTTTTTTTTTTTTTTTAGTTTTTTATATTTTCTTTATATTCGTTCAGTAATACGCGTCGGAAAGATGCATTGTACTATGATAGAGACATACAATTCACTACTGCCGTAGAACTGGTGCTACACAGAGCTGTTGTCGCGATCTCAGGGTGGAGTTTTATTTATTTTTTTAATAATCGATGTGTCGGCTCGTGAATTAGAACTAAATGATGAATATAATCTGAAGCTTTTCGATCTGCTGGTAACTTTTTCAGGCGTTTTCGGATAAAAGTGTAAAAAAAATCATCTACCCATATCCATTACCATCACATTGGGAGGATACTCGCATCGTAATCACCTTACAGTAATAGACACCAGCAGGACTCGAAAACGTTCTACCACCAGAGTATACTTGACTACATCAAAATCAAAAGGCTGATTCTACCTGTTCGGTCTATAAAGGTGAGTGGACAACAGTTTATACCTGGCATTGACATTTCTAGATAACGTAGACGGAAAAGTCAGTTCTAGTAAGAGTTTAGATTCTTATTAAAGCCGGACTCGTACCCGGAAACGAATTACGTACGTGACGGTCATTTGTTTATTATAATGTTGATTCAATATGGAAATGCTGTCTGTAAAATTCGATCTTCTTGGATTCGAAAATGATTTTAACCTGACACGCTATCAGATAAATGTACATTCAAAATATCCTAATTACCAAATGGTTTATGTTGAGGTGAGGGTAAGTACTTAATGTTAATTAGTTTAATTGTAATTAATGTATATGGACTGACATCAAAGGTAAATTCGTCATGTAGCGTTTTGGGTATTATCTAAATAGGTGGAACACTGGCATTATATAGACTACTGATTTGGTTTGGAACGAGGGAGGTACTTACGTTTTACCCAACATTCTATCATCTGATAAAAAGGGATATGTGCTGTATTCTGAATTCCTCCTGCGTGAACACTAATGTGAGGTCAGTTTCAAAAGAAGTAGTAAATTTTGTTTATGAGCTTATAAACCTAAAAAATATGCGTTCAATCACCATAATTGATATCATTGGCGTGTCAAGTAATAACGCTTTTATCCTAGTACATAGCGGAAGTATGTATATATGGTCAGTCTAGAACGTCAAAAGGAGATCAGAGAGAACCATCAATGTGTATAAAAAGAGTGTTGACATCACGTAGATTATTTGTATTATATATAGTAAGGAGGGTGATTAATAATCGTAACTATTTAACGAAGATACAAAATCATGCGCTGATACACAATGTAGCAGGTTTTATGAGAGAGTTGAAAATGCTATCTACATATACAATACAATCGGTAAAAGGTTTCACTAAATTATCCTAAAGGCTAAAAGTTTTTTTTCTAAACAAAAAGCTGAATAGATAAATAAATGCATAAATAAATTAATAATGAAATTCCTCGTCATCAAATTTTGAAAACAACGTGACTTGTGTTGAGTGTTAACTGACTCACCCTAACAAGGATCTATTAATAGACTAACAATACACAGGTGTTATTGTATTCCTACACCGAGTACTGGCCTCATTCGTGTCTATAGTGTATAATCGATACGGGAATGTCACGATTTTGGTAACATTTTAAAAACTAGGTACATTATTTTGCGATGATTTATTTTGATTTTAGGATAGTTTGTTTACATTGGATTACATTTTATTGGTGTTCCCTTGTCTCTATAAATAAGCGGGTTTAAAGGCAATAGCATGACTTAAATAAGGACTATCGAGTGATAGTTGATCATTACTTCTAAAACGACACTTTCCTCAACCCGTCTTATAACCTGAGTCAACAGGACAGCTTAAAGGCAAGTTTACTTTTTACTTTTTCTTTCTTATTTCTCCTTTTATAGAGAGGCATTCCTATACCCCAACCAACATTGTTACAGCCACGTTTGATCACATACAAAATGTAGTTTTGTCATAATCAGAGTTCATGAAAATATTTCGATCGAGATCTTGATATAAAAGAGGACTTATTCTCGGCATGAACATTTTCGCTTATTTTAGTTAACATTAAATCTCCGTGAATATGTCAACGCGTAACTATATCATTGTCATTTTATCATATAAAGTAATTAGACTATTGACGCACAGCGCGAAAACCATTAAACTGTGGAAAATATGAAAGTTAAATGTTGTTAGATTTCAGACCCCAAAAGTAAAAAAAACTAAGACAAAGATATTTTAGAAACTAGCAGTTAGACGAGATAAAGCTTCAAACGTTCTTAAAATCTTTTTAAAAAATCGAAATCTTCTCTGAATACGATAAATTGCAATGAAATGAATTATGTTTGAAATGCATAACCTGCAACGGTTTAGTTGGAATATGTTGTGTGTATTTTCCCATGTGTTATTTTGCCTGGTAGGTTATAGAAAATCACAAGGACACAAAACAGAAAGTAACACAACAATGTCCTTACCTGACAATAATGTCTAAATTTACCGTATCCACATCGAGGTTGGTTAGGGATGATGAAGTTTTACGATTTAAATGGTGATTACAGGAGGGGGGTAATAAAGAAGTAATTAATCATTTAAAAGAACAGCATGATTTGTAAAACAAAACTCAAAGCTTAATGATTCATTACCTTTAATTACAGATGAACATTTTTTCGATGACTTCCATGGCCATGACAACAGTCTCCCTGGTGATTCGGTACTGTGGTACAGCTGTTGGAATGTCGGCCAGTGAAGCAGCTCAGTTTTCTGTGAGTGGGTCCTACTCCGCTACCATCTCAGTAACTTCTGACAGCACCTCGTGAGTCTTCTGTATTCAAAACCTAAAAGAAAATGTTGTTTCAGAACTGAACGATGCATTTGCTATCTTGATAAAAGCTTTGTTTTTTTATATAAATGGATGCATATCCTGTCATTATACGTTAGAATTGTTTTAATTCTGTTGCAGTTGTATAAAAGGAAATTATCTTCTCAAAGTAAAATTGCTGAGTGTAGTTGCGACCCGCAATTTGGTCCTATTCTTACTGCAAATTGTACTGGATATCAGGCCAAAAAATATGTCTGTTTAGGTTACATTGGCAACAAAACATATGGTCGGTAGGTCGGGTGCCTTTTACTCTAAAGTGTTTAGGTACCACGTGTTCATCTGCCTTTATTATGAGCATGCCGAGTCCTCAGAGCTGCCTAACTAATATTTGCAATCACTTAACATTTTATACTGATTGCTTTACTGGTTGAATATGTTAATTTTGTCAGTATAATGTGACCGGGTTGTATGTTGCTTGCAATTGCCGTCTTTGGAGATATAGCACTGTAAAAAGGACAATAGTTCCACTATACAAGAAGACAATCTCCCAAAGCACACACCACTCACTTCATACACGCAACATACCGCAAACATGGCAGGCCGTTCCTACATGGCATTGGCTGTTAATAGGACGTTAATTTAATTAAACAAACAAATGTGTAACGTCCTATTAACAGCTATTGTAAGTAAAGGATGACTTCCCTTGTATATGCTGTGAGACTTGTTTGAACCGGAACAGGTCCATTATTACAGGGATGAACGCTCCATTGAAGGTCATCATAAGTAAGGCAGTGATATGTTAAGACACAGAAGGAAATTACCAAATTCCAACTAATCGCTTTCTTCCGATTTCACATCGGTCCCAACTTGACATTGTGTCCACCTCTACCTAAAGCCAGTCCACGTTTACCAGATTTCCTTTCGGTAATTCGGTTAGACGAAATGTGACATATTCTTACAATTAATATTTAAAATATTTTTTCTAGGTACACCATATCTTCCTCTGGGATGCCTGATCACGCCTGGCAATCTGTCAACCCAAACTCACCTACTAACCAGAATCACGTCGTCACGGTACCGAAAACTCCAACCGTGGCTTCCACAAAGGGTTGTCTCCCCATGGGACAGATTGCTATCACCAGGACAGGGGTGTCGCTGTACAACCCCCTGGCACAAGGTTACGTCAACGCCGTGGAAGGTTCTAGTGCCGAGACTTTCGACAGTTGTGACGGCCATCCTACCAACAGGGGAGACTACCACTATCACAAGTTGCCTCAGTCCTGTCTGTGGCAGAACGAGGCTGATTACCTCATCGGGTTGGCCATGGACGGATATCCGATATACGGTCCGAATACAACCGGATAGTAAGTATCCACGTACATTTTAGGGGCGAACATGTCCAGTGTGTCATGTAAAAGATAATAATAAAAACAGTTATGGATTTTATGTAATTATGAACCCTTGGCATCTTCCATTAAGGATTTAGAATTCGTAATATTTCTAACATAAATATTTACAGTTTCGCTTGGTTGACGACCTCTGACCTTGACGATTGCCACGATATGACAGTGGGAGGAGAGTACCGTTACGTAGCCACAACAGACTTCCCCTACCTCCTCGGCTGCTACAACGGCGTTGTACTCGATTCGACCTTCGACACGACGTACGGCTGCTCCAGCTCAACTGGTGAATATCAAATGTTCTCACTCTACCATGTGTCTCTAAATCCTTTCGCAACGTTTAAAACATATATATTTGACAAAAATTCACATACATGTAGCTGGTTTTCAATTTGCAGAGACTATTTCAATGTGCTTTAGGCGGTTTCTATATGCAGGTTTGCTGTGGTGTTGTTTTTAATTTGACCTGTCTATGAATACCACCAAAATGAGACATTTATGGTTTTCATAATCACGTAGACTTCACATACGTGTATAAGCAAAATTATATTGAGATTTTGATCGGGAGAAAAGTCGTTTTAACGATGTGGTCATATTACAGAGATGATTGATTAGGTAGTTTTACTCTTGATGTTCTATCAGTGAACAAATACAGCAAGGGTTTGTATTATTCTGGTTTCAGTGCCTCAATCAGAAGTATTTGTTAACACAAAAGGTTTCATTTGCTTTTCAGATTATTCCTCGTGGAATGGATACCCTTGCAGTTGTCATGAGTTGACTTCGTCGAAAGCACATTCACCAGGAACATCATTTACCCGGGTGGTCACGTTAGTCGCTTTAGTTGTCCTAACAACAGTCATCAGACAATTTTGAAGCTTTTTGATTGAAGAATCCGGTCGACTGTGTAACAGCGAGAAAATTTCTTGACGTTCGAATGTATTTTCAGTTGCATCAGTTATTTGACGATTTACGAATCAGAATATTTCCGTAGAACAATATGACAACTACCTTTCGTGAGGACCGGTTGAGTGTGTGATTACGTATTAACGCCGTGTATCGGCGAGCGTGTGATTTTTTTGGACGTCTGGCCACTCTATTGTGTTCCTCTGTGAACGTTATATTTGGTGGCAGCGGTGGGATCATGCCATGCTAATGTACTTTAAATTACGCACCTACCCGTTAAGTACCTCTTGTACAAGAGATATTCGGCGGCAATGGTGGAAATTGTGACATGTCTATCCACGCAAGATATGCAACGTTAAGTGTAGTAATGGATAAGTCACTACTTTGATGAACTTTCCTGCTGGTCGGGACATGTTTTACAATATACGTATAACGTAATTTCAGAACGGATAGGTCATTAACGAAAATAATATATCTGTATCATAAGTCACAGAATATAACGCATGGCGAACGTTTGACCAAATGACCTTAGCTTAGATTTCCCTCACGTGTTAATTTCTACAATTACAGTTTAGAATCAAGTAGTTTCTGTTAATTATTTTTTATAACAATGACGATGATGGGTTCTTGTTATAATGATGACTTCTTGATGTACATGTAATGATAATGATTCCTGTATGTGATGATAAATTTTTGTTTTTATGATGGTGATTTCTTGTTATAATGATGGTGATTTCTTGTTATAATGATGGTGATTTCTTGTTATAGTGATGGTGATTTCTTGTTATAATGATGGTGATTTCTTGTTATAGTGATGGTGATTTCTTGTTATAATGATGGTGATTTCTTGTTTATAGTGATGGTGATTTCTTGTTATAATGATGGTGATTTCTTGTTATAATGATGGTGATTTCTTGTTTTCTTGTTATAGTGATGGTGATTTCTTGTTATAATGATGGTGATTTCTTGTTATAATGATGGTGATTTCTTGTTATAATGATGGTGATTTCTTGTTATAATGATGGTGATTTCTTGTTATAATGATGGTGATTTCTTGTTATAATGATGGTGATTTCTTGTTATAATGATGGTGATTTCTTGTTATAATGATGGTGATTTCTTGTTATAATGATGGTGATTTCTTGTTATAATGATGGTGATTTCTTGTTATAATGATGGTGATTTCTTGTTATAATGATGGTGATTTCTTGTTATAATGATGGTGATTTCTTGTTATAATGATGGTGATTTCTTGTTATAGTGATGGTGATTTCTTGTTATAATGATGGTGATTTCTTGTTATAGTGATGGTGATTTCTTGTTTTCTGGTGATTTCTTGTTATAATGATGGTGATTTCTTGTTATAGTGATGGTGATTTCTTGTTATAGTGATGGTGATTTCTTGTTATAGTGATGGTGATTTCTTGTTTTCTTGTTATAGTGATGGTGATTTCTTGTTATAGTGATGGTGATTTCTTGTTATAATGATGGTGATTTCTTGTTATAGTGATGGTGATTTCTTGTTATAATGATGGTGATTTCTTGTTATAGTGATGGTGATTTCTTGTTATAGTGATGGTGATTTCTTGTTATAGTGATGGTGATTTCTTGTTATAATGATGGTGATTTCTTGTTATAGTGATGGTGATTTCTTGTTATAATGATGGTGATTTCTTGTTGATTTCTTGTTATAGTGATGGTGATTTCTTGTTATAGTGATGGTGATTTCTTGTTATAATGATGGTGATTTCTTGTTATAGTGATGGTGATTTCTTGATGGTGATTTCTTGTTATAGTGATGGTGATTTCTTGTTTTCTTGTTATAATGATGGTGATTTCTTGTTGATTTCTTGTTATAGTGATGGTGATTTCTTGTTATAGTGATGGTGATTTCTTGTTATAGTGATGGTGATTTCTTTTTTTATGATGGTGATTTCTTGTTTAGTGATGGTGATTTCTTGTTATAGTGATGGTGATTTCTTGTTATAATGATGGTGATTTCTTGTTATAGTGATGGTGATTTCTTGTTATAATGATGGTGATTTCTTGTTGATTTCTTGTTATAGTGATGGTGATTTCTTGTTTTCTTGTTATAATGATGGTGATTTCTTGTTGATTTCTTGTTATAGTGATGGTGATTTCTTGTTATAGTGATGGTGATTTCTTGTTATAGTGATGGTGATTTCTTGTTATAGTGATGGTGATTTCTTGTTATAGTGATGGTGATTTCTTGTTATAGTGATGGTGATTTCTTGTTTTCTTGTTATAGTGATGGTGATTTTTCTTGTTATAGTGATGGTGATTTCTTGTTATAGTGATGGTGATTTCTTATTTTCTTGTTATAGTGATGGTGATTTCTTATTTTCTTGTTATAGTGATGGTGATTTCTTGTTATAGTGATGGTGATTTCTTGTTTTCTTGTTATAGTGATGGTGATTTCTTGTTTTCTTGTTATAGTGATGGTGATTTCTTTTTTAGTGATGGTGATTTCTTGTGTGATGGTGATTTCTTGTTATAGTGATGGTGATTTCTTGTTTTCTTGTTATAGTGATGGTGATTTCTTGTTATAGTGATGGTGATTTCTTGTTATAGTGATGGTGATTTCTTGTTTTCTTGTTATAGTGATGGTGATTTCTTGTTTTAGTGATGGTGATTTCTTGTTATAGTGATGGTGATTTCTTGTTTTCTTGTTATAGTGATGGTGATTTCTTGTTTTAGTGATGGTGATTTCTTGTTATAGTGATGGTGATTTCTTGTTATAGTGATGGTGATTTCTTGTTATAATGATGGTAATTTCTTATAGTGATAATACATTGTAGTTCTTTATGTTCTATAATCCCAGATGATTTCATGATTTTTACGACCCATTTCATTTGTCATAGTCCAACATTAGTACGTTTATAACTTTTCAGTGTGTGCTTTAGATCATGCATTTCATTCATTTTTGTGAAAATCTTACAAAGCTTTTTCTTTTCCATTGTTTTTTATGATTTTGCCCTAAATAACATTTGCTAATGATTTTTATACAATACCGCAATATTGCATAATCATAGCCAGTGTTAAATACGTGGACAAAACAGTATATAATACGATCTAAGGTAAAATGGATTGTCATATTCATAACGTTGATGTAATAGTTGAACAGAAATCAAAATAAACTTATTTCATACATGTTTATGATGTTTTCATTTTAGAATTGACAACATGAAATAACAAAAAATATTTTTTGTTGTTTTATTTCACTGTATACAAGATAAAAGCAAAATAATAAACAGTTATTGCCTGGTAACAATCTATTTGGAAGATCTATAACCCGTCCAAAACTTTATTTAGAGTTCTATTTAATAAATATATTGTCAAAATTGACCTAAATGAACGAATCAAATAAACATATAATAAAATTCAACTATATTGGGCTTTAAATCGACATTTTGCTATTCGTTGGAATATTTATATTCCATTTGGTTTCAGTATATTGATTTGTTGTTTTATATTATAGACATCTACAACGTCAATGAAATTGAAGTTGACCGTTTTATTATAAACGAAGAATACATGTAACTAAAAAAATCGTAGTATTTATTTAGTGTAATTGTTTCGAATAGAAGACAAGCAAAGTAAACAGTATGCCTTCAAAAGTCATTTGATCTACACATGGTAAACGCAGTCAAAATTAATGTTCTATCGGGATATCGATAAAATTAAAAAAAAAAAAAAAAAAAAAAAACGTATACAAATATAGATTTACATCATCACTGAGATATAAAATTTCTCATCACGAATTAAGAAATTCAGCGTGACACTCGTGCCAGAAACTTCAGAAATAATCAATAAATCATTTACTGGTTTTCATTAGAAGAGTCTATGAATAGTTCTCATGTCATGTGATATTTTAAACTAGCGTAAGAAGTAACTAATTTTGCCAATTTTGGCGAGGAAAACAATTAAATCTCGAGACGAGTTTCATAAAATCTTATACTAATAATAAATAGACACTCATTTAAAGAAACTTCTTATAGTATGGAAAATACCAACGTCGACATCATTTTGTTACGATGGCATTGAATCCCGACGTCACGTCAATGTTTAATGACGTCAAATAATGACATCACAATCAATTTTCAGCCAATGAAAAACTTTTCAGGTTATACTATGCAAACATGTTTACGACTAACGTCATATGATATCACACAGATTTTGCGATAAAATGTCACACGTTTATTGTTTGTACATGTTGATGGATGAAATGGATGTTTTACATCACCTTAACACTTAGTACTTAGGAATCTAATTGAATAACAAATTAACCGAATAACTGATAAATCGAATGTATTTGAATTAATTTCAGGTGAATAAGATTATATAGGGATTGAATTATTTTCCTTATTCCAATAGTGGCTATGAATAGCAGAAGCTATCGACATATCCCGTGGAGCGCTTTAGCGCTCCTCGGAAGATATGTAGATAGCCGCTATGAAAATTAGAAAAATACATTCAATCCGTTATTTACATAGAAATAATTTATGAAAATAATAATTACATAGAAATAATTTATGAAAATAATAATTTACATAGAAATAATTTATGAAAATAATGATTTATTGAAAGGCTATTTTTATTACAAATTATGACACCCATATTCGACGAGAAACGAGAATAATGGAACAGCTGACTAGATGACAAAATCGTTCCATAACGTCGCGTTTTCAAGCTTCCGCCTTCCGGTCGACCTTTTTTTTAGCAAATGACAAACGATAAACAAGAAATATTGTTAAAATAAGATTCGATTGACTTATTACAGTGAACCTTAGTTGATTCTACATAAAAAACAACACATTAAAGGTTACACATTAAAATATTATGGTGGACTATTTCTTAAATGTTATGAAACTGGCGTGATGTTTGAATCAACTAATCGATGCACGAGAATATTTGTATTCATAGTGTATTCATAGTGTTTTCATAGGCAAATGTTTGTTTTCGTCAGTTGGTTGATTCATATAGTGACGAAACACTAATAATATATATATACTTATGAACATTTGTTCAGTTTCTATACATGAATATACAGCCTTTTCTCTCTCCAACTATTCTAGAATGAATTATAGTATTGCCTGGAATGAAAGCGAATATATTTGACCTACTTGTGGAAAAAAACATTTAATCGTCATAAAGGACTCACTTGTACTTTAAACTAGGTTTGTGTCAACATATGTTGATATGGTAACTCCGAAGACCACTGGAAGATTCTGTGATAGGGGATTTCGGTCAAAGTTTTTGTACAGGACAATTTTAGTGATTAGTAAATAAGGATAAGTATATTGGTTGTATATACATGTAATTTCCATCCCATTACTTTTAATCTCTGTGTGAAGTTATTAGTCAATATTTACTGACATCGCAATTCCCATGGCCATTGCACTATCCATCGGTAGAATTTGTAGTATGGCAATAAACCAAAAGTTAGATTGAATGTGTTTTCAAGGGAATAATTACAACGAATTATAACCTAAAAGTAAAACATAAAAAATATTTATCAGTTTTCTCTATCTCCAATTTGCTTTTTCTTACATTCACGGTTGTACACGAATATTTACCTGAATCACACCGATTGATATTTATTGATTGACGACCTATGTTAAATGAGGTCATTGCCTCTCTGTATTGAAACAACTCCCCTTGGCCATTGTACAATCTGCTGGATCTGGTGTTACTGAACATGTCCTTCTTTATATAAATGTGTATTATACAATAGTGAGCAGGCAAACATTGACGGCTCAATTATCGTTACACATACCGTAGGTCTGATGTATCTGTAGCGGTCATCTGCGGATATTATTGTAAAAGATCAAAAACTGGACATCCTCGCACTGTTGACCAATATCTTTTTTGCGTATATCGGCAATCGCCTCAAAAACAAGAGGGCCAATATCGCTCAAATGACATTCTGTAAAGGCAAAATAAACGCCAGTAATGTTATATATAGTGATATGAGCGTAGGTCCTCAAGTTTATACAAAATAGTTTATCTTTTAGTCAAATATGCTACAGACCTTCATATTAAGAAAATAAAGCTAAATGTCGATTTAAAAACCCAACACAGTTGAATTTAAATTTTTTGGGCACTGACTGAAAATTGTACACTGTGAAGTGGGGTTTTTTTTCTTCACTTCCCCCTTCACTCAAAAGCACATCTTTTAACCACTTAAGATAAAACACATGAAATATAACGGTAGTAATAGGTCAGGTAACACTGATTTATAGCTCTATACCATGATATACCAAAGGAACCAGCGTTATCAGGACTACCGCACGTACTCCAGAGCTAACGGGAACACATCGAGCTCGTCAGATCGTCAGAACAATGGACTGTGTCTGTTTTGGACTTTGACAGGCTCCTCTATGGGTTTTTCTGGACTTGTTCCGAACATAATAAAATGGACTTGTGATACTGATTGACGAGGTAAATATGTGTGACAAATATACCAGAAAGCCTTTGCCGAGAAAAACTAGATATATTAAAAATGCTTTGCCGAGAAATATAACAAAATTACTCTCCTTATATTAATATAACACTTTCTATACAAATTTTCTGAAACTACTCTATACTTTTGTACAGTTTTGTATAATTTACATACATATTTGTTATTAGGGAGAGAACTTACGTCGACATTGCCTATTGCTCATATCCTTTTCAATTTATTTGAAATTGAAATATAATTAAAGTGACCAGCCAAACTTTTTGTGAATATGTATGTCTTGTTATAGAAATCACATGATTTGCCGAGAAAAAATAAATCCTAATATAAGTACTTTTATAGCAAAATAACTATCCTTACATTATTATTATATCCAGCTTTGTCATAACGTGGAATATCTTCTATGTCAATTTTCTGAAACTAAACTATACTGTTAAACGATTGAAACATATTCTTCCACTTCATTTGTATATTGTTACCAGGGTGAGAACTTACATAGACATTGCCTTTTGTTTAATCCCTTTTCAATTTATTCGAAATGAAATTTTGTTGAAATTGAAATATAATTACAGTGACCAGCCGAACTCTGTGTCAATATGTATATCTTGTTGTACAAAATAAAGTGGTTGATTATAGGATGCACAGTAGCACGTAAACCGTTATTCATAAACAGGTCAAAATAGATGTTCAGTGAATGTTTTATAAAGCAGATATAATTCAAGTTATCAGTCTTTGCCAAGCAATTACGAAACACATAAGCTAAAAGTCAAAAGAATGATACAATATAATCCAATTTTGTTGTATTGACAGGTAGAATGTTGCATTATTTAATGAATTCCATTTTGTTTGATAAACACTTTGGACATGCCAATGAAAACTAAAATAATGTCATGTGAACAATATAAAACGTTACAGTATATATCGTTTGTAATACTAACAATCGCCTGGTAATATGTAGTGCTTTCTGAGTTATCCGAACAAATAAAGTTAGACCACAGGTAAAAAGAAAATCAATAATACACTTCCGCCTTCTTAAAGATTGAAATAGTTATTTAGTATGTATGGAGAAAAGTACTACGCACCTTTAAAAAATAAAGATAACAGAAAGTTGATATAAAGTGCACACAGGTACATCCTGCAGGGTAAGTTACACGGTGGCCATATGTCTCACAGGAAAAGACATAACAACATGTAAGATTTGGTGGTCTGTGGGTCACTTGGATATCATACAGGAGACTCTGTAGGTATGTATCGTAATGTGAAGTTACTAAAAACTGCCAGAGTAAGATAACAGCATTATTCAAAAGTTACCAACACCTGTTTTATAAACATCCCACAGGAAGGCTAATAGTGGCCTCGTCGATACCAATATCCAGTGTACGTGTACGCACTGTGAGTATTATAACAAGTTTAAAATAGTATTTCTTTATAAGCTGTAGTTGGGCAATTGACATTGAGTCGGTATTTTGTCTCTGGGTACTTTGTTTTCATCCCAACCTTGTACGTCTGTATATGATCTAGACTGTTACGTTCATTTATCATTGTCGGTTTTGTCTATCTTTTCTGTTTAGGTCCAAAAACATGTCTGAGGCTTCCAGACCGACGAGACATATGTTAAAAGCGGCCGACGATGGCGACATAGACGACTACAACAAATGGGTAGGTCGAGGGGCTGACGTCATGGGGACAGAAAAGAAAGGACAGAACGTTCTACACTTCCTGGTCAAACAGGGAAAGTTCCGGATGCTGAAACAAGTTCTCAACAGTCAACCGGAAGTCCGCCATCTTGTAAACAAAGTTGACAACAAAGGATGGTCGGCATTGCATCTGTGTTGTATACAACATCCCGTAGAACTTCGGACATTGGAATCGCTAATGACTGCTGGAGGTGACCCGTACCTGGAGAATACGTGTGGAAACTGTAAAGATCTCGTGGACCACGACGCCAAGGAGTTTCTACACTGGAGGAAGCGACATCATAATGGTAAGACCATACTAACAAGATTAGCGTTTCTGGTTACCTTAAAAACCCTACAGAATCAGTGCATACACAAATCATTTTTAACAGCCAATCCTCAAGCAAAGTAATACAAATTAAGAAAGACAAACAGGATTTTGTAATAAAAATAGATTTTTTAAAAGCGTTAGGGATATATTGAAAGTTTAAACGACTGCTCTAGGAATCATTCATATTATCAATTAGTTTAGTCTTGAAGAACTAAGAATTATGGCAAAAAACAAATATATTTTTGAAAGTCTACCCACCTACTTTTCGATAGGTAATCAGGTAAAACATATATGGAGAGATTATTCTTGTTCTTGAATAGTACGAACAGTATCACCATTGTAGGATTACCACTGGACATCAAAACCCTTCCAAATGAATACATTATGGAATACATTAATAAGTTTGGTCATCTGGACGACGATTTCACCATAATGTATGACAAGGTATTAGAGACAGGAAATGCAGAAACAACCGACATCCTGTATATTATACTGGGTCCACAAGGCGTGGGGAAGACGACTTTAGCTCGAGGTGTGATGGAGGTCAAGGTCAGGGACAAAGGACCAACTCCAACGAAAGGTATAGACATATACACAAGAAGGATCACGGTTGATTTAGAAGATTGGAGCAGGACAGATAACGGGGACCAATCAGAAGTGACCACATGTCAACAGGAGTTCGTGGATAACGTCCTTAAGAGGATGCGTGGTAAGATTACTGGTAGTTTATTTTTATCGTGATATTAGAAAAGGTCAAGTTTTATGGAGCAAGATCATGAGATTAACGTGGATGCTCATGAAATAATAAACTTGGTAAAACCAAGAGCTTACTCGTGGTAAATATTTCTCAAGGAAAAATTTTGGAAATAAATAAAAATCAGATGATGTCAAATCAGAATAATAAGGCAATGCTCAGCCATAGTTGTTAATGGCAGCCATGTTTTTCGAGGCGCTAAATTTTAATAACTCCACATCCCTTATTCGTCTAAAAATATATGTTTTCACTCTCCGTTTTCAATGAAATTTGGTCTGAACAATTCGTTTTACGGATTTATGGCATGCATGGAAATTAAAAATAGCAGATTACACTTTGTACATAACCCTGGTATGTGTACAAAATGTGTTCTGCCATCATTCACTGATTTGTCACCGGTTTTAGCCGTGGGAGATTTCCTTGGCAACCCCTAGGGTATGACATATTTTTAGGTTGTTATCTCATCTTTTTCTTTTGTATATGGGTGAAAAAGAATCATTTCCTACCTATGAGGGTGTGACAACAAAATCACAACACTCGGGGGAATTCCTGAATAACCAAATATACGTTCATGAATTATCCCTACTTCAAAGTAAATCATAATTGAAATGCAAGTGATAATTTGAATTTCCCGCTTCATCCATTTAACCCCAACAGCCAAGTTCAATGTGATCAAAAATAATCTTTAAAAAAAAATTGAAAAGTTAACAAAACTTCAATGTTTTAATAGCTATTCAGTTTACTTTCAATTATCCAGACATTTTAAAGACATTTTTATAAGTTTCATAACCAACCTGGTTCATTCATTTACAATGTCAATTTTCCCGCGCAGACTAACATGGTATTAGTAAACAAGACTCACATCCATTTATGTAGATATTACTACACCAAGTCTAGGCTGCATTTATTGGCTCATAATGCAGATTACGATCATTATTAGATTAATGGGAGTCGCTGTGGCAAAATTTATATATATGATAATATGTGTACCTTTGGTATGTTCTCCGATGGGAATGTTAGACATGCTTCAGATAGATAGAACTCTGAATAGGTAAGAATTGCACTATTGCAAAGGGACGCAACATGAATATACCGCAGCTTCCCAAAACTACCAGACAGTCACACAGGGGCCCTCAAAAGACCTTAGCTGTTAATAGGACTTTAATTCTAGGAATCATTTCTAAACTTAACAAACCAGTATTTCTTTCTTACTTAGACCAAAGACCTTCTATAAATCAAACAGGGCTGATGCGGCAGCTGTCTTTAAAGATTCGCCCTGACAAGGATGGCTCGAAACAAAGTAAGTGTATATTACAATCGAACGTTTAATTTTGCATTTAGTAATTGCTAGACCTAGACAGAAAAGACTACAGTCAATAAATGGGGGATTTTTTTTCCAGTTTTGTACGTTTTTATTTCAAATAAGGAAATGAAAAGAACGTAATGTGGGATGGGGGTTATTTTCGGTAAATTTACAAATTATCTTTTTTTTTTATTTTTTTATTTTTTTTTTCATTCTCGTCTCATTATCTCATCAAAATAATGAGTTTCCTTAAATGTAAATTCACATTTTTTTCCCAGAAACAGTAAGTCAGTGCATTGAGAAATAAAGAAATCCTATGTAAACTTATAGAGTTTTCCC
This sequence comes from Argopecten irradians, assembly GCF_041381155.1. NCBI lineage: Eukaryota > Metazoa > Mollusca > Bivalvia > Pectinida > Pectinidae > Argopecten > Argopecten irradians. Next base: position 24,149,179 of record NC_091148.1, read on the forward strand.
CTCCTTCCAGAAACTGGATGTCCAAGTGAAAAAGCCAATGTAACAATATTTGATTTTTCCGGAGATAACGTGTACGAAGGTATCCAACATTTGTTTATGACGAGTAACGCTGTGTACGTCCTAGTGTTCTCGTTAGAACTCTATCCGAGGATGGACGAGATGTTAGGTAAGATATTATTTACCAGTTACTGCTGTTATGTTAACATTTTATTTTGAAATATTGTTTGAAATACCAAATAATTACATTGTCTTCCCTGATCATTTTTGTAACGTCAAACTTATTTTACAAATCGTAGCATTATCCCAAATTAAACATTTCACTTTCGAATTTTTAAAAACACTAATCAGAAATATTTTCTCGTGAATATAAATTCAAGGTAAAAAAAGAAATAGAAATAAACAAAAGGATGAAAATGAAAAAGAAAAAAACCCGATTAGCATGAAAAGAAATTCCAAAGCGTTTTATAGACGTCATCACTGCAGTTGTAAAACAATTGCCACTTGTTGTTTTTCTGCCTCACGTTAGATGGTGTGTTTGAGCGACTACAGTATATCTCTCTGTACAAGAATGGACAACATCCAAGTGTCATACTTGTAGGAACCCACCTGGATAAAGTTCCGGAGTCGGTAAATATCGAAATAGTTTGTTCTTTATGAAAGGCTACATATATCAGCATTATCTGTGACGTGCAATATATACCGGTATAAGTCTATATTATTTGTTTTGCTCAAAATAGCCTTTTACGATTTATGCTAATTCATAAACTAAATGCGTGAAAATCAATGCTAAGATTCATGTTAAAAATGGTTAAGATAGATTTAGCTAATCCAAACAGATTTGTTTTTGCAATAAGATATATAACCCTGGTAACTTTATTATTGCACTTGTTTGTTTTAGTCTAGAAATCACAGAACAATATCCGAGGAGGTAGAACAAACCATATTTAAACACGATGAAGTAGCAGCATTTGCAAAAGACCACGTAAAAGAAATTTTCCTCATAAATGGCATGGACGTTACAAAAGAGCGAGAAGAATTTTGGCATGCAACCGTGAGAGCAGCTACTGAAACTCATCAACTGCGATATGAATTTCCTGCACGATGGCTAGCACTTGAACGGGAACTGCTGCGCTACAGACTGAATGGTCACAAAGTGATGACGTTTGGTAATCTGTGTACAATTGCTAAGGAACTGGAGGTCCCTATACTGGAAGAAGGACAAGTGCTTGTTTTTCTCAGGTGTGACCTTGATAGGTGTGACCTTGATAATTCTCACTTTGACATGTTTGACCTTGATGACATCCTCGATACTCCAGGTCCAGGGGTTACTCTCACTGTCGTCATATCCAGCCCTAGACTATGTTATAGCAGAAATGAATGTTCTATGTGCAACAACATGTATATAGAAATATGTGAAGAGAAGTTTGATCATTTGATGTACATTCACAGTAAATCGGTTGATTGAATAATGACACAGTGAATTGCTTTGAAGTTGTACAACTCTCCATTGTATTTCTAAGAAACGTCACGGTATATTTGTGCATGGTCAGGTCTTTTTGTCCTGAAATGTATTTAATTTTACGATGGCATAGTGAGAATATAATGAAGTAACCCTAGAGTATTGAGGATGGTGTATTGGTATCAGTATTCGGTTCTTCATTCTAATTTCTATATAAGAACACTACGGTATACAAAACAGTTGATGAATGAACTATACACCACATATCATTGGCAAAATGATCAAAGTCCCCTTCTGGCAAGTTTTGATACACTAAAAAGTAAAATATACAAGAAATCTGTCCTGCTTTCTTTTTCCATGTAATTTTTTCCCTATCGAAAGTATGCAAATGATACCCAATGAACTTTCTAAATCACGCGAACAGTGTTATCAATATGTTATAATGTTGTCATGAATTCTATTATTTACTAAAATCTTCAATATTTCAGGTTCATGCATCAGAAGAAATCTTTACTGATCTGCACAAACCCGTTGTCATTGACACCAGACGATCCCATAGTCCTCGATACAAAATGGCTGGCCAACCGTTTAGTTGAGCTCTTGTCAGTCAAACAACCTTTGATATCGCCGGTATTTGTAGAAAGTTTCTTGGAATCTGACACAAAAACAGAAACACCAAAAAGGAAGAGTTTAATGACTGTTATATCCCAGCTATCTCTGATCGCAGAACCTCTTCCAGAAAAGACGAGCAACGAGGCTGGTCATTGTATTCTGTCGTGCATGCTTCCACCAGTAAACGACGAACTGATTACATCGCTACTAACTCAAGGCAGCCAGAGATCAACTTTGTGTTTCTTTTCAAATCAACAGTTTATACCTGCTACGATGCGGGACAGGCTATTGGCCATATGCATCAACAGATTTGAAGTTGTATCCGATCACGCCTCTCAGGAGAGACTCTTGTATCGTGATAACGGATGTTTTAAAATAAACCCCGGTGTTAATCTTTTAATAAAGTGCAGCAAATCTAGGATCAAACTGACACTGTTCTCTAGTTCCGATTGTCAACTGTATCCTGGGATTGGTGGTGTCGTCAGGGAAACCGTATCAACACTGTTTGACGACCATAACCAATATCACTATCGTCTTTTGTATGATGATAACTCTTGTGATGTCTTATTAACAGAGGCTGGGGCTATCAAATCTACCACACTTCAACTTCCACATGAATACAAAGCAATCATATCCAAGGATAGGGCGATCTGGTTCGGCCGAAACTCACAGGTAACTACCCAATGCTCCTAAACACAAAACAGGGTTATCCAAAGATATCATACCTGAATACCGTGTAGCCGGTAATTTTTGGCGTAATCGCGCGAAATTTCTTTCTCAAAATGATTGGTAATATATAAATCATGTGCTCGCTAAAATTTTTTTTTGTCGTTTTAAATCAAAATTCTTTTAACCGTTAAATTATATAACTATAAGATAAATCACAACATATGTATACTTTATGAGCTTCTTCATACCACATACAAATACATATGTGGCAATCACAGATACGGGACTGTGCTGAGTGGGTCTTGGACCCGTGCTTTTCATGAAGGACTCATTAGAATTTGATAATTAGTTTCCTATTTAATTCTACAGAATGGTTACTCTGTCATCGTTCACATAATGTATTATCACCCATAAAAGTAGAGAAAGTATCTGTCAGTTGTGATACAGTAGTTCTTTAACCTCATTATTACTATACATGATAGTATGTACTACATTATACACATATTATATATATAATTTTTTTTTTTCTTTTTGCAGAAAATTCATATTCCCGTTAAAGGTATGTTATTTTCGTTTATCACATGGATCATTGAAATGGCACCAAATCATGCGTTGAAGTTCGCTCTATTGTCAATTCTCTCGGCAGTTATTGGTACAGCAATACGTTTGATTATATAAATCTTTTGAATGGTAGGATTGCGGAAGTATTCGGGGCGAACGGTTTGCTTATTTCGCAAAGAAATCGACGCGGAGACTTGTCAATAGTTGACATGTGAAGAGTTACACAATATCATCCCCAAAACTCCAGGGGTCCCGATCACATATGATCTCTATACCCCTGGACTATCTCATAGTACATCCTCGATACTCCAGGGGTCCCGATCACATATGATCTCTATACCCCTGGACTATGTCATAGTACATCCTCGATACTCCAGGGGTCCCGATCACATATGATCTCTATACCCCTGGACTATCTCATAGTACATCCTCGATACTCCAGGGGTCCCGATCACATATGATCTCTATACCCCTGGACTATCTCATAGTACATCCTCGATACTCCAGGGGTCCCGATCACATATGATCTCTATACCCCTGGACTATCTCATAGTACATCCTCGATACTCCAGGGGTCCCGATCACATATGATCTCTATACCCCTGGACTATCTCATAGTACATCCTCGATACTCCAGGGGTCCCGATCACATATGATCTCTATACCCCTGGACTATGTCATTGTACATCCTCGATACTTCTTGGGGTCCTGATCACATATGATCTCTATACCCCTGGACTATCTCATAGTACATCCTCGATACTCCAGGGGTCCCGATCACATATGATCTCTATACCCCTGGACTATCTCATAGTACATCCTCGATACTCCAGGGGTCCCGATCACATATGATCTCTATACCCCTGGACTATCTCATAGTACATCCTCTCTGGTAAAATTGAAGGCAGCTCAGGGGAACAAATCTGAACCATTTACAGATCTGCAAACATTCTTCTTTAAAGACTACAGAGAGAGAACGACGCCCAACTTCAAAGTCACTGTGTAATGTTCAACGCTCTGTTGATGTACATAATAGGACTAAATTACCTTTTCTGTTCTGTTGCCTTTAGTTTTAATTTTATATCACTTTCGGTCTCTACACCCCTGGAGTGTCGTGGGTGCACAAGTCCATATCAACGTTTACAAAACTTACAATTTTGCTTACATAAGGGTTGACAAGAGTATTTAGCCCTAAAGTTACGAACCTGTCTGGACAACAACTATCGAAAATAATGCCTTCAGAAAACTATTTTCAATTTAAATAATAATTTATCTTAATGTAGATTTCCATATACATTATGATGTAGGCTACATACTTCCACACTGATATGTAATATGTCCTTATTTTCTTAAACAAAGACATAAATACAAATATAAATACATAAATCGTCTAAAGACAACATGATCAATTTGTCTTCTTGAACTTTAAGAGTATAGCACTTTGAAAAATATTAATGATACAGCAACTTTTACAAGATAGAAAATACAAAAACTAAACAAAAAGGAAACATTATCAAAAATGGTATACAGTGTTTAGAATCAAAAGACGCTGATCTCCCCCTCATGACTGCCAACAAAGGACGCGAAACCAGATCTTAAAGACTTTTGTCCAATAGCGCAGCGAAATGACGAAAGACTTTCTTCTTCATTTCATATTCTTCTGTCAATTCCGCTTTAAAATCAATATAGTTAATTAATCTATCATGCTCATCAATCGTTGTTATTCATTTTATCGGGTAACTGTTGAAAACCAACAGATATATTAAACTCAATTTGTAAATATATCATTGTGTCAATTTCTCAAAGGTTTCAGTTTGGATCCTCAGCACGATCACAAGCTTACTCCAAAACGGCTGAGTCACGTAGCTAAACACATCGGGAATAGCTATGTCCTGGTCTTTGCCTTCCTTGGATTAGACAATGCTGTCGTTGGACAGGTAACAACTCTACGTATTTCTCTAAAACATATTTAATTTTACATATTAAGGTGAACAACAATGTATGGTATTACGTCTTTACCTATTCAGAGTTCACCCCCTTTGTTGATCATCATTTTTTTCTGAGCGGAATTCATGTCGTTTTTTCCCTAAAAAATATGACGTTACACTTACCAAACACATGACGGCACAATCAATACCTGCCCGAAAGATCAGAAAAGTCTGCCGTACGCAAATACAGAATAAGAACTCCTGAATATATATTTCTACCCATGACAATTAAAACGATTATTAATCTGATAGAAATTAAAAATGATTTTGTGATATATTTATTGTATGTGTTTGAAAAAAACAGCATGGAATTCATTTAATCATTTTTAAATCTTGAGAATAAATGTATAAAACAGGCAAGATGGCGGCACCGACATCTTGACTTTCGCTCACAACTGACGAAGGTACTCCTCCGTTGGCGAGCAACACAGAAACATGCAGCTTCTCTTGAGAAACTTGTTGAGGCGATGAAGATCAACAATGTTCCATTCGCGGATCTGCTTCAAGATCCTGTTTGGGCGGCTGAGACGGTAGACGCGGAAACTAATGATCTGGGTAAGTCGAGGATTTCGTTGTGGATTTATACTAGTCTTGGTTCAAACTTAACGTCACATTACAATATCTTTTCACTAGATAAAAGTGGTTTGCAATTATCTTCATTTATCTACAGATTCTGTGATTCCGGATATTGATCTGTCCAGTTCCCCTACTACTGATGACCTAGCAGTTATCGCCGGAGTTGTTGGCTCCATTGTTCTTGTCTTCTTCCTGGAACTAGACGTCGACTACCACGACATCAAAAAGGCCATGGAACTCCACCAAAGTCAGAGTGTGGAAACCCTGTCGAAGTATCTTCTGGAAATCTGGGGACAGAGGTCAGGAAGTAAAGCTACATTCTATCGTGTTGTCCGTGCCATGGTAGAAACCAATCTGGATACGTCGAAGCTGAAAAACCTCAATCCACGTATTAGTCAGTGTTGATATACATGTATACACTTGGCCATAAGTTAGGGAGCACTCCTATTTTTTTAAAGGACCCGATTTTGTTAGTTATTCAAAAGCACAAAAAGACAGAATTTCACATGAATATGCATTAATAATGATTTCATTATCGAAAGAAATGCATATACAAAACCTGGATGTGTGACTTGGATTTAAAAGCATGCTCTAAAAAGGCATTTTCAAAACACTGGAAAAAGTTTCAATTCGTTGGTGTTTTTTTCACAAAACCACACCATGTAATTTCATATTTCTTAACTTGGCCCAACGTAAAACTCATCAACAAGTTTTTATAACCATACAATTGTCAATATGTTGTGTAGCCTTCGCGATTCCGGTATTGTTCTCGGACCCTTCGTCTGCTGCCATGGACCAGACGTCGAAGTTGATTTTAAGGGAATCGCTGTCATTCTTGTATCAAGGCAGCTCGAAATCTGCAATATTTCAGCCTGCTCAATAGGGTTCATGTCTGGTAATATTGCAGGCCATGGAATCGTTCCTATTGGCTCTTTCTGAAGATACTCCTGTACTAGGCGGGCCCTGTACGGTGTGACATTTTCGTCCATCAGGGTGGGACGATCTGCTAACGTTTGGGCATCGAAATGAGGAACGATTAAGGGCTGCAGAATATGATCACGGTACCTTTGCGCATTCACAGTGTCATCGAGGACATGTAAGTGTAGCATTTTCAGTTCAAAGAAAAACATTCCCAAAACGTAACAACGCCGCCTCGTATGTTGTCGTGCCCAGGTTGTGATTCTGGTTGTAAGCTGTATTTCTCGATCTCCAAACACGAACCTTCCGTCGGTGGAAGTCAAAAACGGCTTTCGACACTCCTACGGATCCTTCGCAAAGAGCTTATTTAGCTACTTGTCTGTAAGACATTTCACCTTGTACCATGCCTGTTTCTTGCCATCTTTTAGCATTCGTTATTTTTCGACGAGTCATCATCAAAACATCAGCAACAGATGCCACAAACTCCGTCAAAACACGTGCAAATGCATCTGTACGCAGCCAGCCCCGACTTTTTATTGGGTTTTTTTTTTGTAGGTAGTAGGTTCCCCTATTCAGAGCGTAAAATCGTAGAGTACGTTTGTTACTGGATAGTCAGTGATCCATAAAATTCAACAAACATCAGTGACAATTTTAACAACTCTTAGCATTCAATCTCATCATTGTCGTAGGTACGCGAAAAATCGATATGTTGGCTTTTCGCGGTTGTCCAAAAGATCAACCATAGCGATGACAGGTACATAGCACGAGAAAAAGCATTACGCGTGTGTTACTTTCTTTTATTAGTTTTTATTTATTTGTCAATTATATGACTTTTTATATTCATTTCTAATTATTTAGGCTACTAATAACAATACTTGGACAATCGTCCTCCTCCATTTCCTCGGATAATTTTCAATATGGTACTTTTTATAATAGCATGTTTCCCCGAAAAGAAAACATAGATTATATTGACCTATTTTAGAAACATTTTTACCGTCATGAAAGACTGACCTGAACTTGACCGTGAATTTCGGTCGGGCTATACATTTTTGTGCCGATAACTAATATCGATAACTTATTACTCGGGTGTTTCTGTGTGTCAATGTCTCCCTGTCATATTAAGGTCAGTGTGTAAACATTTAATGAACCCCCATGACCATTGTAATATCGGCAGAAACTGTCATCTATGGAAAAAGATCGAAGCTTGAATGTGTTTTCAAGGGTACAATTTCAACAAACGAATTTCCAGCTAAAATTATATATGACCACGTATCTGTTATTGTTTCATTTTTCTCTACATCTCCTCTCTCAATGTCCGGTTACATCATTCTTAGTTACATGTACATACGATTACGTATCTTGCTGACACAGAGGGATACAACGTATTCAATGACGTGCGACCTATTTTAAATGGTCATTGCCAACACCTATTCCTTTGACCACTAACATGGCCATTGTACAATCTGTACAATCTGTGACAGTAGTTCTACTCCAGTGTTTATTTAGATTTATCAAAAGGACATAGGGATGATATGTAAATCATTTCCATGTGACGTATGAGTAGACAAGGTAGGAGAAAGCACACAGACATTACAATTATCGTTTACTGATACTGAACGTATACCACGATTATTTCTTTTGTTTTGTGCATTTTTTCTCGTTAACTTGTTTTGTAACAACATTACTTTAGCTAGAGCTTTTAATCCAAGTGTGCAACTTGTCTGTGAACTTAAACTGTATATTTTACTCCTTGCTTCATTATCATATATAAGTTACAAGTATATACCACAACGTTAATATAATACCAGTGTTCATTATTAATGCGATAACGCTATATGACTGTCTTTTCATCAAATAATTCTCTCTGAAATACGTTTTTATGTAACAATATATAAATGTTTGTCGCCGTTAAAGCTCCTATGGGCTAATGTCCTTTGTATCTGATATGCTACTCTAAATACCAAGAGACCAAGAGGACCTGTATCGCTCACCTGGTGTGTTATGCCAAATAATAATGAATACAAGATCATTGTTTCTTTCCTCAAGGATTTAACAGATTTACCTCTATTTTTTATATTCAATTAACGTCCTATACAGTCAGTGTCATGTATGGACGGCCTACCATGTATATTATGTTGCGTGTATGAACTAATTACGCGGTGTGTGATTTGGGAGACTGGTATATTCCTTTTGTCTTCTTGTATAGTAGAACTCTAGCCCTTTCTGTGCTATATCACTGAAGCATGCTGCCGAAGACACCATCAACACATCCCAACCGGTCACATTATATTGACAACAGGCCAACCTGCCTCCCTACTACCTGTACGCTGAGCGCTATAATATAAGTAGGAGCAGAAACTCTATGTACCACTTTTATAGTCTTTGGCGTGTCTTGGCTAGGGGCAGAACCTAGAGCCTTCTTCAAAGAGGCGAACGCTCAACAGAAGTCCAAAAGATCAACCATAGCGATGACAGGTACATAGCACGAGAAAAAGCATTACGCGTGTGTTACTTTCTTTTATTAGTTTTTATTTATTTGTCAATTATATGACTTTTTATATTTATTTCTAATTATTTAGGCTACTAATAAAAATACTTTGACAATCGTCCTCCTCCATTTCCTCGGATAATTTTCAATATGATACTTTTTTATAATAGCATGTTTCCCCGAAAAGAAAACATAGATTATATTGACCTATTTTAGAAACATTTTTACCGTCATGAAAGACTGACCTGAACTTGACAGTGAATTTCGGTCGGACCATACATTTTTGTGCCGATAACAAATATCGATAACTTATTACTCGGGTGTTTCTGTGTGTCAATGTCTCCCTGTCATATTACGGTCAGTGTGTAAACATTTAATGAACTCCCATGACCATTGTAATATCGGCAGAAACTGTCATCTATGGAAAAAGATCGAAGCTTGAATGTGTTTTCAAGGGTACAATTTCAACAAACGAATTTCCAGCTAAAATTAGATATGACCACGTATCTGTTATTGTTTCATTTTTCTCTACATCTCCTCTCTCAATGTCCGGTTACATAATTCTTAGTTACATGTACATACGATTACGTATCTTGCTGACACAGAGGGATACAATGTATTCAATGACGTGCGACCAATTTTAAATGGTCATTGCCAACACCTATTCCTATGACTACTCTCATGGCCATTGTACAATCTGTACAATCTGTGACAGTAGTTCTACTCCAGTGTTTATTTAGATTTATCAAAAGGACATAGGGATGATATGTAAATCATTTCCATGTGACGTATGAGTAGACAAGGTAGGAGAAAGCAAACACAGACATTACAATTATCGTTTACTGATACTGAACGTGTACCACGATTATTTCTTTTGTTTTGTGCATTTTTTCTCGTTAACTTGTTTTGTAACAACATTACTTTAGCTAGAGCTTTTAATCCAAGTTTGCAACTTGTCTGTGAACTTAAACTGTATATTTTACTCCTTGCTTCATTATCATATATAAGTTACAAGTATATACCACAACGTTAATATAATACCAGTGTTCATTATTAATGCGATAACGCTATATGACTGTCTTTTCATCAAATAATTCTCTCTGAAATACGTTTTTATGTAACAATATATAAATGTTTGTCGCCGTTAAAGCTCCTATGGGCTAATGTCCTTTGTATCTGATATGCTACTCTAAATACCAAGAGACCAAGAGGACCTGTATCGCTCACCTGGTGTGTTATGCCAAATAATACGGAATACAGGATCATTGTTTCTTTCCTCAAGGATTTAACAGATTTACCTCTATTTTTTATATTCAATTAACGTCCTATACAGTCAGTGTCATGTATGGACGGCCTACCATGTATATTATGTGTTGCGTGTATGAACTAATTACGCGGTGTGTGATTTGGGAGACTGGTTTATTCCTTTTGTCTTCTTGTATAGTAGAACTCTAGCCCTTTCTGTGCTATATCACTGAAGCATGCTGCCGAAGACACCATCAACACATCCCAACCGGTCACATTATATTGACAACAGGCCAACCTGCCTCCCTACTACCTGTACGCTGAGCGCTATAATATAAGTAGGAGCAGAAACTCTATGTACCACTTTTATAGTCTTTGGCGTGTCTTGGCTAGGGGCAGAACCTAGAGCCTTCTTCAAAGAGGCGAACGCTCAACAGAAGGCCAAAAGTGAGGCGGTGTCAAGGGAGACGTTGGGAAGTTCTAAATTTAGTCACCTTTTACGATCATGCAATTTGCCTTGCAGAAAGGGCGTTGGAACTGTACCTCTAATTTTCCTTTTGGGTCCCACTACTCCTTGTCCAGGGGGTCAGAGCCAATGTTTAAACTAACCCTGTTCCCAGAAGATGTTTTTAGTCAAATCATCGTACTGTATTGTGGTAAATGCAACGTTTATCAGCTGTTAGAGTCAGAAGGTGAGCTACCAGGTCCCGATTTCTCGAAACAACTTTTAAAAAAACTTACTTAAGTCATAAATTGCCATATAAGTTACATAAGGAGAAAAACTTAAGTTTTAACTAAGTCTGTACTTTTGTTTCGAGAAATCAAGGCCATGTATTGTTTCCTGACTCTCTATATAAATGTAAATGAAGTAATATACAGTTGTTGACTAGGATTGAGGGCAACAGATGATTTGCTGGACCCGAAGACAAACTCTTAACCGAGGGCAAGTTTGTGTGAGGGTCCAACAAATTATCTGTTGCCCGAAAACCCAGTCGATAACTGTTTTGTTATACCCATTGACTCAAAACAATGCATTGACGTCACGAATTGTTGGTGTGACGTCACATTGTCCAACAGCACATTTTAGCAGTCAATTTTAACAGTTTTTTTAGACTGCTCGACGGAACATTTCATTTATTGGCATTTTTGTTAATAGAGTTTATATAGAAACGATTGTATAGGGGTACAACAATTTAGCCTATTGACCGGTCAATACATGTAGTTTGCAATTGATTGTTGACCGGGGCGGAACGTTTGCATGCGTTTTATTGTTGACGTCATAATTAATTGTTGACGTCAAAAACACCGGCACGCCGGATCGACCTGAAAAAACTGGTTTTCTTTCGGCGAAAGTCTTTCTTACCAGAAGCTCAATGATAAGTTTAAGATTGCGGTTCAGGTAACAAAACAGTTGTTTCATGCCTTATCAGTTATCAGTCATAATTCTTTCCTCTCGGTTTTGGGACCAACCCTATAAACTGTTTCCTTCGGCCTCTGGCCTTAGTAAACAGTTCATCGGGTTGGTCTCAACACTTCGGGAAACGAGTTTTGACCGTTAACTGAAAAGGCATGAAACAACTGTATAATGTTAAGGTACTTTTCATATAACACGTGATTTTACGGTCCATATTGTCCTTAACTTCATAGTGCTTTCCTATGAAAAAATATAATTTAAAAGATTTCATAATACTGAATGAATTGAACCTGGGCCAAGACGTCAACTATTGAAGCTGTTCTAAGTGCAAATATTACAACCGTTCTTACCAACTTTCAGCTTAATTACAGTTGTTGATATCCTCGAAACGCCAGGGGTTCACTTACGATCTCTACACCCCTTGACTATCTCATAGTTAAACTGAAGGCAGCTCAGAGGGAAAAATCTGAACCAATCACAGGCCAGCAAAAATTTCCTTTGAAGACTACAGAGAGAGCGACGCCTAATATATCAAAGCCACACAATCAACCTCAGTGTACCGTTATATGGCTCTTTTTGATATGCATCAAAGGACTAAATTACCTGTTCTGTTGCCTCCAGTTTTACTATGAGCTAGTCCAGGGGTGTAGAGATCGTAAATGATCGGAACCCGTGGAGTATCAAGGTTAAGTTGTGGATGATAAATAAATAACTGAAGTTTAAGAATATTTTTTAATAGCTGTTATCATTTTTCTTGTTTTTTCGGCAAATCTTATTGGACGTCGGTACCCCACGTGACTCCCTATAAAACAATGATCGACTGATAAAATTTGATTGAAAATAGTTGATTGACCGATCTGTATCAAAACGTCGAAGTCATTTAAGCATTATAACATTGCTAATTTAATTGCATCGACCTTGTCAAAACGCTATAATTGTACATGTATATTACTTAGAAAATCAGATGGACACACAAAAAAAACCCAAACATGTTCATGTTTTTACAGCTTTTTAATGATAACATAATACAAATCGTGTAGCATTCAAACGTATAGAACGCCTGTATACATACTTTTGCATAATAACAGATAATATAGTCAGGTAATGCAGAGTATTTCATAGAACAGTCCCCATACCTATACACTGTCATACAACTTACCTACGTAATTAAAATCAGGATCATGTAGACTTAACCTGTCCAATACTGGTTAATTATCTTAGCAAATTCTGTATGAACTCATTCACCCCTGAAAATTCATAATGGACTATTCCAAGATTTGAAGCAGAAGAGTTCAAATGTATTTTTAGGGGGTGAATGATATAAATTTTATGGTAAATATGGCAAGGCTATATGGTGTTCATGTCTCATCAAGTGACCACGGTATTCTTATTGGACAAAAATTTAGCTTTCATAATAAGGGAAAACTAAGAGTGGACAGTCAAAATATAATTTTTAGGTATATGGCAAAATGATGAATTAATAAATGAATTTGCCAGGTTCAAAAGACAAAAAGAATTCCGCAAAAAATAAAAATGAAATTTGCTTTCATAAAGCCAAAAATGGGGAAATTAGGTTAAGTGTCGGAATTTAAAAGAAAAACTTAAGGTATATGGCAAGCACCGAGTTTATAGAGATTTATCAGGTTCATTTGTACTGATAAATATGATATGATACAAGGAATTCTACTGAAAAAGAAGACATTTGTGATTACTTTACAAAGTTGAATAAGATTTGCTTTCACAAAGTTGAAGGAGGAATAACCAATTACTTTTACATTAATATAACGAGATGAGTCATGACGATTTTGTGAAGTTTCACAATATTATTTGATTAGGAAAAATAACATCCTCCTGCACCAGAGATGGCCATTTTCTACAACAGAGGGGACAAACATAACAAAAGCTGAAATACAATCTTATCTAAAATCCACATAGAGCACTAAGAGTCGTATGATTAGTAAAGTTAAAAACAGCTTGATATTCTTATTTCTTATATAAGGTAAGCACTAAATTTTTCAGTAGACATTGTTAGTACAATATTCTATTTCAAAAATTAGTATTGGCACTGAATATTGGCTGTATTTGATGTGGCCTTCACTCACTGTGTATATAAAGTCTATAATGTCAGTCTCACGACCGCTCAGCAAATCCACATTCCATTAAAACCTCCTCCACACAAACGTCCACGTTTTCGTCTGACGTGTCGACAAGGGAAAGGGAGACAACTTTATTCTGGTTGACCTCCCTCACCAGCCCTACAAGGTTTTTGCCTTCAGTCAGTGCCTTCATCTTGTAAATGGCTCCCTCCGTCCAGAATCCAGTCTTTTTGGGCGGACGGATTGCTGTAACACATAAAACAACACGTTTACTACATAACTATATATTATTTATATATATATCTAGACTTCAAATATTGATATTTCCACAATTTTTAAATTTTCCATTCCTAATGCATAGCTCGAAAGTTTTAGATGTTTTGTGAAAATGGACTCTGGGTCTACTTGTGTAAAACTTTTGAAGACCACGACTTTCCCAATCCATTTTCAATAGACCATTGATAGCTTTTTTATAAATCCAAGTGGATCATGGGTCCAGTTCCATTGATATTCTGTTAATTCTTAACTTCTGTAATGCTATCTTATGGAGAATTTTATAAAATTCGGAGTTAACTTATTAAGTGTAAGTGTAGAGGATCATTAATGAAACTGGGTGCTAACTGATTTCTTGAAATAAATATTGTATACTTTAGTCCAAACTTAAGTCCCCTTATTATTTACGATAACCAAGTAAAGTATTTTGCCTAGTTTGTTATTGGTATTCGTTTGTTTGTTTCTGGAAATTTGGGTCCCACCTCCTAAAACTAGGTATTTAATTTGAAATCTCAAAGTTTCACTTGGCAGCTGTTTGTTACCAGGTAGTCACCTTTCGTAAACATCAGTAATACTTACCATCAAGTTTTGCCTTGAAAGCCTGGAAGGGAAGCGACCAGAATTTTAGTGGAAGAGGTCGAAGTTCACTGGTATCAACAACGTTGAATTCCCCGAGGTCGGGGTAGTAAACAGAAAATAGTTCTGGACCGACGGCCTGTCGTGTGACGGTACGGTACCAACAATCGTCTTGTTGTCCAGCGTATAGATGACCTAACTTCACTTCCTCTTCGGTCAGGGTCTGAAATGATGTTAAACATGATTATGATATACTGTGGGATATAACAGTGGTGGGAAAGAGTAGCAATATTCATTTTCTGTATAATTCCAATATATACTTCCCTCCTACGTCAGGATCTGAAATAATGTTCAACAAAATCATAAAATACCCAATGACTATAAATATTTGTATTTCTATATTATTATATTCCTCTACCAGTGTTAAATTTAATTGTCAATTGTGTCCTCTACCAGTGTTAAATTTAATTGCCAATTGTGTCAAAAAAAAGTGATCTGATTATTCAAGTGTTCATTATACAAAGGTGGTCACTATGGCAGGTTTTACTGTATGTAAAGAATTGGGAACACTGTTCTGATGAAGAACAATAATTGAATCAGAGTCTATAATTAGAGTCCAGATGACAACTTGTTGGATCAATCCTTACACTAACAAATTGTTGCCTTTCACTCCAGGTGTTCACAATGCCATTTGCCAACTTGATCGGTTATTCATATATGAGTGTCAGTACAGAAATTTACCTTTTCTGATTTTGTCTGTAACATGTAGTCATTCAGCTCCTGGTGCAATCTTTGTACGTCTGACATGTTGTCAAAAGGTGTTATCTGAAAAAACACCCATCATTTAAACAGTGAAAAGAGCTACTACATTGTATGTATAATTAAGAGCAACCGAAACAAAATACAGCAAACAATTACTGATTTGTATCTCGGTTAATCTATCTTTTAATCTGACCAACTTTTTCTAGATGTACCTACACAACTTTCACAACGCTATGTCTAAAATATTTTTGTTTAATGTTATGACAAATGTTTAGGATATTCTTTACAATTTAGTTATCTATCTCTTTTCATACCATAACAACACCCCATTGTGTTATCAACCTGTCCTAACTTTTAAAACAAAATTAGGCATTTCATTATATTCTGCAGAAAAAGATAATTGATTCATTCATTTAATTCCTGAAAGAGACTCAACCATAAAATGTGATTAAATTAAAGTACAATTAAAACAAATTACTGAATAGATGAATTAATTATCAACTCAAGCATTAAAAGTGAAGCATAAGTGAACAAAACAAGCAAAGCTAAAGCAGTACAGGATTCAACAATATTTTATATGATATGTTCTGTGATGGATGTCGGGGAATAAGCCTGTTGCAAAGGAATAAGCAGCAAATAATGTTTAAGGCCAAACATAAAATTATCTGTGCTTCATGTTGTATTTCTTTACAACCTGATTTTCTTTATATTGTATGTTTTCTATTTCTCTAGTGTTCATTCTGATAATGAAACATGTAATTCTATTCATGAATTTTTAATGTATTTATCTTTAATTTTCATTTAATGAGATATAAATTGTATACACAAATGTCAAATTTCTATTTCTTTACTTCTAAATTCTAGTAAATCCTTTTTGTTTCTTATTTTTTAAACTACAGTGTACAGTGGACCCTCGATAATCCGGACACCTTGGTTCCCAGCCTAAACCGTCCGGATTACGAGTTTTCCGGACTGCTGAATTTCGTGTTCTTAGTCAATTAAATTGTCACGTACGAGTTACTCCCCTTGACCTTGTAATCGATGATAGGCTTTTATGTAATATACGTGTATTATAATTAATACTTTGTTTGTTATGGTTTATAGGTATTCTTATATCATTACGTTAAGAATAATAAATAAACGTATTTCTTTTTCAAAATACGAAACATAAAGCCATCGTTAATTGTGTACTATGTATGCATATAACTACGTAATCAATCTATTCATGATCTGCTGTTATTGTCTATCATTTTACTTTATTTTCCATAAAGAAACACAAAAATTGTATAAGTTGGCCTTACATTTTTTCAGTTCAACATGTACATTTTCTAACATAACTTGGGAAATTAAACATGATGATAGAACAGCAAGATCAAACCTCCATACATCTTAATCCTGTTATACCACTGGGAGTACAAACAAGTCAAATGTTATAGAATTATGGTGGCCAAGTGGTTCAGGTGTTAAGATAAATATATAACCATAAGCCCTCCACCTCTGGGTTGTGAGTTCACATACATCTGGCTTTTTCTGGGTTGTGAGTTCACATACATCTGGCTTTTCTCCGGACACTCCCGCTTTCCTTCACCTATAAACCTGGCATGTCGTTAAATAACTTTGGCTATTTATACGACCTTGAACTAAACAAATCTAACTTATCAGCAACCTGGATCATGTAAGGTTTAAATGGTGAAGGAAAGCCAGAGTTCATGGAAATCAATCACCGACCTAAGGTCAGTATATTGCTTTACTCCTTGTAACTCAGAGGTTTCAATGGATTAGGCTTGTGGTATATTGCTGAAACACATCAACAATTCGTCAAGGTGGTTTTTGTTTTGTATTTTACTCTATTGGACAATACATCTTTAAATTGAATTTCCTGAAAATTTTAGAAAATGATTGGCAAATTTAGTTTGGAATAATTTCAAGTCGGAAACTGAAATGCATGGAGATGTTGATACTGTTACCAGTTACTCACACACGAGCCTGACAGGGGCAGTTGGTATGAAAACACTACCTGTATATACAGAGTAAGCTAGGCTATAAATACTGCATAAGGTACTATAGTCACTAAATATACAGAGTAAGCTAGACTATAATCACTACACAAAGTACTATAGTCACTAGATATACAGAGTAAGTTAGACTATAATCACTACACAAAGTACTATAGTCACGATATAAGAGTAAGTTAGACTATAATCACTACACAAAGTACTAGTCACTAGATATATACAGAGTAAGTTAGACTATAATCCTACACAAGATAGTCACAGATAAAGTATAGATTATCCTCACAAGATCACTATATACAGAGTAAGTTAGACTATAATCACTACACAAAGTACTAGTCACTAGATATACAGAGTAAGCTAGACTATAATCACTACACAAAGTACTAGTCACTAGATATACAGAGTAAGTTAGACTATAATCACTACACAAAGTACTAGTCACTAGATATACAGAGTAAGTTAGACTATAATCACTACACAAAGTACTAGTATCATGATATACAGAGTAAGTTAGACTATAATCACTACACAAAGTACTAGTCACTAGATATACAGAGTAAGTTAGACTATAATCACTACACAAAGTACATAGTCACTAGATATACAGAGTAAGTTAGACTATAATCACTACACAAAGTACTAGTCACTGGATATACAGAGTAAGTTAGACTATAATCACTACACAAAGTACTAGTCACTAGATATACAGAGTAAGTTAGACTATAATCACTACACAAAGTACTAGTCACTAGATATACAGAGTAAGTTAGACTATAATCACTACACAAAGTACTAGTCACTAGATATACAGAGTAAGTTAGACTATAATCACTACACAAAGTACTAGTCACTAGATATACAGAGTAAGTTAGACTATAATCACTACACAAAGTACTAGTCACTAGATATACAGAGTAAGTTAGACTATAATCACTACACAAAGTACTAGTCACTAGATATACAGAGTAAGTTAGACTATAATCACTACACAAAGTACTAGTCACTAGATATACAGAGTAAGTTAGACTATAATCACTACACAAAGTACTATAGTCACTAGATATACAGAGTAAGTTAGACTATAATCACTACACAAAGTACTAGTCACTAGAATATACAGAGTAAGCTAGACTATAATCACTACACAAAGTACTATAGTCACTAGATATACAGAGTAAGTTAGACTATAATCACTACACAAAGTACTAGTCACTAGATATACAGAGTAAGTTAGACTATAATCACTACACAAAGTACTAGTCACTAGATATACAGAGTAAGTTAGACTATAATCACTACACAAAGTACTATAGTCACTAGATATACAGAGTAAGTTAGACTATAATCACTACACAAAGTACTATAGTCACTAGATATACAGAGTAAGTTAGACTATAATCACTACACAAAGTACTATAGTCACTAGATATACAGAGTAAGCTAGACTATAATCACTACACAAAGTACTAGTCACTAGATATACAGAGTAAGCTAGACTATAATCACTACACAAAGTACTATAGTCACTAGATATATACAGAGTAAGTTAGACTATAATCACTACACAAAGTACTAGTCACTAGATATACAGAGTAAGTTAGACTATAATCACTACACAAAGTACTAGTCACTGGATATACAGAGTAAGTTAGACTATAATCACTACACAAAGTACTAGTCACTGGATATACAGAGTAAGTTAGACTATAATCACTACACAAAGTACTAGTCACTAGATATACAGAGTAAGTTAGACTATAATCACTACACAAAGTACTAGTCACTGGATATACAGAGTAAGTTAGACTATAATCACTACACAAAGTACTAGTCACTAGATATACAGAGTAAGTTAGACTATAATCACTACACAAAGTACTAGTCACTAGATATACAGAGTAAGTTAGACTATAATCACTACACAAAGTACTATAGTCACTAGATATACAGAGTAAGTTAGACTATAATCACTACACAAAGTACTAGTCACTAGATATACAGAGTAAGTTAGACTATAATCACTACACAAAGTACTAGTCACTAGATATACAGAGTAAGTTAGACTATAATCACTACACAAAGTACTATAGTCACTAGATATACAGAGTAAGTTAGACTATAATCACTACACAAAGTACTAGTCACTAGATATACAGAGTAAGTTAGACTATAATCACTACACAAAGTACTAGTCACTAGATATACAGAGTAAGCTAGACTATAATCACTACACAAAGTACAAGTCACTAGATATACAGAGTAAGTTAGACTATAATCACTACACAAAGTACTAGTCACTAGATATACAGAGTAAGTTAGACTATAATCACTACACAAAGTACTAGTCACTAGATATACAGAGTAAGTTAGACTATAATCACTACACAAAGTACTAGTCACTAGATATATACAGAGTAAGTTAGACTATAATCACTACACAAAGTACTAGTCACTGATATACAGAGATAAGTTAGACTATAATCACTACACAAAGTACTAGTCACTAGATATACAGAGTAAGTTAGACTATAATCACTACACAAAGTACTATAGTCACTAGATATACAGAGTAAGTTAGACTATAATCACTACACAAAGTACTAGTCACTAGATATACAGAGTAAGTTAGACTATAATCACTACACAAAGTACTAGTCACTAGATATACAGAGTAAGTTAGACTATAATCACTACACAAAGTACTAGTCACTAGATATACAGAGTAAGTTAGACTATAATCACTACACAAAGTACTAGTCACTAGATATACAGAGTAAGTTAGACTATAATCACTACACAAAGTACTAGTCACTAGATATACAGAGTAAGTTAGACTATAATCACTACACAAAGTACTAGTCACTAGATATACAGAGTAAGTTAGACTATAATCACTACACAAAGTACTAGTCACTAGATATACAGAGTAAGCTAGACTATAATCACTACACAAAGTACTAGTAGTCACTAGGATATACAGAGTAAGTATAGACTATAATCACTACACAAAGTACTAGTCACTGGATATACAGAGTAAGTTAGACTATAATCACTACACAAAGTACTAGTCACTAGATATACAGAGTAAGTTAGACTATAATCACTACACAAAGTACTATAGTCACTAGATATACAGAGTAAGTTAGACTATAATCACTACACAAAGTACTAGTCACTAGATATACAGAGTAAGTTAGACTATAATCACTACACAAAGTACTAGTCACTAGATATACAGAGTAAGTTAGACTATAATCACTACACAAAGTACTATAGTCACTAGATATACAGAGTAAGTTAGACTTAAATGACTACACAAAGTACTAGTCACTAGATATACAGAGTAAGCTAGACTATAATCACTACACAAAGTACTAGTCACTAGATATACAGAGTAAGTTAGACTATAATCACTACACAAAGTACTAGTCACTAGATATACAGAGTAAGTTAGACTATAATCACTACACAAAGTACTATAGTCACTAGATATACAGAGTAAGTTAGACTATAATCACTACACAAAGTACTAGTCACTAGATATACAGAGTAAGTTAGACTATAATCACTACACAAAGTACTAGTCACTAGATATACAGAGTAAGTTAGACTATAAATCACTACACAAAGTACTAGTCACTAGATATATACAGAGTAAGTTAGACTATAATCACTACACAAAGTACTAGTCACTAGATATACAGAGTAAGTTAGACTATAATCACTACACAAAGTACTAGTCACTAGATATACAGAGTAAGTTAGACTATAATCACTACACAAAGTACTAGTCACTAGATATACAGAGTAAGCTAGACTATAATCACTACACAAAGTACTATAGTCACTAGATATACAGAGTAAGTTAGACTATAATCACTACACAAAGTACTAGTCACTGGATATACAGAGTAAGTTAGACTATAATCACTACACAAAGTACTAGTCACTAGATATACAGAGTAAGTTAGACTATAATCACTACACAAAGTACTATAGTCACTGGAAATACAGAGTAAGTTAGACTATAATCACTACACAAAGTACTAGTCACTAGATATACAGAGTAAGTTAGACTATAATCACTACACAAAGTACTAGTCACTAGATATACAGAGTAAGTTAGACTATAATCACTACACAAAGTACTAGTCACTAGATATACAGAGTAAGTTAGACTATAATCACTACACAAAGTACTAGTCACTAGATATACAGAGTAAGCTAGACTATAATCACTACACAAAGTACTAGTCACTAGATATACAGAGTAAGTTAGACTATAATCACTACACAAAGTACTAGTCACTAGATATACAGAGTAAGTTAGACTATAATCACTACACAAAGTACTAGTCACTAGATATACAGAGTAAGTTAGACTATAATCACTACACAAAGTACTAGTCACTAGATATAAAGAGTAAGTTAGACTATAATCACTACACAAAGTACTATAGTCACTGGATATACAGAGTAAGTTAGACTATAATCACTACACAAAGTACTAGTCACTAGATATACAGAGTAAGTTAGACTATAATCACTACACAAAGTACTAGTCACTAGATATACAGAGTAAGTTAGACTATAATCACTACACACAAAGTACTAGTCACTGGATATACAGAGTAAGTTAGACTATAATCACTACACAAAGTACTAGTCACTGGATATACAGAGTAAGTTAGACTATAATCACTACACAAAGTACTATAGTCACTAGATATATACAGAGTAAGTTAGACTATAATCACTACACAAAGTACTAGTCACTAGATATACAGAGTAAGTTAGACTATAATCACTACACAAAGTACTAGTCACTGGATATACACAGAGTAAGTTAGACTATAATCACTACACAAAGTACTAGTCACTAGATATACAGAGTAAGTTAGACTATAATCACTACACAAAGTACTAGTCACTAGATATACAGAGTAAGTTAGACTATAATCACTACACAAAGTACTATAGTCACTAGATATACAGAGTAAGTTAGACTATAATCACTACACAAAGTACTAGTCACTAGATATACAGAGTAAGTTAGACTATAATCACTACACAAAGTACTATAGTCACTAGATATAAGAGTAAGTTAGACTATAATCACTACACAAAGTACTAGTCACTAGATATACAGAGTAAGCTTAGACTATAATCACTACACAAAGTACTAGTCACTAGATATACAGAGTAAGTTAGACTATAATCACTACACAAAGTACTAGTCACTAGATATACAGAGTAAGTTAGACTATAATCACTACACAAAGTACTAGTCACTAGATATACAGAGTAAGTTAGACTATAATCACTACACAAAGTACTAGTCACTAGATATACAGAGTAAGCTAGACTATAATCACTACACAAAGTACTAGTCACTGGATATACAGAGTAAGTTAGACTATAATCACTACACAAAGTACTAGTCACTAGATATATACAGAGTAAGTTAGACTATAATCACTACACAAAGTACTAGTCACTAGATATACAGAGTAAGTTAGACTATAATCACTACAACAAAGTACTAGTCACTAGATATACAGAGTAAGTTAGACTATAATCACTACACAAAGTACTAGTCACTAGATATACAGAGTAAGTTAGACTATAATCACTACACAAAGTACTAGTCACTAGATATACAGAGTAAGTTAGACTATAATCACTACACAAAGTACTAGTCACTGGATATACAGAGTAAGTTAGACTATAATCACTAACACAAAGTACTAGTCACTAGATATACAGAGTAAGTTAGACTATAATCACTACACAAAGTACTAGTCACTAGATATACAGAGTAAGTTAGACTATAATCACTACACAAAGTACTAGTCACTAGATATACAGAGTAAGCTAGACTATAATCACTACACAAAGTACTAGTCACTAGATATACAGAGTAAGTTAGACTATAATCACTACACAAAGTACTATAGTCACTAGATATACAGAGTAAGTTAGACTATAATCACTACACAAAGTACTAGTCACTAGATATATACAGAGTAAGTTAGACTATAATCACTACACAAAGTACTAGTCACTGGATATACAGAGTAAGTTAGACTATAATCACTACACAAAGTACTAGTCACTAGATATACAGAGTAAGTTAGACTATAATCAGTACTACACATACAGAAAGTAGACTATAATTCTAGTCACTAGATATACAGAGTAAGTTAGACTATAATCACTACACAAAGTACTAGTCACTAGATATACAGAGTAAGTTAGACTATAATCACTACACAAAGTACTAGTCACTAGATATACAGAGTAAGCTAGACTATAATCACTACACAAAGTACTATAGTCACTAGATATACAGAGTAAGTTAGACTATAATCACTACACAAAGTACTAGTCACTAGATATACAGAGTAAGTTAGACTATAATCACTACACAAAGTACTAGTCACTAGATATACAGAGTAAGTTAGACTATAATCACTACACAAAGTACTAGTCACTAGATATACAGAGTAAGTTAGACTATAATCACTACACAAAGTACAAGTCACTAGATATACAGAGTAAGTTAGACTATAATCACTACACAAAGTACTAGTCACTAGATATATACAGAGTAAGTTAGACTATAATCACTACACAAAGTACTAGTCACTAGATATACAGAGTAAGTTAGACTATAATCACTACACAAAGTACTAGTCACTAGATATACAGAGTAAGTTAGACTATAATCACTACACAAAGTACTAGTCACTAGATATATACAGAGTAAGTTAGACTATAATCACTACACAAAGTACTAGTCACTAGATATACAGAGTAAGTTAGACTATAATCACTACACAAAGTACTATAGTCACTAGATATACAGAGTAAGTTAGACTATAATCACTACACAAAGTACTAGTCACTGATATACAGAGTAAGTTAGACTATAATCACTACACAAAGTACTAGTCACTAGATATACAGAGTAAGTTAGACTATAATCACTACACAAAGTACAAGTTCACTAGATATACAGAGTAAGTTAGACTATAATCACTACACAAAGTACTAGTCACTAGATATACAGAGTAAGTAGACTATAATCACTAGACAGAGTAAGTTAGACTATAATCACTACACAAAGTACTAGTCACTAGATATACAGAGTAAGTTAGACTATAATCACTACACAAAGTACAAGTCACTAGATATACAGAGTAAGTTAGACTATAATCACTACACAAAGTACTAGTCACTAGATATACAGAGTAAGTTAGACTATAATCACTACACAAAGTACTAGTCACTAGATATACAGAGTAAGCTAGACTATAATCACTACACAAAGTACTAGTCACTAGATATACAGAGTAAGTTAGACTATAATCACTACACAAAGTACTAGTCACTAGATATACAGAGTAAGCTAGACTATAATCACTACACAAAGTACTAGTCACTAGATATACAGAGTAAGTTAGACTATAATCACTACACAAAGTACTAGTCACTAGATATACAGAGTAAGTTAGACTATAATCACTACACAAAGTACTAGTCACTAGATATACAGAGTAAGTTAGACTATAATCACTACACAAAGTACTAGTCACTAGATATACAGAGTAAGTTAGACTATAATCACTACACAAAGTACTAGTCACTAGATATACAGAGTAAGTTAGACTATAATCACTACACAGTACTAGTCACTAGATATACAGAGTAAGTTAGACTATAATCACTACACAAAGTACTAGTCACTAGATATACAGAGTAAGCTAGACTATAATCACTACACAAAGTACTAGTCACTAGATATACAGAGTAAGTTAGACTATAATCACTACACAAAGTACTAGTCACTAGATATACAGAGTAAGTTAGACTATAATCACTACACAAAGTACTAGTCACTAGATATACAGAGTAAGTTAGACTATAATCACTACACAAAGTACTAGTCACTAGATATACAGAGTAAGTTAGACTATAATCACTACACAAATTCAGTACTAGTCACTAGATATACTAGTAAGTTAGACTATAATCACTACACAAAGTACTAGTCACTAGATATACAGAGTAAGTTAGACTATAATCACTACACAAAGAACTATCTATAAGCCACGTAACATAAGGCACAATCTATGCCAGAAATATATAGCACAATTCTACATGTAAAGCAAATGCCTCCAATAGCAAAATTTCCTTTGACAACAGAAAATTATTGGACACAAACCATATCGAAAACTATGAACCATTAACACAGCCAATGAATATCTTAAGCGTTATACAAGCATATTTAGCATACACGACATAAAATTATCTATTAAGATATATGTTTTAGATTCTATTTAATTCCAAATAGAGAATCCTATACTTACAATAAAATTGGCCGGATCGAAAACAAATCCGACGTGAATATCACAGAACTCCCCATTAGTGGGGAGCGTATGTTGTGGTGGCAGGGTCCGCTTGTGGTACTCTTCTTTATCCCAGAGGTCTTCGTCCACATTCTGGGCTGGTGACTTCCCTGTACCCCATGTATACAGATTGCCTGGTGAAGATTTTTCAGCCACTGTATCTGTGGTAACGGTGTCCGAACTCACTCTCACATTCTCTGCATTATCTTCTTTTATCACATTTTTATTTGTAGTTGTTTTTCCCGAAATACATTTTGAATTTTTGCTAGAGTCATCTGAGGATTCGTTTGTCACTTCACCTATTTCTTCCTCGCTTTCTTCCGTTTCCCAAGAGTCAGAGGATTTCTGTTTCACGAGGAGTTTGTTCTGGGTATTTGATTGCACATTTGTAGAGGAGAACTGTTGAGCTGGCGTGAGCTTCAGTCTCGAACTGTCTATTTTCTGTTGGGTTTCTAGTTTTGAATTAAGAGTTGCGACATAACTTGACTTCGGGGAGAGATGGACTGACTCGACCGTATCTTGTGGTTTATTTGGTGATGTGACACTGTCAGAGTTATCTGATAAAGAAGAAACACTACTGCTCTGTGTGTCAGCAGATTTGTTTGAGAGCAAAGAATCGGAAGGCTGGTCAACCGTGTCAGACCCGAGAAGATTTGCGACGCTGCCCAATGGGGAAGAATGACTAGTCAGCAGGGAGGTCTCCGAAGCTTCCTGGTACGTCTTAGCGATCAATTCATTGATGTTGATGTCTTCTTGACCAAAGGTGTCAAACAATATCACAGATAAACAATCATCTCTGTAATAAAAACAAATATTAAAGGCATGTTTATTTTTAGCAAATTTCTATTCGTATATTCGCTTGGTTCAATAATCAAATATTGGCTTTAGATAAAGAGATTATAATCAGACGTCAATTTACAGCAATGTTGTTTTACTAGCTTGGTCAACCAAACAGCTTACTGCATCAAAACGAAAACATACCTGTGTATGTTATGTTTAGGTATCACATTTTGAATATTGTGATAATTACAATAGTTTGGATATTGAGATTATTTTGAAGTGGTTCATAAACACATGGGTCATCAATCGATTTGATAAAAAAATGAAAACTTAAAATTGCTGAATTCAGGAGTTGAATACCCAGAGCCCAATGTATGTTAGTTCTGTGTAACAACACTGAACACAACTGTACATGGTCTAGTCCTTCTTCTTTAACATACAAATTATCATTGTCACTTGGTAGAGGATCTGACAACATACATTTGAGGTCACGTCCTGGTGACCTTTATGATCCCTGTACTTAAATTTAAATGTATAATATCCATCTAGCCGTATTGGTTAAAACAACATTTTGTAACAGCATTCATATGCATGTAGATGTGTATATATGGGACGAATGACTGTATACACAAAAAGCATTCTAAAATTTTGGTAAACATTGTCGATTCCTGAAAATTTACTTCCAAAATTCTGGAAGCAGAAATTTGATTGGCTAATTAGAAAGGTCAACAGAACATGACCCCTAATAGGATGTTTACAGACTATCTAAGATACAAAGTGAGTATAATAAGAATCTGTATAATTTAATTAGATTCATCCTATAGCTTGTCAGTATTACTTACCTACTCACGACCTCCGCCACACAAGTTTTACCCAGAGCAAGTTCAAACAACGACTCCAGCACCGTGATGTTCTCCGATACTTCTTCAAGTCCATAGAGGGAAACTTCAATAGCCTAAAACAAACAAACATTGATACAGAAAGATTTCAGGATAAAAACCAGTGTCAATTGGGTGGTCTTTATAGACAGGTCTGACTGTATTTTTTGTATGCAGACAAATGAGATTCCACAACTAGATTATTATACAACATACCATATAGCTGATAATTTTATGAGAGGATGATATCATCACAATTTAACAGAACAACCATATATGATTGTGAATTTTTTTTTCGCAAAATACTGAGAAAAGATTAACTCATATAAGCCCTGTAAAACTGATCGTGAACATTTAATGTTCTTAGTAGTTTTTTTAACTTAAAATTGCAAAGAAAATAATTTTTGCTCATACAAATAACTGACTATGCAGTATATAAAGACACAACAAAAACATTCTTGTATAAGCATCACCATTTTGTCATGCAGATAAGTTGGGAAAAAGAATAACAGCTTTATAACATTGCCCCAGTTAGAGATATTAAGTATTTACATATTAAAGAAAAATATTGTCACATTTTCCAGAAAATTGAACTGAAAAAAATAATGAGGGTATAATGGACGCCTACCAGCAAGGAAATAACTCTGTAATTTGCAAAGATGGGATATGTTGTTACCTGGTAAGGCAGCGATTTGTTGAGGTCTTCGTCCAGGAGTCGTAACTGGTCTGGGATTAGATTGTCTGTGTCTCCGTGGTCAAGGAAATGACACTTTATCTACCAACACAAGTAATTACCATTATATAGTAACTGTTACAATAATCTTTTAATTAATATTCATATTTAATTAAAAATACTATTTAATACAAAAATTGCTTTGCCAGTGTATTCTTTTATAGAACTTAAGTATTATGGGTCCATTTTCTAAATAGACTATTATCACTTTACAACATTTTGCTCACTTTGGCATTCATTCTAAGAATTTTTCAAAACATTTTTAGAATTATATTTCAAATCCTATCCAGAATTTTTCTCTCTTACCTTTTTACCCTCGTTTCCTATAACACGAATACGATGGAAGAGTCCATCTACATACGCCACAAAGACACACCCCTCCACAATGGACCCATCCTCTGGTGCATCGTGGAATGCCGCCTCTAATTTGGTTTCCAATTCATCTAACTTTTCCTGTATTTTTAGCAGGAGATTAATAAACAACTCAAAGCATCATAATTTTATTCAATTTTAAACAATGTTATTGACATAAAAGCCATCTCCCTAAAATTAAAACATATCCTGTTAATTTTACAAATTGTGGAGAAATATTGCTCAATTAACATGATGTTCTTATTGCTTTTTTTTGATTGTTGTATTTGCAAAGGTTACAGTTGAATATCACTATCTCAAAGTTGGCTGGATCATGATAAGTTTACAGTGAACGAAGCTTTAAGAGTCAAGTGTGTACAACTATTTAGCATGAGGTCTGGGCAAACAAAGATTGATCAACTTCTACAGTATTTCCTCATGCTTGACACCCAAAATAAATTGTCAGAGCATTGTCCAAAGCTACACAAACTTACACTATACTCGTCCCCGACAAGTCTCAGCATCACGGAGTCCGTACTGGAGTTGACAAACGACACATACACGTCCAGCTGGTTGGAGTTGGGGACCACAAGGACTTCTACAATCAACAATACAAACAAATTACACATTGAATATTAATGAATTCCACATTAATATAACTAGAAATAGTCAACCTTGACCTTTTGAAGCTGAATTTACCTAGTTAAAACTCAAAAGTTATCTGGATATACAATTTTGGTTTACTTGAATACAGATATTGAAAACATTTGATGGAACTGACAAAAACACTTTTGTTTTTGTCTATTTATGTAAATTCCACTTTAACTGTATATATTTACAGTCAGTGGTGAATTGATAGTATAAAACCCGTTGATTTCAACCAAAGGCTACTCAACTTTATTTCTCGATAGATTGAGTATGTCACGCGCAATTTGGAGCCGCGCGGATTAATTTATGATGGTCCAAATCAGAAACTTTTGGTGTTTTCAGTACCGAACGTACGTTCGATGAACATGTACAGGTATCAAAATAGGTTTGAACACATACATGTACGTGTGTAAATACAAATGTAGAAAAGTTACATTGTTTATGTTACTACCGTACCTCTTTGAGCAATGCTTCCGTGCGTATGATAAATAAACAATGTTGTACAATGTACAGTTTTGCACATTCCGATGACGTCGCAATGTTTACATGTTGTGTGTCGGTGAGTGTGTGACGGTGAGTCTGTGTTGTTCGCTACAATATGTAGTATACATCCTATTTGTATTTTTAACAGCTTTGGTTGTACGCAAATAGATAAGATATGTCAGGACAACATCAGTCTTTGAGTTGGATAAGTTTAACCAAAACGACCTAGCACGACAATGCATTTTTGTTCATCTCGGTGGACAGACAAGTCCTGTACGTTATCTACTGTGAATTGAATGTACGTTTGGGTGTTTCGAAATATCAATGAAACGGAATCCTACAATTGTAGCTTTACAATACTTGTAATAGATATCTCTAATATTTATTGAAGTGTTTGAAACAACAATATAAATATAAGCTAACATTTTGAGAGCGGTAAACGTTTGCAGTAGTGGGCCTACCTGTGTTTGTACATGTTCCTCGAAACGACGTCCGATACATTTGAAAATCTCCAAAATCCGGAAATGATGACATGGAACTATGTAAACATCCGTGTATTCAAGTAATTTCAAACGTGAACTTATTAAGTAGAACTCAAGTGATCCCAAAATTGAAGAAACTCTCTGTTTGTCACACCTCCTTGACACAGGCAGTTTGAATCGGACGCCGCGTCACAACTACGTTAAATATCCTGCCACGTTATGAATTGTGTAAGCGTGTGTAATCATAAGAAGTAAAAGATTAAAACCAAACTGCTTTGCACCATGGTGTTTTTAACAACAGATAAATAAAACGATTTATAGTTTCATACCGGGAAAACCCCAGATATATGCTTCATCAGACGGAACTCATTTTATTTGTATGTTCATTGATAAATTGGCGGGAATTTCCGCCACTTCAAGTGGCTGTTCTAAATGCCTGTCAGAACCAAACGATATAATCCAATTTTAGTCTTATAAATGCCATAAACACTATTAAGTGTAAATTTTGTGCTATGAAAATAATAGTTAAGACTGTAAATATAAGGATTAAAGTCTCTTTCTGGTGGTTCTATCGAAGGATAAAGTTGAGTAGGGTATCGATATTTGTTTCATGGACCGCTTCGCGGTCCATTCCAAATATCGATACCCTACTCAACTTTATCCTTCGATAGAACTATTTATGTAAATTCCACTTTAACTGTATATGGAAGCTTGAAACCCAGACAAGGACTTGTTTCTTTGACCACCACAAAAGCCGAGACATTGTGTGGTCCTTTCAATTATTCTAAATTATCACAAAGTGGACCTTAGATAATCTGGGCACTGATTGTCCAGAAAAATTCATAATCCATACGGAAATATTAGGGAATGGATTTTATAATCGGAATCCAGAAGTGCGGAAAATTTACAATCTGGATGGTTTTGAGCTGGTGATGCTAGGGTCTACTGTAACATTTCTCAGAAAATTAGATGGCTTATAATTTATATAAGTAACAGCCAGTTATTTTAAGACACTGACCTGGCTCTGTACTGGATTCTGACACATCGTCAGCTTTCCTCACTAAGCCTGAGTCAATCATCAACTGATTAATGCTGACTGTCTTATCTGGATCAGAGTAGAACAGCTCCACCTCACAAACTCCATCTTCTGTAATATCACAAAATCAATCATTTCTGAGTCAACAATCTCGAGTCTACATTCAAAAAGGTTAGTGATAGAGAAATAGTATTATGCAACAACATACACTTCTGTCAATTCTGATTTCAAGGTTATGAGGCTTGGCAGAATTTACGCCTCATTATCTCAAAATCAATGTATTGTGGGCAAATTTCAAGTAATCAGTATTCCAAGCTCAGTCCAAAGAAAATGACCAGATAAAGATAATTGTAGTATTTATTAAGATTAACAGGAGTTATACATGCTCTTCTTACCTGGGCTTAAGTTTTATCATGAAAATTGTTTCTTTAGACAGAAAATGTGTTGTGGATCTCTAATGTCCTTCCTGGACTCTGAAGACAACACTACATACCTGTGAACCCGTGGGTGAGGGCTAGGAGGGCCTCTTCCTGGGTCAACTCCAGGAATTTCTTCTGGGACTCTTCTGTCCATTCTCCACCCTGTATAAGCAAAGGTAATAGTTTGGTTTGACTAGTAAAACCTTGTATGTAATAGTCAGGGTCATATAAGGATAAGTAAGGTTTATATGGTGGAATAAAGCTGGAGTAGCTGGTGGTAAGTATCTGGCAACTACCTCACATAGGCTTTGAACTCGCAACCTACAGATGGAGGGCTTATAATAATATGTCAGGACATCTTATCCACTCAGCCACGGCAAACCCCAATAATAATTAAGACTGATAACAATGTAATCAATTTCAATAGAATTGTCAACCTCTCTTCTGAAATGTCAGATTTTAGGCATAAAAGTATAAAATGAGTTATGTCTGTTGATATGTTGCCATGACTGGGCATTTCATAAAATTGGAATATTTCATTTGGTACAGATTACCATAAACAGAGCTATACAGGGTTATGTCCCTTGATCGTTTAACTACACGAGGTCCAATGTATGGGCTTGCATCACTCTGCTTATATTGATATCATGGTTATTAAGAAAACTGAAAGCATGGTCATACATTTGAAAAGAGTTGGTAGCTATTTATCCCAGTATGATACAAGCCCAATATCATGTCTCAGAGCCTTTTGATTAAATGGGAAGCGTTTAAATCTGTTTATATGGTAAAGTTTTGTATTGTGCAAGGGCTGTATGTCGGAGCAAGAATTCAGTACACTTGTAACATATATTACTCCCGATTATACCTCTAAGGGTTTGAGTCCTCGTAGACTACAGTACACAGCCTGTACAGGAAAGGAGGCAGACTTCTCACACAGCCACTGCATAGAGCTGGGGAAACATTTCTCTGTATTACCGAAGTCCACGTACAGCACCTCCACACCACACTGAAACAAAAAAATACTCAATATCTCCGAAAACCATGACAACAACTTAAACTCATTACAAACAGGTCGGAATAATACCATATTTAGTAAATCAAAAGTTCCTAGCTTTTAAAGCAGATATACAGTCAATCTCAAACTCTTGGCAAATGGAAAAGTCACAGTCATTTTCTATATGAATGAAATAATTTTTCATGCTTCTGAAACAACTATACTTAAATATTAAAAAAAAAATCCTGTTTAAAAACATATAAAGTTATTTTCTACATATAAATGATAAAATGAAAATATGTTGAACTGGTGTTTAATACTAATTGTGGATCGACCATCATCACTAGACTTTTTGTAAGTGTAGATAGAGTAAGGGACAGTGTGTATAATCAAACAAAGACTTACCCCAATATCATCCTTGGCCAGAACTTCCGCCCTACTCCAGCTCCCGTCAGCACTGTACATAGAGGCACAGAACCGACCTGGTGATAACTCCTGACGGGTCGGCTTAGTCACCTACAACAATAAATCTTCACAATATTTAGATAATTCAGAATATTCACAAGATATAACCACAGAACCAGCTGCTTCAGCTTTATCACCCTCCAACAAAAAACAGTCACACTAGTTAAATCATACAGAAGGGCACAATTAGTGTATTTATAATTTCAGGACATCGAGACATGGTTGGTGATATACTGAAATTTTATGTCCTATGAAGAGTTATGGTCGTTAAAAGACTTGCTATGTTCTATTGGCGAAGAGAATCACATTTAATACAAAAAGTCCCATTGAAGTGTAAACTGTAACTGATCTAGCAGTAGTACCTGATAACTGGTCTACAAAGACTAATAGTATCACCTTCCACACTGACCTTGTTGGAAGCCTGGGCTGAGAGGAGGGCCGAGATCTCCTCGATGGGCGAGTCCTCTCTCTGTACACAGAAGTATCCACAGTTGTGGAAAAAAGTGATATACACAGTCACCTTCTCACTACAACAAACAAGGTCATAAAGGTCATTACAACCACACAAGGAAATAAGGTCATATCAACAGGATCACTTACTAGGTCATAACATATTACAAGGTCAAAAGTTGCACTACAAGGCCACTTAATAATGTGCATAAGGGTTCTTCAACAATTATTAAAAACAAGTATCACCTCAAGAAATGTTGCAAAGGTTTCTTTTCAATAATTCACTAGGTCACAAAGGTAGCTCTTAATTCACTAGGTCACAAAGGTAGCTCTTAATTCACTAGGTCACAAAGGTAGCTCTTAATTCACTAGGTCACAAAGGTAGCTCTTAATTCACTAGGTCACAAAGGTAGCTCTTAATTCACTAGGTCACAAAGGTAGCTCTTAATTCACTAGGTCACAAAGGTAGCTCTTATTTCACTAGGTCACAAAGGTAGCTCTTAATTCACTAGGTCACAAAGGTAGCTCTTAATTCACTAGGTCACAAAGGTAGCTCTTAATTCACTAGGTCACAAAGGTAGCTCTTAATTCACTAGGTCACAAAGGTAGCTCTTAATTCACTAGGTCACAAAGGTAGCTCTTAATTCACTAGGTCACAAAGGTAGCTCTTAATTCACTAGGTCACAAAGGTAGCTCTTAATTCACTAGGTCACAAAGGTAGCTCTTAATTCACTAGGTCACAAAGGTAGCTCTTAATTCACTAGGTCACAAAGGTAGCTCTTAATTCACTAGGTCACAAAGGTAGCTCTTAATTCACTAGGTCACAAAGGTAGCTCTATCATGATCATATTACACTTTAGAGACGACACCCTACAGCTATTTACCAGTCACATTCAAATTCAGTGGTTTTTGACCAAGTGAGCTAATGTATTATAATGTAGAATGTACTCACTCCAAAGGCAGAGGCTCTCCTTTTGGAATTTTAAGATCCTGAAAAAGAGCATAAACAATAATCTAATTTACAATTTGTGGGAAAAAAGATATTTTCAAGCATTATTATAGTTAATTGTTATTTATATAAATAGAATTCATATTGATAAAGTTATCTGCCCTTGGTTATATTTATTACATACCTTGATTTTAGAAGAGTAATCTGCCCTTTGTTGTATAGTTACTTACCTTGATGTTGGTAGAGTTGTCTGTCCTTGGCTGTATTGGTTACTTACCTTGATGTTATAAGAGTTGTCTGTCCTTGGCTGTATTAGTTACTTACCTTGATGTTAGAAGAGTTGTCTGTCCTTGGCTGTATTAGTTACTTACCTTGATGTTATAAGAGTTGTCTGTCCTTGGCTGTATTAGTTACTTACCTTGATGCTAGAAGAGTTGTCTGTCCTTGGCTGTATTAGTTACTTACCTTGATGTTATAAGAGTTGTCTGTCCTTGGCTGTATTAGTTACATACCTTGATGCTAGAAGAGTTGTCTGCCCTTGGCTGTACCTCCTTAGCGCCCTGTTGTGTTGGAGGTAAGGGTGGTGTGTAGGTGATGTGAGGAGCTACAGGACTGGGGCTTTCTTTAGAAGGCTGAGCCACCTTAGAGGGTTGACTGACCAGTTTAGTGACCTCCACACTGACCCCTGATACAGGTGTGATGATCTCATTGTCAGGGACGGCACTCCTGTAACGGATGTCAAAGTTAATCATAGAATACAGGTAGAGAATTTACCAGGGACGACACTCCTAACATCTTGCAGAAATGTAAACCAATCAATTTTTGAAGTGGATGTTTTGACAAAAATTATTTCAGGATAACAAATAATTTTTGTATATTGAAGGGATTGTCATTAAGCTTTGACTAAACTAAAATTTCTACTCAAAGAAATTTGAGCCATTTACATTAAAAACACTGTAGAAAGACTCGGGTAAAATTATTTTAACTCAAAAGGAAAGTTTTCTCAGCTAGTGAGTAACTTTGAATCTTACTTACTCCTGTACTGAAGCGACGTCTGTCCACTTTTTGATGAGGCTGAAGAGATGACCTGGAGGGTCCTCCTTATACCTGTCTTTGTACAGTTCAAACATACGCTTTTTCCACAGACCATTCGCTTTGTTGATTAGCAACTACAATAAAAAAGTTGAAAATAAGTTTCCTTGTGCATAAATTCCCAAACAGTTGAGGAAACAAGGAAGAGGAAATACACAAGCAGTTGAGGCAGTATATCTCATTATTTGGATGTGGAATTTAGAAAACCTCTTCTTTTTCTATTTTTTTTTTTTTAATACTATGTACTAATCAACATCAGTATGCCATTTACTGAATCAGTCTTTGCATATTACAGTGTTATCTCCCTTTTAGTTAGGTATCAATATTATGATATCATTATAATATTTTATGAGCGAAATTCACATTGTTTTCTCTGAAAAGTCACAATCAATACCTACAGGCAAGGGCAATTAACTCTGTAAAAACAAATACAGAATAACAATACCAAGATGACATTTGGTGACTGTAAAGTCATTTAAACAGTAATTGTTAGGTTTTTTTAACTAAAAAGTGGTTGATGACATCATTAGACAATTCATAGGAGCTCATGAAAATCAACATTTATTTATATCTTGGAAGAATTATAGGAATCTAGTTGTTCAAAACATGATTAGCTTAATCACATGATTAGTGAAATTTCATTTCTTATTTATTTCGAATTTCATTATTGTATCTTCACTAAACTCATGATCAGTAAGTAACAAGATCTAATTGTATGTGGATGTGGCGCAGTGGTAGAAGGCGCAGGTATGTTTGGCTAGGCGATTTGGTGCCGTAGATCGTGAGTTGGAGGCCCTGATAGGGCCGAGTCGATAAATTGTCATGCTTTGTTAAATTGTGTTTCTTTGATATTTGATATATTTATATATATCATGATATTTTCCTTTAGATACGTGTATATCGATACTTGAAATTTATATCAATGACAGCTCTAGAAAATTGTCGTTAAACTTTGATTAGCATAATTATCCTTTGAACAACTGGGCCCTGATGTGTTGTCATATTTATATAATTTGTCAATATACCAAACATTTTAACATCAGTGAAGTGAGGAGAAAGCTTACAGTCTGTTACCTGCAAACAACTGAATCAGAAATCTTCTTTTGAAATGTGAAGTTAATAAGTAAAGTATGCATCAAATGCAAATTCTAATTTAGCAATTGATGTATTCCAATCTGATACAAAGACTCACAATTCCTGGGGAAATTATTTTAATACAGAAAGTATTACAGCATGTTTATTGCTAAAGTGAAAAAACAAATATTGTTATTCAATTTCATACAATAGTCATTAGCATTGAGCACAACAAAAAGCTTTTCTCAAATTAATTTTTCATGCTACCACTGTGAGATTCACTCATAGGTAATAATACCACATGAGTACATGGCCCCAGTATTGAGAGTCTTGTGTTCCTGTGGTATACATGTATAGATATATATAGGTCTGTTTTCTGTTTGAGTTTCCTTTTGTCAATATGCTATGAAACAGCTAATTCATATTCAATACATTCACGTACATTCTGAATAAATACCACAACACTTTTCTCAGCAAGTGAAACCTAGTAATATAACCAGCCACAGTGATCTATTCTACAAATATATTTAAATGTCCACCACTTGATAAGATTTGTCAACTTAACCTGGGTAAATTTAAATCCTAAAGCTATAAATTTAGGCTGATTATGGCATATCTTGTAACATGATTAATGCAAAATATAAACATCCATATGGTTTAAAATGTCATTTCAGAATAAAACTAAAAATAATCCCAAATCAAAGAAATTGTTTTTACAAAAGTAAAAATATTCAGTAAAGTTGACTAATCATTATATCTTTTTTTTTGCTGATTTGGCAGTGAAAAATTAAGTGATCAATATATTGCATACAAGACAAATTTTATTCAAGGAACATTGTCAACTTTGACGAGTAGTTATTTCTCAAAATTGTCTTAATATCCAATAAAGATAGCACAAGAATGCACTAATTTTCAATTTGTTGGTTTGCATTTAAATGCCTGACATTAAAATTCTTACTTATAATTTGAGTTAATTTTAGGTATGAACATTTTTATTGATCATATCTAATTTAAAACTTCAAGCTTGTTGTAAACATCAGAACAGCCATAGAACAAGGATTACTGCATTCATTGTGTTGTGATATAAAGGTAAAATTAATATTGATAGAAGAATCAATACCAGGTCATAAGTAAAGGTCATCACCAGGCACCCGTGTAGGGTACTGCAAGTACTTAAATATAGCCAGCGTAGGGTGACGTGGCTTTATACTTCATAGCCACATCTTAACTGATTTATCTGATATAGCCAGTGTGGGGTGTGGCTTTATACTTCATAGCCACATCTTAACTGATTTATCTTATATAGCCAGTGTGGGGTGTGGCTTTATACTTCATAGCTACATCTTAACTGATTTATCTTATATAGCCAGTGTGGGGTGTGGCTTTATACTTCATAGCTACATCTTAACTGATTTATCTTATATAGCCAGTGTGGGGTGTGGCTTTATACTTCATAGCCACATCTTAACTGATTTATCTTATATAGCCAGTGTGGGGTGTGGCTTTATACTTCATAGCTACATCTTAACTGATTTATCTTATATAGCCAGTGTGTGGGGTGTGGCTTTATACTTCATAGCTACATCTTAACTGATTTATCTTATATAGCCAGTGTGGGGTGCGGCTTTATACTTCATAGCTACATCTTAACTGATTTATCTTATATAGCCAGTGTGGGGTGTGGCTTTATACTTCATAGCTACATCTTAACTGATTTATCTTATATAGCCAGTGTGGGGTGTGGCTTTATACTTCATAGCTACATCTTAACTGATTTATCTTATATAGCCAGTGTGGGGTGTGGCTTTATACTTCATAGCTACATCTTAACTGATTTATCTTATATAGCCAGTGTGGGGTGTGGCTTTATACTTCATAGCTACATCTTAACTGATTTATCTTATATAGCCAGTGTGGGGTGTGGCTTTATACTTCATAGCTACATCTTAACTGATTTATCTTATATAGCCAGTGTCGGGTGTGGCTTTATACTTCATAGCTACATCTTAACTGATTTATCTTATATAGCCAGTGTGGGGTGTGGCTTTATACTTCATAGCTACATCTTAACATATTATCTTATATAGCCAGTGTGGGGTGTGGCTTTATACTTCATAGCTACATCTTAACTGATTTATCTTATATAGCCAGTGTGGGGTGTGGCTTTATACTTCATAGCTACATCTTAACTGATTTATCTTATATAGCCAGTGTGGGGTGTGGCTTTATACTTCATAGCTACATCTTAACTGATTTATCTTATATAGCCAGTGTGGGGTGTGGCTTTATACTTCATAGCTACATCTTAACTGATTTATCTTATATAGCCAGTGTGGGGTGTGGCTTTATACTTCATAGCTACATCTTAACTGATTTATCTTATATAGCCAGTGTGGGGTGTGGCTTTATACTTCATAGCTACATCTTAACTGATTTATCTTATATAGCCAGTGTGGGGTGCGGCTTTATACTTCATAGCTACATCTTAACTGATTTATCTTATATAGCCAGTGTGGGGTACGGCTTTATACTTCATAGCTACATCTTAACTGATTTATCTTATATAGCCAGTGTGGGGTGTGGCTTTATACTTCATAGCTACATCTTAACTGATTTATCTTATATAGCCAGTGTGGGGTACGGCTTTATACTTCATAGCTACATCTTAACTGATTTATCTTATATAGCCAGTGTGGGGGTGTGGCTTTATACTTCTATAGCTACATCTTAACTGCTTTTTCATAGCTACATCTTAACTTATATAGCCAGTGTGGGTGTCGGCTTTATACTTCATAGCTACATCTTAACTGATTTATCTTATATAGCCAGTGTGGGGTGCGGCTTTATACTTCATAGCTACATCTTAACTGATTTATCTGATATAGCCAGTGTGGGGTGTGGCTTTATACTTCATAGCTACATCTTAACTGATTTATCTTATATAGCCAGTGTGGGGTGCGGCTTTATACTTCATAGCTACATCTTAACTGATTTATCTTATATAGCCAGTGTGGGGTGCGGCTTTATACTTCATAGCTACATCTTAACTGATTTATCTGATATAGCCAGTGTGGGGTGTGGCTTTATACTTCATAGCTACATCTTAACTGATTTATCTTATATAGCCAGTGTGGGGTGCGGCTTTATACTTCATAGCTACATCTTAACTGATTTATCTTATATAGCCAGTGTGGGGTGTGGCTTTATACTTCATAGCTACATCTTAACTGATTTATCTTATATAGCCAGTGTGGGGTGTGGCTTTATACTTCATAGCTACATCTTAACTGATTTATCTTATATAGCCAGTGTGGGGTGCAGCTTTATACTTCATAGCTACATCTTAACTGATTTATCTTATATAGCCAGTGTGGGGTGTGGCTTTATACTTCATAGCTACATCTTAACTGATTTATCTTATATAGCCAGTGTGGGGTGCGGCTTTATACTTCATAGCTACATCTTAACTGATTTATCTTATATAGCCAGTGTGGGGTGTGGCTTTATACTTCATAGCTACATCTTAACTGATTTATCTTATATAGCCAGTGTGGGGTGTGGCTTTATACTTCATAGCTACATCTTAACTGATTTATCTTATATAGCCAGTGTGGGGTGCGGCTTTATACTTCATAGCTACATCTTAACTGATTTATCTTATATAGCCAGTGTGGGGTGTGGCTTTATACTTCATAGCTACATCTTAACTGATTTATCTTATATAGCCAGTGTGGGGTGTGGCTTTATACTTCATAGCTACATCTTAACTGATTTATCTTATATAGCCAGTGTGGGGTGTGGCTTTATACTTCATAGCTACATCTTAACTGATTTATCTTATATAGCCAGTGTGGGGTGTGGCTTTATACTTCATAGCTACATCTTAACTGATTTATCTTATATAGCCAGTGTGGGGGTGTGGCTTTATACTTCATAGCTACATCTTAACTGATTTATCTTATATAGCCAGTGTGGGGTGTGGCTTTATACTTCATAGCTACATCTTAACTGATTTATCTTATATAGCCAGTGTGGGGTGTGGCTTTATACTTCATAGCTACATCTTAACTGATTTATCTTATATAGCCAGTGTGGGGTGTGGCTTTATACTTCATAGCTACATCTTAACTGATTTATCTTATATAGCCAGCGTAGGGTGACGTGGCTGTATACTTCATAGCTACATCTTAACTGATTTATCTTATATAGCCAGTGTGGGGTGCGGCTTTATACTTCATAGCTACATCTTAACTGATTTATCTTATATAGCCAGTGTGGGGTGCGGCGGCTTTATACTTCATAGCTACATCTTAACTGATTTATCTTATATAGCCAGTGTGGGGTACGGCTTTATACTTCATAGCTACATCTTAACTGATTTATCTTATATAGCCAGTGTGGGGGTGTGGCTTTATACTTCATAGCTACATCTTAACTGATTTCTTATATAGCCAGTGTGGGGTGTGGCTTTATACTACATCATAGCTACATCTTAACTGATTTATCTTATATAGCCAGTGTGGGGTGTGGCTTTATACTTCATAGCTACATCTTAACTGATTTATCTTATATAGCCAGTGTGGGGTGCGGCTTTATACTTCATAGCTACATCTTAACTGATTTATCTTATATAGCCAGTGTGGGGTGTGGCTTTATACTTCATAGCTACATCTTAACTGCTTTATCTTATATAGCCAGTGTGGGGTGTGGCTTTATACTTCATAGCTACATCTTAACTGATTTATCTTATATAGCCAGTGTGGGGTGTGGCTTTATACTTCATAGCTACATCTTAACTGATTTATCTTATATAGCCAGTGTGGGGTGTGGCTTTATACTTCATAGCTACATCTTAACTGATTTATCTTATACTTCTAGTAACTACTGATTTTTCTTATATAGCCAGTGTGGGGTGTGGCTTTATACTTCATAGCTACATCTTAACTGATTTATCTTATATAGCCAGTGTGGGGTGTGGCTTTATACTTCATAGCTACATCTTAACTGATTTATCTTATATAGCCAGTGTGGGGTGTGGCTTTATACTTCATAGCTACATCTTAACTGATTTATCTTATATACCCAGTGTCGGGTGTGGCTTTATACTTCATAGCTACATCTTAACTGATTTATCTTATATAGCCAGTGTGGGGTGTGGCTTTATACTTCATAGCTACATCTTAACTGATTTATCTTATATAGCCAGTGTAGGGTGTGGCTTTATACTTCATAGCTACATCTTAACTGATTTATCTTATATAGCCAGTGTGGGGTACGGCTTTATACTTCATAGCTACATCTTAACTGATTTATCTTATATAGCCAGTGTGGGGTGTGGCTTTATACTTCATAGCTACATCTTAACTGATTTATCTTATATAGCCAGTGTCGGGTGTGGCTTTATACTTCATAGCTACATCTTAACTGATTTATCTGATATAGCCAACGTAGGGTGACGTGGCTGTATACTTCATAGCTACATCTTAACTGATTTATCTTATATAGCCAGTGTGGGGTGCGGCTTTATACTTCATAGCTACATCTTAACTGATTTATCTTATATAGCCAGTGTGGGGTGTGGCTTTATACTTCATAGCTACATCTTAACTGATTTATCTTATATAGCCAGTGTGGGGTGTGGCTTTATACTTCATAGCTACATCTTAACTGATTTATCTTATATAGCCAGTGTGGGGTGCGGCTTTATACTTCATAGCTACATCTTAACTGATTTATCTTATATAGCCAGTGTAGGGTGTGGCTTTATGCTTCATAGCTACATCTTAACTG
Organism: Argopecten irradians; assembly: GCF_041381155.1. NCBI lineage: Eukaryota > Metazoa > Mollusca > Bivalvia > Pectinida > Pectinidae > Argopecten > Argopecten irradians. The sequence continues at coordinate 24,191,866 of NC_091148.1, forward strand.
ATTTATCTTATATAGCCAGTGTGGGGTGTGACTTTATACTTCATAGCTACATCTTAACTGATTTATCTTATTTAGCCAGTGTGGGGTGTGGCTTTATACTTCATAGCTACATCTTAACTGATTTATCTTATATAGCCAGTGTGGGGTGTGGCTTTATACTTCATAGCTACATCTTAACTGATTTATCTTATATAGCCAGTGTGGGGTGCGGCTTTATACTTCATAGCTACATCTTAACTGATTTATCTTATATAGCCAGTGTGGGGTGTGGCTTTATACTTCATAGCTACATCTTAACTGATTTATCTTATATAGCCAGTGTGGGGTGTGGCTTTATACTTCATAGCTACATCTTAACTGATTTATCTTATATAGCCAGTGTGGGGTGTGGCTTTATACTTCATAGCTACATCTTAACTGATTTATCTTATATAGCCAGTGTGGGGTGCGGCTTTATACTTCATAGCTACATCTTAACTGATTTATCTTATATAGCCAGTGTGGGGTGTGGCTTTATACTTCATAGCTACATCTTAACTGATTTATCTTATATAGCCAGTGTGGGGTGTGGCTTTATACTTCATAGCTACATCTTAACTGATTTATCTTATATAGCCAGTGTGGGGTGTGGCTTTATACTTCATAGCTACATCTTAACTGATTTATCTTATATAGCCAGTGTGGGGTGCGGCTTTATACTTCATAGCTACATCTTAACTGATTTATCTTATATAGCCAGTGTGGGGTGTGGCTTTATACTTCATAGCTACATCTTAACTGATTTATCTTATATAGCCAGTGTGGGGTGTGGCTTTATACTTCATAGCTACATCTTAACTGATTTATCTTATATAGCCAGCGTGGGGTGTGGCTTTATACTTCATAGATACATCTGAACTGATTTATCTTATATAGCCAGTGTCGGGTGCGGCTTTATACTTCATAGCTACATCTTAACTGATTTATCTTATATAGCCAGTGTGGGGTGCGGCTTTATACTTCATAGCTACATCTTAACTGATTTATCTTATATAGCCAGTGTGGGGTGTGGCTTTATACTTCATAGATACATCTTAACTGATTTATCTTATATAGCCAGTGTGGGGTGCGGCTTTATACTTCATAGCTACATCTTAACTGATTTATCTTATATAGCCAGTGTGTGGAGTGTGGCTTTATACTTCATAGCTACATCTTAACTGATTTATCTTATATAGCCAGTGTGGGGTGTGGCTTTATACTTCATAGCTACATCTTAACTGATTTATCTTATATAGCCAGTGTGGGGTGTGGCTTTATACTTCATAGCTACATCTTAACTGATTTATCTTATATAGCCAGTGTGGGGTGTGGCTTTATACTTCATAGCTACATCTTAACTGATTTATCTTATATAGCCAGTGTGGGGTGTGGCTTTATACTTCATAGCTACATTTTAACCGATTTATCTTATATAGCCAGTGTGGGGTGTGGCTTTATACTTCATAGCTACATCTTAACTGATTTATCTTATATAGCCAGTGTGGGGTGCGGCTTTATACTTCATAGCTACATCTTAACTGATTTATCTTATATAGCCAGTGTGGGGTGTGGCTTTATACTTCATAGCTACATCTTAACTGATTTATCTTATATAGCCAGTGTGGGGTGTGGCTTTATACTTCATAGCTACATCTTAACTGATTTATCTTATATAGCCAGTGTGGGGTGCGGCTTTATACTTCATAGCTACATCTTAACTGATTTATCTGATATAGCCAGTGTGGGGTGTGGCTTTATACTTCATAGCTACATCTTAACTGATTTATCTGATATAGCCAGTGTGGGGTGCGGCTTTATACTTCATAGCTACATCTTAACTGATTTATCTTATATAGCCAGTGTGGGGTGTGGCTTTATACTTCATAGCTACATCTTAACTGATTTATCTTATATAGCCAGTGTGGGGTGTGGGCTTTATACTTCATAGCTACATCTTAACTGATTTATCTTATATAGCCAGTGTGGGGTGTGGCTTTATACTTCATAGCTACATCTTAACTGATTTATCTTATATAGCCAGTGTGGGGTGTGGCTTTATACTTCATAGCTACATCTTAACTGATTTATCTTATATAGCCAGTGTGGGGTGTGGCTTTATACTTCATAGCTACATCTTAACTGATTTATCTCTTATATAGCCAGTGTGGGGTGCGGCTTTATACTTCATAGCTACATCTTAACTGATTTATCTTATATAGCCAGTGTGGGGTGTGGCTTTATACTTCATAGCTACATCTTAACTGATTTATCTTATATAGCCAGTGTGGGGTGTGGCTTTATACTTCATAGCTACATCTTAACTGATTTATCTTATATAGCCAGTGTGGGGTGCGGCTTTATACTTCATAGCTACATCTTAACTGATTTATCTTATATAGCCAGTGTGGGGTGTGGCTTTATACTTCATAGCTACATCTTAACTGATTTATCTTATATAGCCAGCTTAGGGGTGTGGCTTTATACTTCATAGCTACATCTTAACTGATTTATCTTATATAGCCAGTGTGGGGTGTGGCTTTATACTTCATAGCTACATCTTAACTGATTTATCTTATATAGCCAGTGTGGGGTGTGGCTTTATACTTCATAGCTACATCTTAACTGATTTATCTTATATAGCCAGTGTGGGGTGTGGCTTTATACTTCATAGCTACATCTTAACTGATTTATCTGATATAGCCAGTGTGGGGTGTGACTTTATACTTCATAGCTACATCTTAACTGATATACATGTATCTTATTAACGCAAATAGACTTTTACAAACAGAAACTAGAAGAAGGTGTTGACCATATTATCAGTCATACCTCATGGTCTGGCGAATAAATTAACATTGAAGGTTCTAGGCAGCATAACTCCTTAAGTTAAAGTATGTCCTGAATTATTCTCAGTAGGTAGATTTCGGGGTTTTTTAGGCTAAGGGGATTAAGGAAAGCCAGAGTATGCAGGGGAAAAAACATTAATCTCAGTAAGTGATGGCAATTATTAACTGTCCCATGCAGATCTCAAACTCATAACCCTGAGCTGGAAGATTAGGCTCTGTTCCCATGTGAATATCTAAGACATGAATGTGATAATATTTAGGATGCAAAAAGCCAGGACTGACATGGAATATACTACGTATATACCGCATCCTCCTTATTTCACGACAGGGGAATAAAAAGTCTGGATGCTCTTAGGACTTGACGAGCTATCATCACCCTAAATGTTTAGCTGAGGTGGAATTAGAAGGATTTATCAGATTATTTTGTATGAATAACTTACTACACGATTATATTGTAATCATTCCATATTCTTAGATACTGAAATTAACTCAATTCTTATGAACATTTATCAAGCAACAACAACACAGACAATGTGATTGTGTTCATTTGTTTGTTGTTATTTATAACAATTGCTATAAAGTTATTAATAGCATACTGTTTACATTCTGAGCAGTTTACGAAACTGCTGAACGTTCTATTGGTTAGGCATCAATTCAATAGTCAGAACCCTGAAGTTCTCCGAGAGACCGTCACACAAATAACCATTATATAAGTCACCTTGAAAATGGGGGTTAATTCAATAATAATGAAAACGTTTCTACCAAGCAGCCAACAAACGAAGAAATCATTACATTTATGTATACCTACACTTACAAATGAATTCAATACATACTGTTGTGGTTCCTTTTAAAATCTTAAGTTTCAGATAAATGTAAATGACAATAAAATTGTCGATAATAATTTCATGTTTGCTTTGTAAATCTCAATATCAATAATTCTCATAAAGAGTTTTAAATCAATTTTACTGCTGTACATGTACAGCATGGATAAATATCATAAAGTATGAAATATTGGAATAACTGATTTCCAAAAGTATGGTTAGCTTCATGATCTGTAAAATGAATCGTAGTTAACCTCCCAACTGTTACTATAAATAAACTATTTCTTTATTCTTTAAATACAAAATGCTGTTCCGTTTCGTTTTTAAATATGAATTGTAATATTTCAAGAAAATCTTCTTACAGTTACATCTCTGCCAATTCAATGATTATGAATTTTGAATATCAATCTAACTATGCTATATAGACATTGTCCTACCTGTATAGCTATATGTACCTGTGTACACCTTTTACAGGTGTGGTGGTAGATCTACTTGAGTGGATGGTCCACCAGGTGAGCTATTTACCTGTTACAGGTACGCTCAATCAGCACACGGATGTTGCATGTATGTTCTCATAAATACTGTATACATGATGTGATTTTAAGCAAAGTGATTTTTTCATCCTGTTTTGGATTTTCTACTTCGCTTAAGCCAGGTAAGTGTATCATTGTTTTACACCTGTAATTTACCGACATATACAGGTATGTCAATACAACAACACAGGTACAGAAAAACAGTAAGTAACACAAGTATGTGTTATACCTGGGTAATAACAATAGATGCATTGTTTTATTATTCATGTGAAATATCCATTTTAGTTCTACCAACTTTTTTGTTCACGGGTCTACAGCTATCTTATATAACAGGCTAACAGGCTTTAACATTTTTATACAGGCTTAGCTTCAAGTGTTGTACAGAATACATTCCTCGGTTTGTACTGGGTCAGAATTATTAGACTTCGGGAAGTCAAGGCGGAAGGTTTGGAAATTTAAGTTTAGAAGGGGTCAATTTGAATTAGCAGAGATATGTTGGTGATCATTTCAGATTTCAGACTTCAAAATGTCAGGGAGGAAGGTACAAAAGTTGATACAATCAGTTTTAAAGGGGTAATTTTGTCTTTGGATTGAGGGGTGTAGGCGAGCACATGGGATATGATAGAGAGTCGCAAGTAAGGGTGGGAGTTTGTGAGACAAGACACTTTATATCAGAGAATCACGACAAGATGTTCTTCGGCCCCACCTATTATTTCCTTTTGGACAGTCAATGTGTATTGCTTATAGTAAACTGGGACCAAATAATCCCGAAATTCTTACATTCTATCCTTACGACAAACATGTGACACATGTGGTATCTGTTCTATTAAAAGATCTCATTTACAGAGTATGACATATATTTGATAACTTTCAATGAAAATCATGATCATCATTTAACAAATTTTGGATGCTACAGAATATTTATCCTGTTTCTGGCCAGGCCTAGGGTCTACCAGATATTGTTTAAAGATGTAACCATGGATGGAGTTCAAGGTCATTCATTTGAGCAAACGTAGAAACCCTTCATACTTAAAGGTTCCATACTTTATAACAGGTTTCTAAGATTCATAGTTTTTGAGAAGATATTTTATATATTTTATTGTATTTGACCACCATTATGGTATTGCATTCAGGTCAAGGTCATGAATTAGAACAAACATGATACAGGCTCAATATCACATCTTTGGACATCACAATTATTGAGAAGCAGTTGAATGTAAAATGGTTTAGATCAGACAATGCAGGACAAGAAGTCAACTGAGACCATTTGTGTGACTGCTGCTCAGAGTGGTTTACTTTATAGAGTGAACATGGACAGAGAGTGGGAGTAATAGAGCTGAGGTGCAGTCTGGGTGTTTAAGCACTAGTCCGATGCCCATGACAAGTAATTTTACAGCTGGACTAAGTGCCAAATATAATTAACTAGTCCCATTGGACTAGTGGATCCCCACCCGATTAAAATACTAAAACACTATGCTATGTTTGCAATTATAGTGGTCAACTGCAATTTTCAACACATTTTGAGTGTATTATAATGTATACGATTATTTAAGTCTGAATGCGTCATTTTGTAAGAATTTGTGTTTGTAATTTGGGTCAAAATTCCTGAACTGATCATGACTGAAGTGCTGAAGCAAAATGGCTGTATATTTAATTAGGACTAGTGATTAACTAGTCAGATTAGTAAAATTTTAGGGTTTACTAGTCCAAATGACTATAGCAGCAAAAACAATTAACTTCACAGATTGGAGGTGTACCTGATCTAAAAGTTTTAAATTTCTTTATGCTATTTACAACAAAGGTGTTACGTATAGACAATCAATAGGGTACAGATAAATACTACACACATTATTTTAAAGTTAACTGCACTAAATCTGTGTCAACTGTCGGCTGTGGTTAATGAGAGAACCGCCACTACCAATGTTAAATCTGTGTCAACTGTAGGCCGTGGTTGATGAGAGAACCACCACTACCAATGTTAAATCTGTGTCAACTGTCGGCCGTGGTTAATGAGAGAACCGCCACTACCAATGTTAAATCTGTGTCAACTGTCGGCCGTGGTTAATGAGAGAACCGCCACTACCAATGTTAAATCTGTGTCAACTGTCGGCCGTGGTTAATGAGAGAACCGCCACTACCAATGTTAAATCTGTGTCAACTGTCGGCCGTGGTTGATGAGAGAACCACCACTACCAATGTTAAATCTGTGTCAACTGTCAGCCGTGGTTAATGAGAGAACCACCACTACCAATGTTAAATCTGTGTCAACTGTCAGCCGTGGTTAATGAGAGAACCGCCACTACCAATGTTAAATCTGTGTCAACTGTCGGCCTTGGTTGATGAGAGAACCACCACTCTCATTAACCACTGTCGGCCGTGGTTAATGAGAGAACCGCCACTACCAATGTTAAATCTGTGTCAACTGTCGGCCGTGGTTGATGAGAGAACCGCCACTACCAATGTTAAATCTGTGTCAACTGTCGGCCTTGGTTGATGAGAGAACCACCACTACCAATGTTAAATCTGTGTCAACTGTCGGCCGTGGTTGATGAGAGAACCACCAATACCAATATGACATATTGTAGGAGATCCCATATGAGCTACATACACAAATGTAGATCCTAATGAATTGAGACAGCCAGAATGTCAAACATTGACAGAAATCCTTGTCCCATTCATCATATGAAATGGAGACACTACGGCCTGTACAACCTATCTCCCTCAACAAACACACTGTACAAATACTCTGGTATTTATTGCCCAGTCTAATCTTTATAACATCTTAGTGAGATGCCTTCATTAGCTTCTTCAGTTAAATGTCTACCTACATTAAAACAGTATTAATATTTAACTACTCCGAGCCTTGTCCTGAATGATGTTTATAATGAAGGTAATGTACCCCTTACTATAGAAAAACTTTCATTAAAATAAAACTTTTAGTATCATTTGTGTAAATCGAATGTCATCATGACCAAGGTATTCGGTCAGTAGAAATAAGGGTCCAAATTATACAGGTTTTTATTATGATAAAATAAGAAGCAATATGCCATACAATCATATCGGAATATACAGGGATTTGAATTAGACAGGGGTCAGGTTATACTGTAATCAGAGAATCAGTACACACCTTTGTTCTACTAGAACAAAGTTAGAAAGACTTTGTTTGTTTTTGGTTCACATCAGAATCTTATAAGCAGTCAAGATCATTTAATGATGTTAGGAGAAACCCAGATTACCAAAAGAAAATCCACTGACCAATGGTCAGTACTTGGTAACTGCCCTACATTTTGTTTCAAATTGGCGGCCCAGAGATGGAGAGTTAGTGGCAATGTGTGAGTACCACTCGGCCACAATAGAACCCTGTATACCAGACAGGTCGCCAATTAAACATATAAGGAAAGTATCAACATATTTCTAACATTGTCAACATTTGACATATCTTTGTCAGTGTGTACACATGACCCAGGAATACACACATTTAGTCCAATCATCATACTAGAACTGTCGCCAAAGAGTACGACTATTACCCTACGCTGCAAAAATTAAGTAATAACTCCATTAATAGGGGACATCACAGAACCCTATATAGTTTACTCAACTCCCCTTTATATCAGGGTTCTGTGTATCAAATTTTATCAAAATCTGTCAAGTAGTTTAGGAGGAATTTACAGACATACAGACAGACAGACAACCTGATTCCAGTATACCACCCCACTTAACTTTGGTGTGTGGGGTATAATAAATATGTCTTAACATCACAGGGAGATCTATCCCAAGTCTCAATATCACTTATGATACCTATATCATATAAATTACTGACAAATCTCTATATTCCTAACATCTTTTTAATCACATATATTGATCATCTGTGGATTCATTTTGATTAAAGCATACCAATACATGAATGTGCCACAGTTAAGGTGTGATAGTTTCTGAAGCTATAGTGTAGAGATCAACATTTAGGCATAACATTAACTTTCTAAACCCTTACCTCCCAGAATATGTACATGGGTCCTTAGTATTTGTGGTCTCAAAGCTCATCAGTAATATTTACTGACAAAAACTCTTTTATGTTTCTTAGTGTTTCATTCAACTTGCAGTCATTGAATTGACATATCCTATAAGCCTATAAACATGTTAGGAAACTTTTTAGTTGTATATACATTTAGTACACAGTTGAAATGTATGTGAACTGAAACTGACTTTCAGTTTTGTTACTGTCAAATTGACTTTAATTCTAGGTCATTTTCAGATGAAGCTGTTTTCAGGTCAAATTGACCTATTTTTTTTCCAGACAGTCTGTCCTTTCCAGTTTCCACCTCAAAAATCTAGAGTATCTAGTGAAAAATGCATGTGATCGCTGATCAGGTAGGCGATGCTGTACCTATCCATATCCATATAGGAAATCAAACTCCAGCTGTGTTGGTACTACCACAGTGTACCACCCGACTATCCTTATCTAAACAACTTTATCATCATCACAATAAATTACAAATATTTTCTTTTGTTGCAGATCTTCCTCATAATGTAGAAACACAGACACAATATGACAGATTTACAGGCTAGTGTTGTCAGTCCTCGCTCAACGTCGACTGGAGAGACGAGCCATGGGGACATATCTAATACGCCCACTGACACCCAGAACAAAGCACCTGATCTCCTCCCCACCCAAGGGGCTGCTGAGACAGCAAACCTCAACGTCCCCACCCCTGGGGCTGCTGAGTCAGATAGTGGCTATAACTCTACAGTGTTACGAGACTTTACCCAGGAGGACGAGCTCAGTGATGTCACACTACTTGTGGAGGGGAGACAACTCCATGTCCACCGTCAGTACCTGGCGGAATGGTCTCCCGTGTGGAGAAGAATGTTTTTGGGTGGATTTCTGGAGCAGCATGCGCGTCAGATTTCACTGCCCGGCAAACGTATCACCGAGATTACGGAACTTCTGCACTGTATCTACTCGTCACAGAAACCTATCTCAGGTACAAACTTTCAGTGTGTGTAATATTTCATATAAGAATATTAGGAAACAGTTCATAATTTTTCAAAGGCAAAGAAATTTAAGGTTGATTCAAATAACTTTCTTTGAAGGAATTTCTTTGGTTACCTTATTTACCAGATGAAAATTTGAGATTTGTTTCTAAAATGTATGTTTTCTTCATTGAACAAACTAATCTAAGGTATATCAATTTCATAATTTGCATAAAGAATTATCTCCCTTTCTATTGGATTTATTTTCCTCGATCAAATAGAATAATATCACTGAATCAGCAGCTATCTTCATAAAATTTGTATCTTATTTTCATTTAAAGGCCCATTACCTTTCTGAAGCAAAATATAAAGGTTTCTTGAAGAACATTAATAACATCAGAAAATGCATATCGATGACCTAAAAATAAGGTTACGACACCAAACATATGCAAGATTTCCTGCGTAATATACAAAAACAGTGGAAGAGTCAATTCACTGTTTTGTCGTCTGGCGCAGTGATAGTCATTTACCGTGCGTTATTTAGGACGACGGCGGGAAACATAATACGACCCGCGCTTATGAATTATAAACATTTTATTTATTTTAATCAAATAGTTCAGAAGGTGATGATCAATGTAGTATTAACGGTAAGTTAATAATTTTTTAAGACTCTACAAAATTATTGATCTTGTTTTACATTTCCATTTTAAAAAATCAAAAGCCGTTTCGGAAAGGTAGTGGGCCTTTAAAGTTATCTCCCTTTAAAATATAATTGATACAACCTCTTTTGTTTTATTCAATAATCTCATTTTACAACCTCACTGATATTACCTCCCTTGTTTCAGATGAGAATGTGAGGTTCCTGTTGGACCTAGCTGAGGAGTACCAGATAGACAGGATCAAACAACGCTGTGAGAATTTCCTTATTACTCAGCAAAGTAGCCTCGAGGCGCTACATCTCGCCCAAAAGTTCCGACTACGCACACTCTACAAACGCTGTGTCGAATTCTCAAAGACAAAATCTCTGAGTGAACTTGAACGTAACCCTCACTTTTCTAAACTCAGTGCAGAAACTAAAGTGGATGTACTTAAAGCTAAAACAGAGATGCTGAACAATTACGCTAACAGTCTGGCAAAACAAGAGACAACATTAAGTCGTAAATGTGACTTACTGACAATGGAACGCGACAACATGAAAGCCAGTTTACAGGCCATTCATGGTATCTGGGGTGTGCCTAATAAACGGTGTTACAAACATGTGACAGACAAAGATTTTACATTTTCCTGTGTGGATTGTAACGAGAATGTAAACCGCGAGATCAGAGCCCTGTGTGGGAGGGGTCAGCATCTCAGACGCTACTTCCCACCCAAGTAAAACAAGCACCTGCTACAGCCAATTAAGTCAGGACACATATCAGATGAATAAATTATGATTTATTAAATTAATGTAAAGAATGACCAGATCAACACTCCAACAGTTTTCACCAGTTATTGGCGATTTCTAGTTCCTGTTGAGGAAACAGCATTCGTGAATAACACTGTCAGACTTATTTACATAAAGGCTACACTTGCTGGAACAGCATTTGATATTTTCACAAATTATGATTTCCTATGCAGCACTCTAGAAACTAGAAATCTGTTTTGTATGCCAAACTTAACACCAAGGATCATTATGAGATCATGGGTGTGATAATAGGGTACGTGTGCACCTTATGGGAGATACATTGAAATAGACAGGAATGTATTCAGTGAAATTTGTAAGGTGCTACAAAGTCCAATTACCGAGGAGGAATATCAAACATTTTAAAACTTTGTATTTTTATATACATGTATACAACTTGAGGAGAAATATAAAATATTCTTTTATATCAACTGTTATTCACTTATTGTTAATGCTAATAATATATCTTATTCCTCACAATACATTGTATATTATAAATCACCAGAGTGTTGAAATAAATTACACTGAAATAATGTTACAGTAATGTATATATACATATCACTACCAAATTAAAGATCAATCCAATGTGTTGCTCTTGTTAGACTTTTCCCATTAATTTGCATCACAAAACAAAGATACAGTTTTAAGAACAATATTTTCGCTGCAAATTTTCATCATTTGCACATTAGTCAAATCATACAACAGAAAATCCTTGTAAATACTTTTAAACATCAAGTGAATTTCTTTTCTGAATATTCTTTATATTTTCATAGTTTTATTACAAATTCTTTTTTCCGTAGCAATTTATTAATCCTTTAATTTTTTCTTGACAGAAGTTTTGATGTTATTTAGTTTTCAGAGAGTAAAACGAAAGAGGCAACAATTAATAAAGTGGTATGGTTCTTAATTTCCTGGCCAAAGCCCTGTTCTAAAAATATATGGCCATGGTAATACCACAATTTTAATGGCTCATCCATCACCAGCAAGCTCATTTTGAAGCAATTTGGGGCCGCGGTGGCCGAGTGGTTAAGATGTCCCGACATATTACCACAAGCCCTCCACCTCTGGGAAGCGGGTTCGAATCCCATGTGGGGCAGTTGCCAGGTACTGACCGCTGGTCGGTGGTTTTTCTCCGGGTACTCCGGCTTTCCTCCACCAACAAACCTGGCACGTCCTTACATGACCCTGGCTGTTAATAGGACGTAAAAATAAACAAACCAAACCATTGAAGCAATCACTCAGCACCTCCAGAAAACCATTCTAAGACTACGAAATATAAAACACCTTCAGAACATATATCCCAGTTGGCGATGGCAATTCTGTTCATTCCAAATCTGTCAAAGTTCTCTATCAGATAGACTCTTTTTAATGTGAATGGATGGAAAGAAAGAAAGACGTTTATGTATTGTCTGTTTGTGGAATTTCCAATTCATGTGTCAAAATTAATCCTCATGAAATTAAATAATAAATAGTTTGCATACTTTTATAATGTTTTTTTCTTTTTTTTTAATTTGTGATCATAAAGAAAAAGCACATGCAGAGCCGAAATAACTTCCCAAAGTATATTCCATGAGCAAAGAGAATTGTCAACAGATATCATTTTTTTTTTTTTTACATATCTACAAGTAATTATCAATAAAGAAAGGCCTCCCTGAAGAGAAAGGATATGGTTAGTATGAGGATTTTTGGGAGGCTGCAGTGTTATGTCTCCTTGTGATAGCAGGGAACTGACACCAAAATCATAGTGTTGCCTCACTGCAATGTACCTCGGATTGCAACACGTCTTAGTGCATTGTTATACAGTACCCTAAAATATCCAGGATTTATTCATCTACAAAGTAATAGAAGTGCATAAAGATTACTACAGTGTATTTTATAAATAAGGTCAGTCTATAACAAAAGGAAAAAAAATATTAGATTTATTTTGTACTATCATGAAAGATTTACCTCTTTAATGCGGGATTTAAGTATGGACTCAGAGACCGATAAAGAAGGCTTTTCTGCTGGGCTACTATCCTTTTCTGCAAAACAAAGAAAAATTATACTTTTATTCATCAAATAATTATTGAGAGTATTGAAGATTTAAGTTATTACTTTTAATTCCAAATTAACTCAAAATTCAAAAGTCATTGTATTTAAGGAAGGTTTATGGTTTGGGTTTTATTAGTTTAATGTCCCATCAACAACCAGGGTCATGTACGAATGTGCCAGGTTTGTTGGTGGAGTAAAATCAGAGTACCCGGAGAAAAACCATTGACCAGAGGTCAATACCTGGCAACTGGCCAACATGGGATTCAAACTCGGTAGTGGAGGGCTTGTGGCAATTTGTTGAGACATTTTAACTACCCGGCCACTGTGGCCGCAGGTATTTAAGGAAGAAATCAAGTATGTCATTAAATACAGTAACATGATAGAATTCAGCTGACTTTTCCTGCTGTAATTATCTCCCCTTCATCACGAAATCATTTTGTTAGGATTTAAGATTGTGAAAAGGCACAAAACTAAATATAAGAAATAATCCTTTTCACTTTATAAATATGTTATAGGACATGTTTCTATAAGATTTATGACAAGTTTGTTATACATCAATTAAATTACGAGGTAGAAAACATCAAATAATTTGCAGCACTATTATCAATTATGCTGGGTGTTTTCCATAAATGGTATCTTCCTCATATAAAGTGAGGTCCCCTAATGTAATTGGAATGGAGTGTGGTCCTTTTGATTTTCTATGCTTAAAAGGGATATGAGGAAACGTAAAAGCAAACCCTGATTATTGTAATTATTAAAGATGTAGGGCATTTTGCCTAATGAAAATTAACTTACTCGTATCAAAATCCAGATCAAAGCAAATTTTCCTGGCCACAGCATATGTTGCCTCCTCAGGAGTTTCAAAGGCATCTGTCAGGAAAGATTACATTTAAGTTTCTGTATGATACACTAAAACCAGGTATGTTAGTATTTACAGGTGAGTTAATCATATGTAAGATATCATGGATAGGGAAGGACCTTGTTTTGGTAGTCAGTTTTTAAAATATTTTTTCTATAGCTAAACTGGAACAACCAATCACTCTCAAAACTACACAATCATATACAGTTATATACTGTTAAACTTTTGTTATCATTAATGCTTATCATGTTTGAAACTTCGCAAAAATCTGTCAGGAAATACATAAAGATATTGAAATTTCTTTCAATATCTTTTTTCTAGATTCTAAATTATACTCGCTCATGGATTGTAGAGTGTTGACAATTTTGTGCTTTTTGACAATAAGTCAAGAACTGCGGCTTGAAGAGCAAGGCTATCATTGAGGGTATCTATCAACTTATCCCATATCATGTTACAGAGTTATTTGCCCTTTGCAAGTAGGTAATGATTATGGCGTCATGTGTTTGCGTCATGTGTTTGCGTCATGTGTTTACCACAAGGGAAGTAACTCTGTAATATACAAAGATGGAACTCCTTAACTTCTAAATGCCCATTATCATTACAACTTACTGTAAAGACTCAATTACAATAACACTATATTGTATAATATATCTATACTTGAATTCCAAACTTTAAAAACTCAATTACTACAACAATATTTAAATAGAGGCAGTTTTTTTTTTAATGTACTCAGTAAATAATTTGTACATACCTTCACTGCCGTACACCTTGCCTTTGAAGGTGAGAGAGCTAACGTAACCTTTTGATCCCCCAATCTTCACCGGTATCGTATTGAACTCCATGGCTAGGGAATTTACGTCAAATTTCTGGCGAGCGTACTTCTCAAGTCTCTCATAGAACTGACGACCATCGAGTACTGTTTAACAGAAACATATGTATTATAATACCTTAATTCAATACAAAATCAAATACCTATTTTCAGCATATTTTTATGCCAAATAACCTTTTCACAGTGAACATATTTTGTGATCAAGACTTGTGTTTGAAACATTTTCACAATAGTTATTTTTCATGGTTTTTATTCCTTGCAAAATATTTAAGATTTCATGGCATGCAAAATTATGTACTCTTTTGCTGATAGCATGCAACATTATTTAATGAAAACTTTCATTTCAAAAGGTTAGCTCTACTTACAATCTGTAATACCTTAAGATTTGACAGAGAAATTAATCGAAGTCAAAACTGATGACAGATTTGGGAATAGTTCAATGAGTAGTTTTAAGTACTCCCTTTTTAAATAATTAGCTTGCAAAATCTTTAATACTCTGAGATTTGACAGTGAAGTTAAAACTAGTGACAGATTTGGGAATAGTTCAATGAGTAGTTTTAAGTACTCCCTTTTTAAATAATTAGCTTGCAAAATCTTTAATACTCTGAGATTTGACAGTGAAGTTAAAACTAGTGACAGATTTGAATTGATAGGTCCATATCAGATTCTATCACTCTCACCTCTCTCAAACTCTGTTTTCTCTAGTCGCTTTGGTGATGTCTTTTTCACCGGCGCTTCTGCAAACATATTTTTTATAATTGTTATGTATTACGAAAAGACTTTTTTCTTCATGAGAAATATCATCATCCCAATGTTTAGTATCAGTTAAGATATAATTGTAAGTTCTACACATAGCAACATGGCTAATTTATAGCTTTGCATCAGAAAGAATTCCTATTTTAGCTAAGTCGCAAGGAGTAGAAACATTTCTATATCACTTTGTGTACCTCTGACAATGTTTAAAGGGACAATTCAGTCTAAGAGAACATTAAAATGTGTACATATATCGAAAAAAAAACAGTTCTAATGCACATTAGATCAGTCGGTTTTACTGTGATATGCCTGAAAAGCCCATGGTTGTGACATGTGTGTAGATGTTCAAACTCGCTCGCTGTCCACCATTGCACATTGTGGTCGAACTTCTTGTATGCCGAACCCTGTCCCTTGCTCGTAGAGTAATGCAACTTTTGTCTAGAACTGCTCAAATCGCTCTGACAGTAGTGTGTTTACCTTATTAGGTGAATTGTCATGCCTAAAAAATCATTTTATCACCTTCTCAGTGGTTATGTAGTTTATATGTTTAATGTGCGTGACTTTGGCTCGGGTATGGGTACATCGTCCATATTGTACCTGCCTAATCGTATTGATCAACGATTTGATATTTCAACAATATTAATTAAAATACTAAACAATGACGTGGAATTTGTCAATATTTTATGTTATATGTTTCATAAGAAATATAGAACAATACATTTTTGCCATATTTTGGATTTTGGTTATGTAAAAGAATTAGCCTGAGTGAATTGTCCCTTTAATACCCTTTAGAAGATTATGCTTACAATGATTCATGGTTATAAAATATTGATTGTTATTCTCCATCAAGGTTCCTATCAAAGGTCTGTAATAAGTGTACAGCTAACAATGTTTATAATGAAGTGATTTTGTTTGTCCCTAGAGGTTTGTTATAACCGTGATTTATTGTATTTGTATATGATGCTTATCCATGAGCAATAGGAGAAAGATAAATCTACATTGAAAAGCTTACAACAAACTCCTAGGTATACAATCGCTAAGTTACTAGACTCACTTGACACAGCGGAGGTTGTAGAGGGTCGACTCGTCTCCGACTGCTGTAATTTCCTAAATCGTGGTGGAACATCAAATCGTGATCCAAAAGGTGACCGCTCTTCCTACAGAAACACAAAATACTGGAGAGATACCTAGTGATATATGGAATACTTTATCATGTATAATACTCTTACCGGTATAGGTTTACCTTAGGTTCTCAGTCCAATAGATGAAATAGAGGTAAATCCTTTTAACTTCTATTAGTCACAGAGTTCTACATAGATAAATTTGGCCTGAAACATGGATCCTTGGGAATTATTTATGTGTTAATAGAATCTAATGTCAAGTGGAATTTTTTGAATTGCAAAAATTATTAATAATAATTTCGCTGTCATTACATCTCTGCAAAATTGTCCATGTGCTGACATATCAACAGGTGTAGATGTTGTCATATGTAAGTACTGGATTATAGATACACACCAGAAACAATTTGCTCCAATGAAATGAAATACATGTACATTGATGTTTGCAGATTTGTTTACTCAGTAAACATGGTAATCTTTGACAAGCTGTAAAATAAATTTACTTATTGAGTTTATTAAGATTTTTTTTTAATAAGGTGTTGTGGGAATAATTTACTGTGACAAACATCAACATAAAACATGAGAAAAACAGACACAGTAAAAACTACCTTAGTAACCACTAACCACCTCTGTATAAAGACCATCTGCTTCAGAAGACCACTTTCTTCTAGTCTCAATTGGACAAATTCAACACAAATTGACATGTGAAAGAAGATTATTTGGCCTCATAAATATTATTTTTTGGGTGGTCTTCATAGATAGGCGACTAGTTTCAATAATCCTGGCATCTTTTCACAATTTGTAAAATACATAAAACTACAGAGACTTTAAAAAAGCTTTTTATTTGACATTTAAAAGAAAGTTTCTTACCATTCTCTCGTTGTTAGCGTCATCCAAAGCCCGACTAAATGTTTTACGTCCGACCTCATCAAAGGTGACAGAGCGTTGTTTGTTAGTGTTATTTGGCGTATCAGACAGTCGGACCTGGAGTCCACTAAATGAATGTTTAGGAGGACTATACGACTTTGGAGGCGAGTACGACGATGACTTGAAGGAAGGCCTCGGAGTATTGTACGACCTCGAGTTGTTTGTATTCTGGTAACGGTTCGGAGGCCTGGAGTTACGAGGGTATAAAGGTCGTGGCACGAAAGGATGCTGTGCAGGTTTTCTTTTTGGTGCCTACAACAAATATCTCTATGTGATTTATCTTTAGTCTTCTCCGTGAATTCATCTTCAAAAGCCTGTAGAAAGGTCAGGGTACAATCAAACTGCCTTCAATGTTCATTTTTGTATTATGTCCTTTTAACAATTATGGTAGGACAAGCTTGCTATTTTTCTTTTTAGCATATGATAAATTAATAATACCACTTCTCAGGAGTAATTCCTTGTCAACTTACCGTCAGTTTGCGTTTTTTCTTTGCATTTTTTTGTTTAGAGACCATGTTCTGGATATGAGCTGTCTCTTGGCTTGCCTTTGCATGGTACATTATCTCCCCTTGATTATTCCTAAAACACAAAACATCTTAAATTATTGGTTGATAGATTGCCTCCCCTTTTATTTTCCCTTGGTTAAATTTGATACATTGCAATTGGCTCCTCTTCATAATTCTAGTGTCAAAAATGATTACCCCTTGATTCTTGCAAGAATAATATGTCCAAATGACTATTTTAACTATGCAAGATTATTTTCCCATTTATCATTCCTAAACAAGTGTCCTATTTATGTCTAGATTTATTTCCATAACATAATGGTTATCTCCCCTAATTAAAACAACTTGACAGATTCCTGCCTCAGTTATCTCCCTTACAGAGATTACATAGAAGACCAGTAACAACCAAGTGAGAATTTCTACTCTAGAAGGTGCATCATTTCTCCACATGGAGACGGCTACTTCCCTCAAACAAGAGGCCCAGAGGGCTTTCTTTTCTGAAGGAATTTGAATATTTACCTCTAATTCCCCTATTGGGCCCCCCTCTTTCTGCTCCAGGGGGTCAAAGCAAAAATTTATACAAATTCTGTTAATCCCAAGGATGTTTCTGGGCCAAATTTGGTTAAAATCCAAGCAGAACTATATGACTATTAGCGATTTATAAGATTTACCGCTATTTCCCATATTGGGCCCCGCCCCTCCTGCCCCCAGGGGGTCAGAGCCAAAATTTATACAACTTCTGTTCCCCTTCCCCCAAGAATGTTTCTGGCCAAATTTGGTTTAAATCCATGCAGAACTCTAGGACAAGTAGCGATTAATAGGATTTACCTCTATTTCCCCTATTGGGCCCCGCCCCTCTTGCCCCCGGGGGGTCAGAGCCAAAATTTATAAAAGTTCTGTTTCCCTTCCCCCCCTGGATATTTGTGGCCAAATTTGGTTACAATTCATGCAGAACTCTATGACAAGTAGCGATTTAAAGGAAATGTTGACGGATGGACGACGAATGCTGCGCCATGACATAAGCTTACCGGCCCTATGGGCCAGGTGAGCTAAAAACATTTAATTCTCGTATGCACATTAAGCATTATTTCCATGAAATAATTTCAAAACTTGAAACTTAATTTACTTTTGTTCATCTTTTATCCAAATGAGTAATCATTTTTTACATTAAGCATTTACATTACATGTTGCTTCTTGTGTAAAGAGGTTTTCCATGTTAAAATATGTAATGTCTTCAACATGATTATTTGTTACAGGTCCTTAGTGAGCAAAGAGAAACATGGCGAAGTAGAGAACTAAGTGAAGGAACCAGTGTATTTACTTGTAGAATTGTTCTCACAAAGATAAAGTATCTCATTATCTGGAAACAAATAAAACCCTCAAATTATACTTGCTTGCGGACTTGGACCACATCTGGAATACTGTATATAAAGTCATCAAGATTGTTAAATCCTAGTTTCCTGAAGGGCAGGGGTTCACCGGTCATATCACGATAATCTCCTGTAAAAATCAAAATATTTATTGAAATCACTTTTTGTATATTATCTAATAATATACATCAGTGTATTGTATTCATGAAATTAAATAATACCATATTTGCCGTAATTACTGCCCATGGCGTTTAAAACATTAACAAAGGAGGGGGGGGTGCGAATTAGTGAACCAAAATGTAAGTAATTTGTGGACAAAAATGTCCTCCATATTAACTCTTTCTGCACTCATGACACATTTATCTGTTACAGTAATCACTGTCTTTGTTACATAATTTATTAATGCCTTTTACTTTAAAGATGCTCCACCGCTGACAAATGGTATTTTTTCACTTTCAAAAACAGGAGCAGACGATTTAGTATTTTTCTTCAGTTATAAAAGTTACTAACTTTACATCATTACCACTATTGAAAAGTTTGAGCTTCTAATTTTACTTCAAGTTAAAAATATGAAAAATAATTAATTGCATCCCGAAAAAATTCCGTGGCACTGTATTCTATATGGAATGAAGTACTAATTGTGCATGCACCAAAGGCAAAAAAAATATCTTATGTTATTTTTTATGTTAATTAGGCATATATATACATGATTAAATACCTATTATTGTTCAAATGATGAATACCATTTATGCTCTGTCGGCGGTGGAACATCTTTAAACCTTTGAGGCGCATTATTAGGTTGTGATTCACATGTAACAGACTCATATATTCATGTATTATGGGATACATTGCTGATGTTAGAGGCATCACATGCTGTAAAACATTATCAAATCCCCTGGATGGGGGCTTTTATACAATCTCAATTCCTTCTCCAAAAAAGGGTAGAGCACTAATTATGGGGATTAGGGTAATAAAAAGACAACTATTCTTTTATATTTTGTGTCACATAATATTTACAAAATACATACAAAGCATATAAGTATCTGGCCATAATTTAGAGACACCCAAACATTAACAATATATATCATACAGAACTTATCACTGTCATTGACATATTTTATTTCTAGTAAAATCTCAAAAATTTCATTATTATAACATAATTATATATAAAATGACAGAGAAGTATCGTTTCCTCTAACATAAAAGTACAATTGTACTTTTAAACAATTTCAGGTTTTGATTTCTAGGATATACATGTATAAAAACAATTTTACAGAATTCCAACTTCCGTCTTTTCTTTCGTACTGACATTCAACTTTCTAATTGATTTCCAGGATGGTTTAGAATTTCCTAAATCATCTCAAATTCTTTATGGCAGCAAGTTTATTATCACCGACTATGAGAAAGACTGTTTTCTGTTCAACTGACTGGTCACTGTGGATAAAAAACATCCCAAAAGTTTCTAGAATTTTTCAGACTCAATTTGGCTGACATACCCTGTTTATTTCATGTTGTATAAGTGTTGATTAAAACACCTTGCTTACCGTTGTTCTGGTTACTGTCCTCTCTCTGTAGACCGAGGTCATCTTTTATCAAATCATTGACTTTCCTTACTGTCTTGTTTTCTTCGGACAGAACTCGACTATTCAGATATGTTTTGTTTTTTTCTGAATCGTGTCGGCCGTTCTCTGATATTTGTTTAACAACACTTTCACATCTCTCAGAAACATTAAAGTCAAGTATATGTATTTGTTTTTCAAAACAGGTTCGTACGACGTTTAGTTCCTTGCCTAGATCAGCCCTGATAATCCCCATTTCCTCACTAATACGCTCCTCCACCACCTTTTTGATTTTATGATCTAAATGCCTCTCTAGTCTCTCCACTCTTAGTTCCATTTCATCAAACCTGGATTGGAAATCCACTTTAAGTTCTTTGATAATTTTTCTAATTTCCTTGTTAGTGTCTGTTGACTGAGCATTTTGCTTGTTTGACCTTGTTCGTCTGTGCCTACCACCCTGTGGGCCCTCATGGTTGATTTCCAGATTAGACCTATTACGAAGCAGGTCCTCATGGTACATTTCCAGTGTAGGCCTACTACGCTGCGGGTCCTCATGGTACATTTCCAGTGTAGGCTTACTATCCTGTGGGTCCTCATGGTACATTTGCAAAGTCGGACTTCCACCCTGTGGTCCCTTATGGTTAATTTCCAGGGTAGACCTATTTCCCGGTGGGCCCGCTTGGTTGCTTTGCAAGGTAGACCTATGTCCCGATGGGCTCTCATGGTTAATTTGTGGAGAGGTTAATATATTTCTGTTAGGGGTAACTGTATAAAGGGAAGGTGATTGGACTTCACTGGAAGAGTTATCCATATCTGTTAAGTAGTAGGTATATAGTCTCTGCACTCACAGTCATCAGGTTTATATGACCAGGGACAGTTTGTGTTTGGCAAGAAAATCTCTAGAAGTTATTTCATGGCTGAGTTTTCACTTAATAGGTCATAATTTCCATACGAATGAACCATTTCCAGTCAGAATGGTCGTACACAGCAACACAAAAGTGTTCAATACAACTTGGTAAAATGTATAAATGATGGCATTTTCTGGGTAAAAATCAAATTTTACAGAGCCAATCCAGAACACAGCCACCTTAATGATACCTTTCACTAAATATGAACCAAACAGTTACAACCATCTTCATGACTTACCGGAGATCATGCAATTTTTTGAAATTGACTTTACTTTCATTTTCGTTTCCTGGGAAACTGACAACAAGGGAACTAATGTTTTTAATGTTGTTTGTCATTCTAGGAGAATTTAAACTCATCCCTGACATACACATAACCTCCTTTTTTAGTAACCAAGGTAATACCTTCATTGGAGGAGGTAAGCTATAAGTTTACCCATGTCTAACTCACACATGTAAAGGATATTATAACAGTGTAACAAATACTCCAAAGGAAGCAAGCTAACAATACTTAGTCTAGTAGCTATAATTAACCATCCGTAACACCCATTGAGACATATAAGGTTATATTACATTGTAAAATATTTATCTGAAGATCAGGTTCAGAATATTTACTCACACCCTTATATACCCTGCTGCTAAAATCACCACTAGAAAGGAACATTGATATTACATCCAACCATTACACAGTTAACAGTGTTGACTCTATATATTACTTACAAACCCTTCTTCATCCCCATGAGATGTGAGTGTGGTAACACTTACTCTATAGGATATGAGTTAATGAGTTAATCCATCCCTAACTCACATGATAATCCATCCCACTTCCGGTGTCTCAGTATCTGAGAAAATTACATCCATGAGTAAAAGAAATGAAACACTGTTAAGAAAACTGGGGGATGCATTAAAGATTCAAAGACGGGAATCCAAGCTCCTCCTAGGGCCCGACCCAGGGGAGTTCTGTCAGATATATCCTGCATTGAACTAGATACATACAATTGGTGGGTTTTATGCTGTCCCATCAGACGAATGATGGTTCTAATCCCATGAGCCTGAGATACACTTTCCAGCTTTCACAGGGGTATGCGTCACGCTACTCTGATAGGAAACTGTGATCTTTATAGTTTTCACCATTTAACCTCAGATTTATTTGCCACGATACCAGATGTCACCACGTTTTGTGAGAAAGACGTAAGCCTACAAAATCTACGACGGAATCAGTTTTCTGGTGCAAATATCTGAGTGTGGAACTTTCAATATCTCATTCCAGAATATCATCCCAGTCAAAAAAAATACAACATCTCATAACACTTCACCTCCTCACAAGTACAAACGTTTAGCTCAGCTACCGGAACTCCGTTTCTGACTGAAGTTAACCGTGGGAAATTTTGAGTGTGTGACCGATGTCGGTGACGTCACGAATCAGACTATGATACGCGAGTTGGGAGAATTTACTAATGTTATTGTGTTTTTTTTAATCTATTTTATCAAGTAATTGTTGTATAATCTTAACGAGAAATTATTGTCATATATAAAAATCAAAAACCTGTATCTTACTTGTTGAGTTATAATTTCCTGACTCAATTCGAAAAACGAGATAGTTGCAAAATCTACACTTTGTAGCATTTTCTCTCCTCTCTCTGACAAGTAAGGCAGATGGCTTGTACCGAAAGCTGGTTCAGACCGTTTTTGAAAGACGAAGCGAACTGAACATTTGGAATTTTGAGTTAATCATCTCAAAGTCAATAAAACGATCTACATCAAATAGGGAAGGTATGTGATAAAAGCAAGACCACACACTTGTGTTTTTCTAACGAATCAGAAAGCACTCATTTATTGCGCGAACGTATATATTCACGAGTGCGCCCGTATTCGTCCGCACAATAAACTCGTGCTTTCTGATTCGTTAGAAAAACACAAGTGTGTGGTCTTGCATATATATTACATTGTAAAATATTTATCTGAAGATCAGGTTCAGAATATTACTCACACACCTTATATACCCTGCTGCTAAAATCACCAGTAAGAAAGGAACATTGATATTACATCCAACCATTACACAGTTAACAGTGTTGACTCTAAATATTACTTACTACCCTTCTTCATCCCCATGAGATTAACCATGGTAACACTTACTCTATAGGATATGAGTTAATGAGTTAATCCATCCCTAACTCACATAATCTCCCTGTAATGTAACCATGGTAACCATACTTACTCTGGAGGATGTGAGCTAATGAGTTAATCCGTCCCTAACTCACAGAATCTCCTTGTGATGTAACCATGGTAACACTTACTCTATAAGATGTGAGTTAATGAGTTAATCCATCCCTAACTCACATAATCTCCCTGTAATGTAACCATGGTAAACTTACTCTTAGATTGAGTTAATGTTAATCCTCCCTAACTCACATAATCTCCTTGTGATGTAACCATGGATGTGAGTTAATGAGTTAATCCATCCCTAACTCACATAATCTCCCTGTGATGTAACCATGGTAACACTTACTCTATAAGATGTGAGTTAATGAGTTAATCCATCCCTAACTCACATAATCTCCTTGTGATGTAACCATGGTAACACTTACTCTATAAGATGTGAGTTAATGAGTTAATCCATCCCTAACTCACATAATCTCCTTGTGATGTAACCATGGTAACACTTACTCTATAAGATGTGAGTTAATGAGTTAATCCATCCCTAACTCACATAATCTCCCTGTGATGTAACCATGGTAACACTTACTCTATAAGATGTGAGTTAATGAGTTAATCCATCCCTAACTCTATAACAGAATCTCCCTGTGATGTAACCATGGTAACACTTACTCTGGAGGATGTGAGCTAATGAGTTAATCCATCCCTAACTCACATAATCTCCCTGTGATGTAACCATGGTAACACTTACTCTGGAGGATGTGAGCTAATGAGTTAATCCATCCCTAACTCACAGAATCTCCCTGTGATGTAACCATGGTAACACTTACTCTGGAGGATGTGAGCTAATGAGTTAATCCATCCCTAACTCACAGAATCTCCCTGTGATGTAACCATGGTAACACTTACTCTGGAGGATGTGAGCTAATGAGTTAATCCATCCCTAACTCACAGAATCTCCCTGTGATGTAACCATGGTAACACTTACTCCTGAGGATGTGAGCTAATGAGTTAAATCTCCACTACTCCTAACTCACAGTTATCCATCCTAACTCACAATCCTGTGATGTAACCATGGTAACACTTACTCTGGAGGATGTGAGCTAATGAGTTAATCCATCCCTAACTCACATAATCTCCCTGTGAATGTAACCATGGTAACACTTACTCTGGAGGATGTGATCTGATGAGTTAATCCATCCCTAACTCACATAATCTCCTGTGATGTAACCATGGTAACACTTACTCTGGAGGATGTGAGCTAATGAGTTAATCCATCCCTAACTCACATAATCTCTCTGTGTGATGTAACCATGGTAACACTTACTCTGGAGGATGTGAGCTAATGAGTTAATCCATCCCTAACTCACATAATCTCCTTGTGATGTAACCATGGTAACACTTACTCTGGAGGATGTGAGCTAATGAGTTAATCCACCCCTAACTCACATAATCTCCCTGTGATGTAACCATGGTAACACTTACTCTGGAGGATGTGATCTGATGAGTTAATCCGTCCCTAACTCACATAATCTCCTTGTGATGTAACCATGGTAACACTTACTCTGGAGGATGTGAGCTAATGAGTTAATCCATCCCTAACTCACATAATCTCCCTGTGATGTAACCATGGTAACACTTACTCTGGAGGATGTGAGCTAATGAGTTAATCCATCCCTAACTCACATAATCTCCTGTGATGTAACCATGGTAACACTTACTCTGGAGGATGTGAGCTAATGAGTTAATCCATCCCTAACTCACATAATCTCCTTGTGATGTAACCATGGTAACACTTACTCTGGAGGATGTGAGCTAATGAGTTAATCCATCCCTAACTCACATAATCTCCCTGTGATGTAACCATGGTAACACTTACTCTGGAGGATGTGAGCTAATGAGTTAATCCATCCCTAACTCACATAATCTCCCTGTGATGTAACCATGGTAACACTTACTCTGGAGGATGTGAGCTAATGAGTTAATCCATCCCTAACTCACAGAATCTCCCTGTGATGTAACCATGGTAACACTTACTCTGGAGGATGTGAGCTAATGAGTTAATCCATCCCTAACTCACAGAATCTCCCTGTGATGTAACCATGGTAACACTTACTCTGGAGGATGTGAGCTAATGAGTTAATCCATCCCTAACTCACAGAATCTCCCTGTGATGTAACCATGGTAACACTTAATCTGGAGGATGTGAGTTAATGAGTTAATCCATCCCTAACTCACAGAATCTCCCTGTGATGTAACCATGGTAACACTTACTCTGGAGGATGTGAGCTAATGAGTTAATCCATCCCTAACTCACAGAATCTCCCTGTGATGTAACCATGGTAACACTTACTCTGGAGGATGTGATCTGATGAGTTAATCCATCCCTAACTCACAGAATCTCGCTGTGATGTAACCATGGTAACACTTAATCTGGAGGATGTGATCTAATGAGTTAATCCATCCCTAACTCACATAATCTCCCTGTGATGTAACCATGGTAACACTTACTCTGGAGGATGTGATCTAATGAGTTAATCCATCCCTAACTCACAGAATCTCGCTGTAATGTAACCATGGTAACACTTAATCTGGAGGATGTGAGTTAATGAGTTAATCCATCCCTAACTCACAGAATCTCCCTGTGATGTAACCATGGTAACACTTACTCTATAGGATGTGAGTTAATGAGTTAATCCATCCCTAACTCACATAATCTCCCTGTAATGTAACCATGGTAACACTTACTCTGGAGGATGTGAGCTAATGAGTTAATCCATCCCTAACTCACAGAATCTCCCTGTGATGTAACCATGGTAACACTTACTCTATAAGATGTGAGTTAATGAGTTAATCCATCCCTAACTCACATAATCTCCTTGTGATGTAACCATGGTAACACTTACTCTGGAGGATGTGAGTTAATGAGTTAATCCATCTCTAACTCACATAACCTCTCTGTGATGTAACCGTGGTAACACTTACTCTGGAGGATGTGAGCTGCCACGCCTTCCTTACAGCTCATCAGCACTGCCCTCAGCATACTCTTCACACTGGCTATGTCGTCCATCCTGGAGGTACCCCAGGGGAGACAAACCTACACAGGCACTAAATGGAGGGGTATTCCAACTCCCAGCAGACAATGTTCTAATACACTGGGCACTTTGACCCAGAATTGCTCCTCTTTGCAAATCAAGTATTCAATCTTCAAGTCTGAAAAAAAAAAATTATAAAAAAGTCAAAGCATAACTCAACAGATTGGGGTCACTATACAAAAATGTTCGGCTCCGATCTAAAATTATTGCCCCTGTATTCGTTCACTGATTAAAATTTTAAAATACATTGATCTATTTGTAAATGTGATGAAACTGCAGTTAGAAATTGGTTTTGGGAAACTACACTTTTAAACAGCAGCCATGATGTGATTTTGTTTATACTCGGCACATTGCATTATCGGGGCATATGCGTGTAAAGATGACGTGCAATGATCACTGCAAGATTTGCATGTAAAATGGATGCAAATAAATACTTGCTGTGACGTTTCAATGCAGTATGTATATGCATTAATTTCTTCAGTAAATATTATCAAGATATTTCGCAATATCGACAACAACACCAGGTAATTCTCAAACACATTTTAGGTTCAGTGAATGCAAGACTTATTACTGTGCCACCATTTCCTTTCACTTATGCCAAAACAACTGCATGCCAGCCGTTTAAAATTAAGTTTAGTCATAATCGTATAGTTATTTGGAGAAGACAAATGTTTGTAAATTCTTTCAAAATTTAGGTTTAAAATCAACATGTAAATATTTACAGTTCATAATACCATATATTGCATTTTTTTATTAGTTACTTTGTCTATAGCTTTCCCCATACCAATGAATTCAAATATCCGTCTTGATTAAAAATATCATGATACATATTATGAAACACTGATCATGCATCGCATTATATGTTGTGATACAAAAATTTTCACAATACCCATCCCTGGTTATTTAAACATTAAACTATCTCTTTATGAAATCTATGGTCTATGTGTATAACTTCTCAGAATTAAAAATCGAAAATGGAACCGTTTTTTGTATTTGATAGTAGGGCTGGATCAATATATCAATATACCGATACGTATCAGTTTTCAGCAGCGTATCGAATATCGATACGCAAACATGCTGTATATCGCTGTATCGTTTTAACAACTCAACCTACTGTTTTCATTATAGAAAGAGGAAATTCCAAACAAAATTTATTCTAAAACATCATTCAAGTAAGAGCATTTCAATCAAAAGGAAGTGTTTAAAGCATCGGTGTCACCTAGATGGATTAGAAATGTCTTTTCCTAACTACGAATACGAATTGACAGAAAGTGATCAACACAGATGATAAACCGAATCAAACGTTTGGTAGATTTTTGTCAGGTTATAGAATGTTTTATCAAAATTATCTTTTATTGTCACAATATTCAGAACACAGTGGTTAAATGAATTTTTAAAGAGGCCCACTGTATTGTCAATACCCATCCTGTATTGTTTCAGTGTATTGTCAATACGTATCATATCGTTTTAGACCTTCCAATATACCCAGCCCTGTTACTTTTAGTAGTCATCTAATGGACATGAACTAATTACAGGGTTCTGAGGAAAACAGACATTAGTAGACTTTAAAGTCTCATCATTTATTTATTCATAAAAAATCAGATCAAAACGCATATCATTTATTGAATATCTACTGTTTTCTATATTCTGTAGTATTTGTCTATACATCATTGTTAAGTGTTTTTCTATAGTGCATCTATCGGTTGACAGCTGCAGGGCTCCTTAAGTTTCATTGCCCCCCTATTTGAGAGACCTGTATAAATCGCCTCCCATCCGCATTATCTATAAAAAATGGCTACATCGGTCTGGAAGATCTGCCAGTGTCCACATCTAAATTACACACGGTCAATATCTATACATGAACTTGTGGCTAATCGTTTTTGTAAGTCTTTATATTCTAGTGTTATTTTCAATTTTGGTAACTGGAGTCTGACGCTCCTGCAAAGGTGCATAATGTTCCTACAGGGCTTCTAGAGGTTTTGGTATAAAAGGGGCACAAAACTAAAGGTCCAGGAGTTCAACTGTTAGCTGGTTTGGATGACAGATTTTATGTGTTAGTTGTATTACTGTAATGTATTGTTGCTAAATACACATGGAACTTTATGATGGCGTTGAATTGTATTTTCCTTGACAATCAACTCTATTTTCTTAAAACTCTGGTATTGTCGCAGGTGCACGACATTGCAGGTGCACAACACTACCCTAGATGGCATCGACTGAGGAGTGCGAGCTGGGGATATGTATACACATGATTCCCGCAGTTTTTCTCTACAACTGGCAGCAGCGGTTGGATCAGCTCGCAGTTTTCGTTACACTACTAATAAAAGTCACTTCATAACAAATCAAGTACACCATAGTAATTATTTGAGATTTTATCTTTTACTTTTAATTTGTTTTCTAGAAATATGATTTTCCCATTTCGTTTGATATCTTGCCATGCCTAATCTTCATCAGAAAAAAAAACCTTTTTTGCGTTTGTCTTTTTGTGAGCTGAACAAAAGATAAAATGAACAATTCACATGACATGCATTATCTCCCACTTTAATGCGACATATGGTTGATTAATATAACCAGCATTCATCCTTCAGTGGTAGAGAATTGGGACACATTCGTTTTAAATGTTGCAACAAGACCTACAACCTGTTCAGTGAAATAACAAATGTGGCCTCGTGTTGCAGCTATGGGATAGGATACACGCACGACACGTTTTCAGTTCAGTGACCAGTATTACAGCACGATCATAATGTGTTACATTGAGTGCATATCTGATAGTGTTACTGTCATATATTCTATACCAACCTGCATTAATTAGTATAAAATTCTCTTCCCGTCTGCTTACTCTTTACTTTCTTTTTGCAAATTTCGCAATTTTTAAGAGTTCCAATAAGAACGATAACTCTTCGCAGGTCACGCGCTATAATTCATATCCGGAATACAGCTAGTGAGGCTATACTAGTTTTTCATCTTTGCTTTGAAAGCCATCTAAGAAAATCAAAAAAATGCAAAATGAAAAAAAAATAATAATAAAATAAATAAATAAAAGATGAATAAATAAATAAGAAATGAAAAATGTTTTTTTATGAAAGCGTAATATTTACTTTATGTGAAAAGATGGATAATCAGGTGTCTCAGATTATTTTCTTATCCAATATCCTAAAACAAATTTTTTTCCATGATTGGCATATTTTTGAGCGTACATGCTGTCATTGAATAGAAAGAAAATAAGCATATATGTGCAATAAACACATGTAGATATGCACAAAGCAGCATCAAGCTTAATTATTCATTTCAAGGATTTTATAAATAAGTGTCTCATCTACGTCCTTGGTTATTTTAATCAAATGCATGTAAGTTGCAAAACAAACCTTGAAAATATAATTTTTTATTTCTTTTAGTGCATAAGGATCAAAATGTGGAAAAGAGAAATAAATTTGATATTAGGCTTTCATTTTCATGACCATATAATTCCATCTTTAGACTTAGCGATCTAATCAAAATTAGATCTTTTATGTCGCTCTTTGTAGACCGTCAGCTCACAGAAGCGGACACAATCTACGGAAGCGACAAAAATATCTAAAAAATATTAATATTTCTTTTATTTAAAAAAAACAACAAAAACACTTCATTGCAATACTATGACATTATACTAAACATATACAATACAGAAAGTGTCATAAACATTCATCCACACATTCATTTTTATATTTTTTTTAAAAAAAAGCATTGCCTATTTTTTATAAAAGAAAGTGGGGAGGCAGATAAGAGAAGGTTGACAAGATGTGCAGGGAGGAGAAGAAAATGGTGGTTTGAGAAGAAAGATATACATGTATATAGAGAGACAGATCTGGGGAGGGGAGAATATATCTAATTTCAATTAGATTGTAAACTCTGAATTTTCACTCCATTATGTAAATCTACAATAGAATATCTAATTTTTATAAGATTGTAGATTTACATAATGAAAAGAATTTTTTTGTACCCTAGACATACATGCGTGGTCAAAGAACACAGGCCGCTTCTCTCTTTATATCGATCTGTGAATTCAGAAGATTTTTGAAAAGTTTGCCAATTTGACCCCTTTTGGCCCAGCCCCTCTGACCCCTGGGGGTCGGCCAGGACTAATATGGACATGACGATAAAATGATATCTCAGGCTAAATATTCTAACCCAGTTTGACTAATTTCCTTTGAAAAATAAGAAAATAACGTTCATAAATGTGCTTTTCCCAAATAAACTATAGTAAACTTGACCCCCTCCCCAGGGGGAAACACGAGACCCCAGAGTCATATAATTCACATTTTATGTAAAAGACCTCAAGACCTTTCAATCTATGAAGAGTATTTGATTCTGCCATTTCTGGAATTTCAGAAGAAGATTTTTGAAGTTTCAGCCTATTTGACCCCTTTTGGCACCACCCCTCAGGCTCCTGGGGGGCTGGGACCATATAATTCACAAATTTGGTTGACCTTTGGCTAGGGAAAGTTTCTGCAAAATTTCAACAAAATTGGTTCAGTAGTTTTGGAGAAGAAGTCGAAAAAGTAAATTGTTTATCGCCATACGACGGACGACGCACGACGGACGATGCACGATGGATGACGCACGACGACGGACAAAAGGCGATTAGAATAGGTCACTTGAGACTTCGTCTCAGGTGACCTAAAAAGGCATATGCAGGTTTACATTTTTAAAGAGGTTTTTCTTCCACAACTTACATTTTTATATTCTAATAAGCGACCCCTTTACAAAAATCTTAAGAACCCTGGGCACTCAACAGACATTTTCTCTGCACCATGTACATAAAGGTTGTCCACATTATAATGTCAAATTCAATTCTGAATGACTCAGCCAATGAACTAGAATGTCTCTAGAACATAAAGGTCCCAACTCAATATATTAAAATTTGACAGAATTGAGCATGACAAAAAGGGGTAAAAATTCTTTTCAATAAGTACAATAGTGATAATTAACTAGCCTTCATCCCGGCATGTCACATGCCCAATAGCAGGTCTCTAGGCCTCTTAGTTAATCACAAGAAAGCATTTAAAAATGTTCAGCCATTTTGACCCCTGTGACCTAGTTGAATGAAGGTCAAGGTCATTCGTTAGAATAAACTTGGTGGACCCCTTCGTCCAAGCATGTCATAGGCCCAATATCAGGTCTCTAGGCCTCTTAGTTATTCACAAGAAGTCGTTTAAAGAATGAAGCCTTTTTGACCCCTGTAAACTAATTGAAAGAAGGTCAAGATTATTCATTTGAACAAACTTGGTAGCCCTTCATCCCAGCATGCTACAGGCCCTATATCAGTACCCTAGGCCTTTCGGTAACTGAGAAAAAGTCGTTTGAACAAGAGGCCCACAGGGCCAGTATTGCTCATCTGGTTTATTTAGTAATAATCATAAAAAACTCTGACAATTTTGAATCCCCACCCCATAAGGATGCTATCATTGCAATATGAGTGTTATCCAAAGCTTAGTTGCAGAGAAGAAGTGGTTTATATTAAAATAGCCAAAGTGACCCTTTTGGTCCTGACCCTTAGGTCCCCAAGGGGGTCAGTCCAATAATTTGTATAATTTTCAGTTTATGCCCGATAATGATGCTATCAGTCAAATTTAGTCAAATTACGACCAGCAGTTACGAAGAAGAAGTTGATTGTTGACGGACTGACGGACGCTACGGTACCAGGTGAACTAATAAAACCAAAATTCACTACATGTATTTTTTTATATAATTTGGAGGTTTCCACAGAGAGAATCAGTAGACACTGACATGGTTATAAGAATTGATCCCTGAACAGATCAGAACTGGGGTAATTATGCTTAATATAATGGTATTTTTTGTTCTTTTTTCATTTTTCTCATTTTAGTAAATATTCCCAAACGTCTGACACATTGACCACACAGTAATCATGAATCAGTCACCCAATCATTTATTAAGATTCAGATAGCCATGTGGTTTTGGTGATCATTAACAGATATATACACATGGAAATCTATAAATATCAGGCTGTTTTAGTGATCCTAAGATTTTTTTCTCCAGATTACTCAAATCATAAACAACACACTTGGCAATTTTGGGAGTGTATTGGTGAATAGTTTTTCCTCTTTATAGTTATTTTTGTTTTTTATTATTCATTGATTTTTTTTATAATTCTATACTTGAAAAGTCAGCCTTGAAGACACTACCATTATCAAAATCATAGATATAAAGCATACATTTCATAAAGACAAAATTGTCATGCCTCAATCCATAAGAAATCCTGGACATGGAGAGGTTACTGACTGCCTATATAGATATACACACATTCCCTACCCTGCTCCCCATTATTCTCCCTCTATCTATTGTGCCTATGAGTACTTTTCAGTACCTGGGTTCTAGGCCCAGTACAGGATTTACCTGTAGCTCTATGCTTGTGAGTACTTTTCTGTGTTAGTCTGCCATTACCCATCGTAAGAAGTACAAGGATTTTTGTTATGGGAAAAGATAATATGACAGTAGAACCTGATTGTTTCATTATGAAGCTCTGTTCAACGATTGGAAGTGTAAAAGGAGCCAGAGGTAAGCAAATATGCAAAGAAATTGTCTGAAACTTAATTCTCACCACCCCCACCTCATTGCCTCCATCCTACTCCCTGCCCCACCCTCCTTCCCCTGTATCAACATCCCCCATAGTCATTCTATAGCTATAAGTATTATACTCCATACAACTTCCTGGCCGTAATGTGGTAGGGTAGAGGCTGTGGCATGCAGTTTTGTTTCACTTTATGTCGGAAACTTCATTAATTTTCAACTGTCATTTATTGATATATTCCTGAAGAATTGAAACTTTTCCTTGCAAACTTTTAAGTTGCTTTTCAGCTATCATATGATATTTTAACCAAATTAACATTAAATAATGAAGCTTTTTGATGTTCATTTATACAAATGCATTTTTTTATTGTATTGCCTTTATTAAACAAGAGGTCCATGGGGCCTTAACAATAACACTTGGGTATCAACAAGAAGTTGATTAAATATTTTAACGTATTTGACCCCTGTGACGTTGAATGAAGGTCAAGGTCATTCATTTGAACAAATTTGGTAGCCCTTCATCCCAGTCTACCAGTCTACAAGTGCAGACACCACAGAATCCGTAAACAATGTGACATCATCGAAACGTGTCACATTGAACATTGTATAACATATATGTGTCACATTGAACATTGTATAACATATATGTGTCACATTGAACATTGTATAACATATGTGTGTCACATTGAACATTGTATAACATATGTGTGTCACATTGAACATTGTATAACATATGTGTGTCACATTGAACATTGTATAACATATATGCGTCACATTGAACATTGTATAACATTGAACATTGTAAACATATATGTGTCACATTGAACATTGTATAACATATATGTGTCACATTGAACATTGTATAACATATATGTGTCACATTGAACATTGTATAACATATATGTGTCACATTGAACATTGTATAACATATGTGTGTAACTTACATGAATATTAGTACTGCAACAATAAACCATGGGACGATAATATTACAGAATAAACTACATGGTTTAGTTCACGATCGGGCGAAATCCGAATTTTTTGAGCAGTTGTGAGTATCTCCCCACGAACAAACATGACTGCGCTTTAAATACCCGGAGACATTATAGAATTAAAAGAACCTCTTGCAACTTTAAAATCATACATATGCAAGCATTTTGCATTCCATAATATTGAAAAAGATGGAGTAAAATTGATAGTGAAAGGGTAGAAAATTTTTACTTTTTGACAGATTAATTCTCATCGTATCGTGTGACAAGTCTTAATTTTTTGTGATACGTATTATATCGTGGGGGAAAGCGTATAGTTGCAGCACTATATGAATATACAAATAAGCAATAAAATGAAACACAACAACCATTTTGCAAAGTTACTGCCAAAACATTTCCATATTCAAACTCATCCAAAATATAATAATTGTTAGGCAGCAAACAGTTCTAACTAGGACTGGGACTAGGGAAGGGGTTGGGAGGGTATAATTATTATCAATTGATTGAGTTGATAGGCAAATTTAGCTATTGCAATACTATTGCTATTCTTAGTGGTCATGAAATCCTGATCGGCCATCAAAGGGGAATTAAACGTTATTTATGGCTACCTAATCCCAATTGGCTAGCTAATACAGACTACAATTGCAATAGTATATTGCATTCTGAATTCTACTTAATTCCAGTCTATGAATTGGACGTGTCGTACATCTGGTGCAGTGTTCATTTAGAGTCACTTCCCTTTGCTGTGTCAGTGACAATTCATCATCAAACACACTGATAATTGCGATAAAGAACAATGTCAGCAGTGTTTGTTTTTGATTGAATAGCATTGGGGGAAAAGTGACTTTTGATAACGACTGTTAGTCTGTTATCGTATTAAACCTCGATCTGCAAGTACTTCATTTTAGTCCAATTCAGTCTGCTTCAGGTAATTCTAACTGGTGTTCAATCGTAGGAGGACTTTTCCCTACAATTTTAACCACTGCAATACTATATTGTGTAACAGGGTGCAGGATTTATAATAAATTTAATCACTGCCTCTGCCAGGGTTCAAACACAGGACCTCTGGATTACTAGTCTGACGCTCAACCAATCAAGCTAAAGAGAAGTTCTCTCTAGCCGAGTGATATATTGTTGCTAGTATTGACCAGGGTTACAACTGCTATTGTGAGGGGGAAAACACTATTGGGATAGTTTAACTAATGCAAACTGCAATTGCAAAAGTATTGCAATAGTATTTCATTCCCAATGTCATACATCTGGTGCAGTGTCAGTTTAGAGTTACTTCCCTTTGCTAGTGTCAGTGACAATGGGACTAATTCACGTACCACATGATATCCGATATCATCTTTTGATGTCATTCCATCACCAATAGAAACAATATATATAGTCCTGCACACACCTTGTCATGCATCACATGGTACATGAATTTAAAAGTCCCATTCATGATCAAACACACTGACATTGAGAACGATGTCGGTGTTTGTTTTTGATTGAATAGCATGGGGAAAAGGTGACTTTTAATTGATAGTCTGTTATCATATAAAACCTCTGCGAGTACTTCATTTTAGTACAGTTCAGCCCGTTCTTTGTAATCCTGACTGGCGTTCAATGGTAGGATTACTGCAATACTATCTCTATTGCACGGGGAAACACTATAAGGATTGTTAAACTTATGCAGACTACTAATGCAATAGTATTGCATTTTGAATTCTATTAAATTCAATCTATGAATTGGACTTCATGTTGTACTTCTGGAGCAGTATTTGTTTAGAGTTACTTCCCTTTGCTAGTGTCAGTGACAATGGATCTAATTCACGTACCATGTGATAGTATACCCGTTAATATGTGTGCAGGACTAGCATATCTAGTGGTAATTGAACGTAACTCTTTGTAATCTTTCGGCTGAAATAACGTCAGCGTGGGATATCATCTTTTGATGTCATTAAACTCAAGTCCCCCACAAAAGTTAATAAGGTATCACGTAGTATGTGTATTAGTCCCATTCATGATCAAACTCACTGACATTGAAAACAATGTCAGTGTTTGTTTTTGATTGAATAGCATGAGGGAAAAAGTGACTTTTGATAACAATTGTTAGCCTGTTATCGTATCAAACCTCTGCAACTATTTCGTTTTAGTCCAGTTTCTACAATTCAAACTATTGCAATACTATTTATTTTGTGGGGAAACACAATTTGGATAGTTTAAATATGCAGACTGCAATAGCAATAGTATTGTAATGGTAATCCATTCTGAATTCTATTCAATTTGTTTAATTTTGAATCCCAACCATATAACGATGCTATAGATATATACCATACAACTATTAATGCTATCCAATACATAGTTTCGGAGAGGAAGTTAATTTATATAACTAGAGATGTAACAATACTTTGTCTGGACCATGTTAGGATCATTTCATGTAAGTTTCAGCCAAATCGCACCGGTAGAACTTGAGAAGAAGTTCAAAATGTGTTTTCAAGATGGCGGCTGTGGCGGCCATCTTGGATTTCGGATCAAACCCGAAAAATAACAACACTGCGTCGGGACCATGTCAGGATCATTTCATGCAAGTTTCACTGTGTGACAAACATTTTGATTCAATGTGACACATCTGGTGCAGTTGTCATGTTTGGCAGAGTTACTTCCCTTTGCTAGTGTCAGTGACAATGGGACTAATTCACATACCAAGTGATACACGATAATGGCGTTGAAATGACGTGCACAATGGATGATATCATCTTTTGACGTCATTCCATCACCAATTATAGAACAATTATATCCCGATCCTGCACACCCTTGTCAGGTATCACATGGTACATGAATTTAAAAGTCCCATTCATGATCAAACACACTGACATTGAGAACAATGTCAGTGTTTGTTTTTGATTGAATAGCATGGGGAAAAAGTGACTTTTGATAACATACTGTTAGTCTGTTATCTTATCAAACCTCTGCGAGTACTTCATTTTAGTCCAGTTCAGTCAATGTTTTTGTAATCCTGACTAATTCATCTAGATTAATTCAACTATTGGGATGTATAAAATATTGCACTAATTCAAACAATTGTAGTTTTCAATTTATTTGCAATTCATTGCAATAGTATCATTGAATTCTTTTAAATAGAATTATGAATCTTGGAAAATTTTAAATAAAATGCTTTGTCAACCAACATCATTTCAAAGTTTCACAAAATTGCACTGACATTGTGACAAATTCAAAATGTTTTTGATTGAATAGCATGGGGAAAAAGTGACTTTTGATTGACATAGTGTTAGTCACGGCGCACATCGTATCTAAACATTGAACTATAGGTTCATTTAGTCCCTTCAGTCAGATGACCTATTAAAAGTGTTGTCAATAGAAGGAAGTCATTTTCAATTTTTCCTTTTGCAATTACTTTTGTAACAGGGTGCAGGATTAATAAATTTAATCACTGCCTCTGCCAGGGTTCAAACACAGGACCTCTGGATTACTAGTCTGACGCTCAAATGATCAAGCTAAAGAGAAGTTCTCTCTAGCAGGATTGTAATATTCATTGTTGCTAGTATTGACCAGGGTTACAACTGCAACTGCTATTGTGAGGGGGAAAAACACTATTGGGATAGTTTAACTAATGCAAACTGCAATTGCAAAATTGCAATATATATTTGGATCCCAATGTCATACATCATTCATACATCTGGTGCAGTGTCAGTTTAGAGTTACTTCCCTTTGCTAGTGTCAGTGACAATGGGACTAATTCACGTACCACATGATACCGATATCATGGCGTTGAAATGACGTTAATTCATCTTTTGACGTCATTCCATCACCAATATATAAATAGTCCCACACACACCTTGTCAGGTATCACATGGTACATGAATTTAAAAGTCCCATTCATGATCAAACACACTGACATTGAGAACAATGTCAGTGTTTGTTTTTGATTGAATAGCATGGGGAAAAAGTGACTTTTAAATTGATAGTCTGTTATCATATCAAACCTCTGCGAGTATTCATTCATTTTAGTCCAGTTCAGTCCGTTTTTGTAATCCTGACTGGCATTCAATGGTAGGATTACTATTGCAATACTATTCTATTGGGGGGAAACACTATTTGGATAGTTTAAAACTATATGCAGACTACAATGCAATAGTATTGCAATAGTATTGCTTGATTTGAATTCTATTAAATTTGTTTAAATTTGGACTTCATGTATACTTCTGGAGTATTTGTTTAATAGAGTTACTTCCCTTTGCTAGTGTCAGTGACAATGGATCTAATTCACGTACCATGTCATGTTTGTTTTTGATTGAATAGCATGGGGGGAAAAGTGAGCAATCTAGTGGTAAACTATCGTATTTGTAACT
Organism: Argopecten irradians; assembly: GCF_041381155.1. NCBI lineage: Eukaryota > Metazoa > Mollusca > Bivalvia > Pectinida > Pectinidae > Argopecten > Argopecten irradians. The sequence continues at coordinate 24,230,513 of NC_091148.1, forward strand.
CTTTGTAAAGTACTCGGCATTTTCGTGGATATCATCTTTTGATGTCATTAAACTCAAGTCCCCCACAAAAGTATCAGGTATCACATCTATTATTAGGTCCCATTCATGATTCAAAAAGGTCACTACAATTTTAAAAACAATGTCAGTGTTGCTTTTTTGTAACATGGGTGCAGGATTTTTAATAAATTAATCACTGCCTCTGCCAGGGTTCAAACACAAACCTCTGGATTACTAATTGACGCTCAAAATCAAGCTGCAAGAGAAGTTCTCTCTAGCCGAGTGTATTTTGTTGCTAGTATTGACCAGGGTTAAACTGCTATTGTGAGGGGGGAAAACACTTTGGGATAGTTTAACTATGCACTAAATTGCAAACTGCAATTGCAAAAGTATTGCAATAGTATTTTATATTCCAATGAAATTGGAACATTTGGTGCAGTGTCAGTTTAGAGTTACTTCCCTTTGCTAGTGTCAGTGACAATGGGACTAATTCACGTACCACATGATAACGATAATGCTAAATGACCGTTATCACAGGATATCATCTTTTGACGTCATTCAATCACAAATAAGTAAAAATATAACATAGTCCCTGTACACACCTTGTCATGGATCACATGGTACATGAATTTAAAAAGTCCCATTTCATGATCAAACACACTGACATTGAGAACGATGTCAGTGTTTGTTTTTGATTGAATAGCATGGGGAAAAAGTGACTTTTGATAACAATTGTTAGTCTGTTATCGTATCGAACCTCTGCGAGTAAATAACCAGTTCAGTTTTTTTTGTAATCCTGACAATTGGTAGGATTACTATTGCATGTTGCTATTTCTATTGGGGGGGCAACACTGGGATAAGTTTCAAAATGTGTATGCAGACTACAATGCAATAGTATTTCATTATTGCATTCTGAATTCTATTAAATTCAGTCTATGAATTGGACTTCATGTCATACATCTGGTGCAGCAGTAATTGTAAGTTACTTCCCTTGTGCTAGTGTCAGTGACAATGGATCTAATTCACGTACACGCACAATTATGAACATTGAAATGTGTCATGTTTATTGTTTTTGACGAATATGATGGGGAAAAGTGACTTTTGCTAATTGATAGTCTGTTATCGTATCAAACCTTGCGGTACTTCATTTTAGTCCAAAAAAGTCTGTATAGTGTAATCTGTAGAACTGGTGTTCAAAATTTAGGAGGACAGTACAAACATTGATGAGCAATACATGACATTTGGCAGGATTTATAATAAATTTAATTTTGCCTCTGCCAGGGGGGGAAACACAGGACCTCTGGATTACTAGTCTGAAACCAATCAAGCTAAAGAGAAGTTCTTCTCTCCAGCCGAGTGATATATTGTTGCTAGTATTGACCAGGGTTACAACTGCTATTGTGAGGGGGAAAAACACTATTGGGATAGTTTAAAATAATTAATGCAAAACTGCAATTGCAAATTATTGCAATAGTATTTCATTCCCATGTCGTACATCTGGTGCAGTGTCAGTTTAGAGTTACTTCCCTTTGCTAGTGTCAGTGACAATGGGACTAATTCACGTACCACATGATATCCCGATATGGCGTTGAAATTTACGTTAGCACAGGATATCATCATTTTTGACGTCATTCCATCACAAATAGAAACAATAGTCCCCCACACACCATGTCAAGTATCACATGAATTATTACATGAATTTAAAAGTCCCATTCATGATCAAACACACTGACATTGAGAACAATGTCAGTGTTTGTTTTTGATTGAATAGCATGGGGAAAAAGTGACTTTTGATAACAATTGTAGTCTGTTATCATATCAAACCTCTGCGAGTACTTTTTTCATTTTAGTCCAGTTCTTTACAATTCAGACTGGCGTTCAATGGTAAATACTTTGCAATACTATTTTCTGGCTGGGGGAAACACTATGGGGATAGGATTAAAATATGCAGACTGCAATAGACTAACACTATTGTAATGGTATTTTGTCATTCTAATTCAAAAAATAAATTCAGTCCAACAATGTGATACAACTTGCAAGCTGTTTTAAGATTGTTTTTTGAGTTACTTCCCTTTGCTAGTGTCAAGTGACAATGGGAATTTGGATGTCAAAACAACACTAATCAGGATCATTTTCATTGACAAGTGTCAGCCAATCACACGGTGTAATGTCAAAATGTTTTTTCATGAATTTAACTAATAGCATGGTGGTGAAAATGGAACACTTTTGATATTTTCGGCTGACTGTTAACATATCATCAGCGTTGACGTATTTCATTCATATCACAAATTAGAACTCATAGTCCCCACCATCCTTGTAGGTATCACATGGTACATGAATTTAAAAAGTCCCATTCATGATCAAACACACTGACATTGAGAACAATGTCAGTGTTTGTTTTTGATTGAATAGCATGGGGAAAAGTGACTTTTGAACAACTTAGTCTGTGTTATCATCGTAAAAAACCTCTGCAAGTATTCATTTTAGTCCAGTTCAGAAAAATCTTTAATTCAAATATTGGGATACCTTAAAATTGCATTTGTTATTGGGGCAGAAACACTATGGGATAGTTTAATACTATGCAGACTGCAAATGCATAATAGTATTGCAATTGTAAATTTTATTGCATTCAGTATGAATTGGACTTTCATGTTTGTACATCTGGAGTATTTTGTTTAGAGTTACTTCCCTTTGCTAGTGTCAGTACAATGACAATGGGACTAATTCACGTACCAATGATACCCGATAATGGCGTTGAAATGACGTTAGCACAGGATATCATCTTTTGACAATTCCATCACCAAAATAGAAAAAATAGTCCCCCACACACACCTTTGTCAGGTATCACATGGTACATGAATTTAAAAGTCCCATTCATGATCAAACACACTGACATTGAGAACAATGTCAGTGTTTGTTTTTTGATTGAATAGCATGGGGAAAAAGTGACTTTTGAACTAACAACTGTTAGTCTGTTATCGTATCAAACCTCTGCGAGTACTTGGATTTCGGTCCCTGAAAAATAGTCAACATTGTCTACATTTGGATCATTTACAATGGTAGGATTCTATTGCAATACTATTTTCTAAATGGGGGAAACACATTGGGATAGTTTAACTATGCAGACTACAATTCAAAGTATTGCATTTTTCATTGACTAATTCTATTAAATTCAATCTATTGAATTGGACTTCATGTTCATAGATTGGAGCAGTATTTGTTTAATTTCAACCATGGGACATGACAATAAAATACATTCATAAATGATCAATTCAGTAGTTGACAATAAACAATGGTATGCAGTGTACTAAGTTTTGGTTGAATACAATTTGCTAAAATGTGAACGTCAACTGTTAAATCATCTTAGTAGTTTACTCATGTACAAAATCAACCATTATTTTCAGTAAAAGTTTCAGCAAAATCTGAAGGTTTAACTGATTGAATAGTTCAATGGAAATCGTTCAAGAATTCGGCCATCTTCTTTGACCCGAAAATGACGATATTCCATCCTGACACATTCAGAATGACTAAAAAGGTATGCAGGATCATCTTCATGATTTCAGCCAGGTTTTCGCAGAACTGGTACATTGAGATTTATAATAAAAGTCACTGCCTCTGCCAGGTGTTTTCAAACACAGGACTGGATTACTAGTCTGAAACGCTCAACCAATCAAGCTAAAGAGAAGTTCTTCTAGCCCGAGTGATTATATTGTTGCTAGTATTGACCAGGGTTACAACTGCTATTGTGAGGGGGAAAACACTACTATTGGGATAGTTTAACTAATGCAAAACTGAATGTAATTGCAAAAGTGCAATTGCAATCGTACATTTTCATTCCCAATGGACATCAACGACTGGTGCAGTGTTTGTTTAGAGTTACTTCCCTTTGCTAGTGTCAGTGACAATGGGACTAATTCACTACCACGTAATTGAACCGATAATGGCGTTGAAATGATTCACAGGATATTGGCATCTTTTGACGTCATTCCATCACAATAGAAACCTGCAATGCATATCCCTCCCACACACAGCCTCTTGTCAGGTGCATCACATGGTACATGAAATTTAAAAGTCCCATTCATGATCAAACACACTGACATTGAGAACAATGTCAGTGTTTGTTTTTGATTGAATAGCATGGGGAAAAGTGACTTTTGATAACAATAGTCTGTTATCATTCAAACCTCTGCGAGTACTTTTCATTTTAGTCCAGTTCAGTTTCTACCCAGAATTTGTAACTATTGCCAATACTTGCGTTCAGTGACAATTGGACTAATTTAAATATACAGACTGCAATGCAATAGTTTGTAATCTTTTGACGTCATTCTGATTCATCAAATTTTGAAAACAATATTCTATAATGCACACTCTTCATGTCAGGAAGTTCACATGGTACATGAATTTAAAATATTCATGATGCAAACACACTGACATTGAGAACAATGTCAGTTTTTGTTTTTTTTGATTGAATAGCATGGGGAAAAATTGACTTTTAATTGAATAGTCTGTTATCATTATCATATAAACCTCTGCGAGTACTTCATTTTAGTCCAATTCAGTTCAGCACTGTTTGAGAAGAAGTTCAAAATGTAATCACTGGACTGGCGTTTTCAATGGGACGGACGACTATAGGTTCCCTACAATGACCTAAAAAGGTATTGCAAAACACTATTGAGTTTTCGGAACAACTGTTGCAGGATTTTATAATAAATTTTTCACTGCCTCTGCCAGGGTTCAAACACAGGACCTCTGGATTACTAGTCTGACGCTCAACAACCAATCAAGCTAAAGAGAATTCTCTCTAGCCGAGTGATATATTGTTTGCTAGTATTGACCAGGGTTACAACTGCTATTGTGAGGGGGGAAAACACTATTGGGATAGTTTAAACTAATGCAAACTGCAATTGCAATAGTATTGCAATATATTTCATTCCAATGAATTGGAGTCATGTCCCCAGTGTCGTTTAAAGTTACTTCCCTTTGCTGGTGTCACGTGAGTAATGAGTAATTACGTCCCATTCTGATAATGTAAAAAATGACAAACAGGATATCATCTTTTTGACGTCCATTCCATCACCCGATAGAAGTAGTCCCGCACACATCATGTCAGTATTGGTTTTTGTCCCATTCATGATTTGACATTGAGAAACAATGTCAATGTTTGGTTTTGATGAATAGCATGGGGAAAAAGTGACTTTTGATAACAATTGTTAGCCTGTTATCGTATCAAACCTCTGCAACTATTTCGTTTTAGTCCCAGTTTCTACAATTCAAACTATTGCAATACTATTTATTTTGTGGGGAAACACAAATTTGGGATAGTTTAAATATGCAGACTGCAATAGCAATTCAAGTAATTGTAATGGTAATCCATTCTGAATTCTATTCAATTTGTTTAATTTTTTTTTGAATCCCAACCATATAACGATGCTATAGATGACATTTATATCACTATTGAATGGGTCGAAAAAAACTTTGGATAACAATTAACTGTTTTGCTATTTCGTTTTAGTCCAGATACAATATTTCAATTCTATTGACAATACAACTGCTTATTGTTCAAAAACATTTGGATATATTGTTTAATTGCAGACTAATAGCAATAGTATTGCAATGGTGATTCCATAATCTATTCATTGGGACTAAACAATGTCAAGTTTTGTTTTAGAGTTACTTCCCTTTGCTAGTGTCAGTGACAATGGGACTAATTCACATACCACGTGATTTGAATAATGGCGTTGAAATGACGGCACAGATATCATCTTTTGACATCATTCCATCAAAAATAGAAAAATAGTCCCACACACACCTTGTCAGGTATCACATGGTACATGAATTTAAAAAAGTCCCATTCATGATCAAACACACTGACATTGAGAACAATGTCAAAATGTTTGTTTTTGATTGAATAGCATGGGGAAAAAGTGACTTTTGAGAAGAAGTTCAAAACGTGTTTTCAATATGGCATAGGCTGTGGAGGAAATCTTGAAGATTTCGGATCGACCGAAAAATAACGAAAAATAACACTTTGTCAGGACCATGTCAGGATCATTTCATGTAAGTTTCAGCAAAATTGCACTGGTAGAACTTGAGAAGAAGTTCAAAATGTGAAAAGTTAACGGCACGGCGGACGGCGCACGGCGCACGGCGCACGGCGCACGACGACGGACGAAAACATGACGACTATAGGTCATCCTGACCCTTCGGGTCAGATGACCTAAAAAGGTATAGCAAAACATCTGTAGATTGAGTTTTGGGACAGAACTGTTGCATTTGGCAGGATTTATAATAAATTTAATCACTGCCTCTGCCAGGGTTCAAACACAGGACCTCTGGATTACTAGTCTGACGCTCAACCAATCAAGCTAAAGAGAAGTTCTCTCTAGCCGAGTGATATATTGTTGCTAGTATTGACCAGGGTTACAACTGCTATTGTGAGGGGGAAAACACTATTGGGATAGTTTAACTAATGCAAACTGCAATTGCAAAAGTATTGCAATAGTATTTCATTCCCAATGTCATACATCTGGTGCAGTGTCAGTTTAGAGTTACTTCCCTTTGCTAGTGTCAGTGACAATGGGACTAATTCACGTACCACATGATATCCGATATCATCTTTTGACGTCATTCTATCACAAATAGAAACAATATATATAGTCCTGCACACACCTTGTCATGCATCACATGGTACATGAATTTAAAAGTCCCATTCATGATCAAACACACTGACATTGAGAACGATGTCGGTGTTTGTTTTTGATTGAATAGCATGGGGAAAAGGTGACTTTTAATTGATAGTCTGTTATCATATAAAACCTCTGCGAGTACTTCATTTTAGTCCAGTTCAGCCCGTTCTTTGTAATCCTGACTGGCGTTCAATGGTAGGATTACTACTGCAATACTATCTCTATTGCACGGGGAAACACTATAAGGATTGTTAAACTTATGCAGACTACTAATGCAATAGTATTGCATTTTGAATTCTATTAAATTCAATCTATGAATTGGACTTCATGTTGTACTTCTGGAGCAGTATTTGTTTAGAGTTACTTCCCTTTGCTAGTGTCAGTGACAATGGATCTAATTCACGTACCATGTGATAGTATACCCGTTAATATGTGTGCAGGACTAGCATATCTAGTGGTAATTGAACGTAACTCTTTGTAATCTTTCGGCTGAAATAACGTCAGCGTGGGATATCATCTTTTGATGTCATTCCATCGCCAATAGAAACTCATGTCCCCCACAAACATTATCAGGGTATCATGTGGTATGTGAATTAGTCCCATTCATGATCAAACACACTGACATTGAGAACAATGTCAGTGTTTGTTTTTGATTGAATAGCATGAGGGAAAAAGTGACTTTTGATAACAATTGTTAGCCTGTTATCGTATCAAACCTCTGCAAACTATTTCGTTTTAGTCCAGTTTCCATAAGTATGCTACCATTGTATTATGGGTGCTATCCCATGCTAAGTATGCTACCATTGTATTATGGGTGCTATCCCATGCTAAGTATGCTACCATTGTATTATGGGTGCTATCCCATGCTTAGTTTCAGAGAAGAAGTTTTTTATATGGAAATAGACAAAGTGACCCCTTTTGGCCCCGCCCCTCAGGCCCCCAGGGGGTCAGCCTAACCATTTGTACATTTTCAGACAGTATCCCAAAAGGATGCTACCTGTCAAATTTTGCTAAATTCCGACCAGGGGTTATGGAGAAGAAGTTGATTGTTGACAGACCTTGGTCCTTCAGACCAGGTGAGCTAATAAAAAGTTTACAGATGGCACTCAGCCCATTACAAATGGATGAAGAATGATGACTATCGGTCATCCTGACCCTTCAGGTCCCATAACCTAATAAATTTTACTACTATTACATTGGAATGAGAATTTGACAAATATTTTGTAAACGCCCATAAATGGAGAATTTAGATTGTAAAAGGTAAAGTGACAAACCAATAATTTATAGAAGTGTTTGATTAGTGCCGATACAATCCTGAGTAATCTCATCACGATTGGGAAGTACGATCTTCTCCACCGGGCTGGGGAAGGAGGGGAAGGTAAACCCTTGTCTGTACTTCAGGCTCGGAGAGAACAGTTTGATGACAAGTGGACAGACTCGCTCCTTCAGCAGGAAACTAAAACTCTTAGGGTGCTGTAAATACATATTGTATAATAAGAAGGATACAATTTTCAATTATCATTAAAAAAGAGTAACAATTTTTAAGCAATAAAGGCCCACCACCTTCCCGGAGTAAACCGTAGTTAAAAATATTAAAGGTTTCTTAAAACCATTAATAACATCAGAAATCCTCTATAAACTGATGTCCTAAGATGAGGTCACAACACCAAACAAATGCAAGATTTCCTGTGTAATATATAATATAATAGTGGAGAGTCATCTCGATGTCCTGTCGTCTGTCGCAGTGATTGTCAACTACCACGCGGTATTTAGGAGGACCGCGGGAAACATAAGACGACCTGCGTTATCAAATTGTTCAGAACGTGTAGTAATAAAGGTAAGTTAATAGCTTTTGCGACTCTACCAAATTATCGATCTTGTTTTACATTCCCATTTTAAAAATGAAAAGCCACTTCAGAAAGGTATAGTGGGCCTTTAAAAGCAAATGATGCATAAAAATAATCTATCATTCAAAATTATTTAACATATGCAATCTTAGTTTCTTAAAGGTACTGATCAATCACTGTTGATGAAAAAGTTCAATGATCAGACTCTAAATGTAAAAATAAAGTACCTGGAGAAAGATGGCTGGAAAAGATGTCAGGAACCGCCTCCAAAAGTTCTCTTAGTCCAAAGGTACGTGTCATTTCTGTCATCCCAATCAACCAGAATGGCTGGTCGGCATTTACCAGCTGGCAGAGGTCCTATTATAAACAAAAGTGAAAATATGTAATGATTTAGTTTTCATATTTATTTGTGCATCTTATCAACAACTATAGAACAGGTCAGATAAAAGAAGTAGAAGAAGGCTGGAATTCATGTGTGGAAAAAAGAACAAATCAGCCGAGAGAAAATTAACTATGACAAACAGATAGTTTACCCTGAAAATAAGAGGTAGGCATCCCCAGCACACGGTCCTAAGTGACTTGGAGCATTTCCTACTCCCGACCTTAAGCTCTTCTGTGTTCAGGGGCGATCTTTGTTCTGTAATGTATAGCAGCAAATTCAATTATATATATTATAAATAATTTATTTAAATAATTAATTAATCAATTAGTTAATCATCTATTTAAACTCACTAAGTTACCATGATTCATTATAATACTAGCAAATTACAGCAATATTTTTTCCTGTCAATTTTGTTTTTCACCAAATTTCTGTGATTCTTTGTCATACAACAGAAAATCAATGAGTCAAACGTGAGCATAAAAGACAAGGACAAGGCCAAAGTGTCCATTATCACATAACTGGCCCGTCCAGGATCCTATCATAAGTCCATGTCATAAATATCTTAAGACACATGTGTTTTATAACACTGTTATGACATCACATGTAGTTTTGACTTCATACTATTATATTTACATTTTCACTGCAGTCCCAGTCATATAGACTAGCGTATATATATGCACTTCAATCGCTTATCATGGCTTCATTATCATTATGATATCACAATTGTCATGCCAGTGATCATGGAAAACGGGCTGTTCAAATGGCTATTCCATACTTGACGATAACGAATGATTAAATCATTATAGATGCAAAATCCCTTGGTATTTTCAACATAGAATTGTAATCAAATGTAAATATAAGCATTAGAAGTCTTTTCAGCTGGCATTCATAGCAAATATGAATGCCAACTGGACAGAGGCAAATCCAACATGAAGTGCTAGCCAATATGAATGCCAACTGAAAAACGTTCAATGCTTAAATATGAATACGTTGCATGATGATTGTCAAGGTAAATGGAAAACAATCACATCTTAGCAGAATTTCTGCTGCTTTATATAAAGACGAACTTAAAAGTTTTACTTATATTTCTATAAATAAAAGTTATATGGATCAATAGAATCTTACACCATGATATGAATTTATCAAACATTGTTAAATAATTTAATATATCACTTGCCTAAAGGCTCGTGGCATACCAAATTAATTGAACACGAGATTTGATAAAATTTCATATCATATAGCCACAAGTGTAAGTTCCTCTATATATAGACAGGTGTCCTTTACATGTTATATACTTGAGGTTCATGCACCCTGGTAGACAAACATATCATGTAACAACTTATTTTTGTGAGTGACTTAATTTTGTGTATTATCTGAGTGATTAGTATTTAAAAATATAAATCACCACAAATGCTTTTTAAGTACATGTTAAACAAAGCTTTTCAACTGAATAGATAGCAAATGAATTGCCGCGATAAAGTGGCTTGAGAAAAATTCGATTGACAAGAAAATGCAAAATTCATTTGTCGCAAAATAGGTTGGTTTACAGCATAATTTAATGGAATAGATTAATAATCAACATTTTGAAATGAGTAATACATTTATCTAACAAGGTCCGCAGCTTCCAAATAAAAGCATATAAGATAAAAAAAAATATAAAGGAAGACAAAGTGACTATCAACTTTATAACTTCAAAACCTGGCATATTGGGGGAACATATGTGATGGAATAAAAACAATAAAATGTTTTAAATATCTTCTCAACTGGATATGGTGCAAAAAATGGAAGGGTAAGAATGAAAATTTGAGGGGAAAGAATAATTTGATTGTAGCAACTCTAAATTATAAATCATATCTTTAAGACTTGGCATTATTACTCCAAAGGGAAAAATAATTTACAATTTGTATACATATAAAAACGTATCTATTCCAAATTTTCAGCTACACAGCCTTTATTCAAGGAAACACTCTGCAGCTTACTCTTTAAGTCACCATCATGCTCTTAAACCACGTTCTGATATTTAAGGTACCTTATTTCAGTAAACAATCTACCACAAAGCAAGATTGAAGGTTTTGTTCAGGATCAATATAGTCAAAAAAATAAAATTCTAGACAGGAATATATTTATTGAAGCAAAAGGAGGAGAATTAAACCCGACAGAAGTGTTTTGTTTTACAATCCCAAGGTAAAAATGCAGATACCAATATAGATTATAAGGTACTTACTTCCTGTTGTATTATTTTATATATAAGACTACAAATTGAAACAACAAAGAATGCAAATTCCAAAAGGAACATTTTTGTAAAGCAGATGATAGGGCTAACATTCTATCAACAGCAAGAAAAGGTTTAAAGTAATATCACATGTCACTATGCATATCACAAAACATGAGGTCAATGGCCCTTAATTTATCAGATCATCTGGACTGTTTGCTACAATACAACACAGTAGAAATATACAGTGTGGTTGAAAAATCATCTTTATACAATCCGACCAAAATATTCTGAAACAGTGCTAAATTTTTTCTTAGACTAACACTCATTGTTACAAACATTTATACTGAGAAAAATCTTCAATTTAGTTTTTTAGATATATTGCCTACACTGGGCCCGTTTGGATAATTAAATATGAAGGAAAGACAAAAACGTATTTACAAATGGCGACAATGGTGCATGGTCCACCAGATGAAAGATGACACATATACAATCTCAATTTGTAAAACAATCCATTCCATCACCATTGAAACAAAGTCCCCCACAAAAGTTATCAGGTATCACATGGTATGAATTTAAAAGTCCCATTCATGATCAAACACACTGACATTGAGAACAATGTCAGTGTTTGTTTTTGATTGAATAGCATGGGGGAAAAAGTGACTTTTGATAACAACTGTTAGTCTGTTATCGTATCAAACCTCTGCAAGTATTTCATTTTTCCAGTCCAGTTTCCTACAATTTTAACTATTGCAATACTATTTATTTTTGTGGGGGAAAACACAATATTGGATAGTTTAAAATATGCAGACTGCAAATAGCAACAGTATTGTAATGGTATTGCCATTCTGAATTCTATTCAATTTGTTTAATTTTTGAATTCATGTCCATGAATTGGACATCATGCTATACATCTATATGGAGCAGTTTAATTATTTAGAGTTACTTCCCTTTGCTAGTGTCAGTGACAATGGGATATAACTATTCAGATGTAACATGATACATTTGTGTCAGGACATGTCAGGTGAAATCATTTCATGTAGTTTCATTTTGGACAGGAAATCGCACGGTAGAATTGAGATAGAAGTTCAAAATGTGTTTTTTGATGGCGGCATGATAGCCATCCATCTTGTTTTGGATCGACCTGAAAAAAAGCCCCATTTTGTCGGGACCATGTCAATTGAGAACATTGTCAGTGCAAGTTTCATTGAATACATGGGAAAAAGCACCGGTGAATCTTGAGAAGAAGTTCAAAATGTGTTATCGAATCAATGCGAGTACTGTGGCGGCCAATCTTTGATTTCGGATCGACCCGAAAAATAACAACACTTTGTCGGGACCATGTCAGGATCATTTTTCATGTAGTTTCAGTTTGCACTGGTATTGAAAGAAGTTCAGTGTGAAAAAGTTAAAATTCACTTTGATAACGGTTCATGTCGTACATCTGGGATCAGTATTGCACGTTTAGATTACACTTTTATAGGTATCCATGACATGGGTTAATGACCACTAAATGTACAAGGTTAGCAAAATCTGTAGATTGAAGTTTTCAATGATTGAAAACTTGTTGCATTTGGCAGGATTTATAATAAATTTTAATCACTGCCTGCAATGTTAAACTATGACATTGAGAACAATGGGAATTTTCTAGTATAGCGGACCCCGGAAGTTTTTAAAATAACAGTCATAATTCAGTCTGCGTCAAACATGTCAGAGGTTTACATCATGCAAATGATAACCATTTTGAATTCACCGCATCGAATGTCCACGGATTACTTCGGGGGTGAAACATTGGATTGAAAAGTAAAAAAAAAAAGTAACATCAGGTTATTCATTTGAACTATTCAAACATGTTTTTTGTAGCATTTTAAATATTTAAAAAACATTCAATTCTATTTTGAAAGTCTTTGGCAATGTTATCTTCGATAATGTTTGGACGTTGGCCAGCACATGTGAACACTGATTCGCTGTCTTTTCCATTCAATACATTTCCTCTGTTGAGAAATTTACCTGGAAAAACTGAAAAATGATCCAATAACAAAATTGCCAGTGGATGGATATTGCCACGTTTCATTATTTCATCATATATCCTTCATTCGAATGGTCACATCGAATTACACAGTGTACTTGTGTATACATCTGGTTAAAGATTCATTTAGAGTCATTTGCCTTTGCTAGTGCTCAGTGACAATGGAAATTTAAAAGTCCCGAATTTTTTTCTCGTAATCATACTGACAATGTGATTTTATCCTTAAACAATTTGTTGAAAACTTCAGTTTTTAACCAAATGGGGGACATTTTGATGACAATATAAAAATGGAACTAAATTTGAACATTGTTTCATAAAAACCTCATATTTTTAATTTTTTGATCCGTCAGCATTCATCTCTATATAAACAGACAATGCCGTTTAAAATATGCAAACTCGTGATTGATTTCAAAAAATTCAATAATTATATACATAGTCTGAATGTGTAATATTTAGACAGTTTTTTTTATTTCCCTTTGCTACTTGACAATGTTTATTTGCAATACAACTTTCCGGAATTTGTAGTCCGGATGTTAGTCTATGATTCAAATTTTGATTCATTTTTGGTTTTAATCAATGCATGCGATCCACGCTATTGTCCATCAAATTTATTGAAATTTAGGTCCCCACAGGATAGGTTTAATTCATTGTCCATATGGTTGTTTATTTATATTGTCTATCCATATCATTGATAAACATTATTCACATTGAAATTAACATGTTTATTTTGCATTTTTGATTTGAATTTCGTTGATCATGTATCTCTGCATGGATGACATGTACAGTGCTGTTAATCATATTTTAACCCTCTGCGTAGTACTAGTACAATGTTGAATTCAATTCCCGTACAATTTTATAAATATGTTTTGACTAGAAGGTTAGCATAGGGAATCATCTATGTGAATAAGCCTTTTAGATAGATAAAAACTGAACTGTATTGATTCGAGGTATTGAATTAATCAATTGTCCTCTTATAATTACATGTGTAAGGGAGGGAGGACATTCGGATCAGGACCCAAAATCGGATCACGGATACGACAAATTGCTCTTTTGTATTGCACATTTTACGTGTAAATATAAAAGTCATAAAAATGCATTGATTATTGTTATACCAAATTTTGAATCAATTGCACTGTGCATGACCTCGTTTTATTATGCTTTAATTGAAGACTTTGAAATCGGCAAAGTTGTTGGTGTTTTTTAGTCAATGTCCTATTAATGTCAACGTGCACGGTCTATTTTCTCATGTTTTAACCCCATTACACTGCACAACATATCATTTAAAACGTATAATGTACCCATTCAAAATAAGTTAATTTGAAAACATAGGGAGGTATTCGATCAGGGTAGTCCATACCTTTGATTTAATGGTGCATAGTCAAACGATTCAAATCAATTTTGCGCCATCTTGGAACTATTACTCGATGATTTTGTCAGTGCATGTCAAAAGTCATTCAAACGAACAGGTAATTGTACTGTGATGTTTTCCGGTTTTTTCAATGTTGTGTAAGAGTTAATTCCCTTCTAATCATTGATGTGTTCTTTTTTGTTTTGATATTTGTGATTTTATTGCATGATTATTTAATTTTTGCAATTACTATGATGTTGCAATTATCAATTTATTTTTCAATGTGACATACTCATCTAGCAACATAGTAAAATACAATGGTACACAACTACAGATACATATGAGAATGTGTTATTACATAAAAATGTGTTTAAAAATGTATATACAAATACAAAATGAGTACATACTGAATAAAAAAATGTTCAAATTTATATCAATGTATTATTGATTATGAAAAAAATTATTTATGTACACAAGATTTAACAAATTACCAAAAAAAACGTTGTCTGCAGATGAAAGAATTGTAGTCAAACTTTTTTTATAGAGCACTGTATCGGTACATTTATTTAACAGATAAATTTTAAAAAAAAACACTTTATAAAAATTATCTGTAATTAGTCTATGAATTGGCACGTCATTCTGTATTTTTTTAAATTGGCTGCTGTCATATGGTAGGATTTCTAGTGAAGATCTAGTTGACAATAGGCATTCTATGATCAACAAAACAAATTTCACGTAGGAATTCCACATTTTTTAATCATGTTTCATGAAACAATGAAATGCAAATAGTGATTTTTTGAATCAATCAAATTCCATCAAAAATTAAAATTGTATTATTCTATATTTACATTTTTCAGATAATCCACTGCCATCCAAAGTTTCTGATTATTTCCATCTCTATTCTATTTCATTTTTATTACAATTATTAAATTCATTTGACAATTGATAACAAAGTTGTGTTTATTTTTGATTGAATAGCAAGTGGGAAAATTGACTTCATAAAGAAGTTTAGGAAATCAAAATACAACAAGAATTTATTTATCAAAATTTATTTAATCTGAGTGACATATCAATATATCCATGAGAAACCATTGCTTTTCCAATGAATCAGTCATGAGTGAAATAATCATTTGAATATTAGTTCAATTATTGAAGTGGAATTTTGTAAATCCCAATCATGCATCAAAATTGAATTATTGTATTTACTATTCAGACATAGGGTTCATGGGTAAGTGTCATAATATGGATGAAAATTTTTGGTCAAGGTACATCCTGTACAAAGTATGCATCCCCTTGAGAACAAGGGATGTATACAAGGTCATTGGATGATCCCCACACAACAGCAGCAGTATTTTTTCATGAATGAAAAAGTCCTCTTGATAATTTGCCCATGACAATTTCCTCCTGAATTTGTAATTTTTTTTATAGAAAAGTCATTTCTAAGTGCAGTCATTCCTTGATATCAAGTCTACAAAACCTGAAATTGAAAATATTCAATAACTGAGATATATTTAGCTGTTGAAATATATGATAATTTCTGGCAGTAAAGGTTAAATCCTTAAAAAAAAAAAAAAAAACTTTGTAAATTTCAATGAAAATTCACAGCTTTACTACAAAAAAGTAGTGTTTCATGTTATAGCTAATAGTCCATACCTAAACATAAAATCCTAGTGTCAGCTATCTTTTTTAAGTCATTTCAAAAGGAAAATCCATGTTAATTCATTTGGTTCCTGTTAATGTGATCATGAGAATAACAATGTGGAAAATTTTATTTTTTTCCATCTAAATTCACTACTCATTTGCTACAGCCTTTTATTCAGTTTTGTTTCACTAATGAAGTTGACTTTTCATTTCAGTGGTCAATCAGTCACATGGATACTTGAACATTGCACCTAGTTATTTTCTAGGGAAAAAATTTTAACTCTTGAAGTTTTTTACAAAATTTGTACTGGTATTTGCATTGTGATCAATAAAAAAAAATGGGAAAAAAAAACATGTCTGATTTCAATTGTACACTTAGGTTTTCAAATCATACATGTAATATGTTTTAATTTTGACTATACCTACATTTAAATTAAATTCAATTTTGAAATCATTCAATCTGTCAGGCCAATGTCTGTTTCTCTGGACATACCTGTTATTTAAGAATTAAGTTATTGCATTCATCATGATTCATGATTAATACACATGTTTCAAACAAAATACAGACTTGGCTCATAAAATTTGTCATATTATTTGTTTATTGGATATGTGAATAAAGTTACAACTTAAGATAGAATAAATTATCCAACTTTTGATATAATTTATGATAATGGATCATCACTTAAAACTTGAACTGAATTTTTTATTATTGCCAGTTGTATTTTTCATATCACTACCAGTATTTCTAAACGAGATACCACAGATATATATTAATTGTACTTCTAATAAGTATAGATCTACAATTTGAAGACTTCATGAAATTTAAAATTAAAACAAAATTGAGAATTTGATTTTTTGCATTCAAGTGACAATTGGGTAGCTTTCACGTCCATTTGATACTAAATGCATGCACACAATCTGAATTTAAAGCAGGTCATCCATTATTTATCAATAATAATTAAAAATACAACAATATTATTGCAAAACGTACAATTCAGGTAATTTTTTTTCTTCAGAAGATTGGGGCACTGCATGTTGTAATTTAATTATAATTATTATATACATTGAAACAGGTATATAATGTAACAGTAGATACAGTACAATTTTCAGGGATCAAGACTCTTGTGTAAACACATAAATGACCTATTGAAGTACTTGAAATGAAGGGAAAAAATGGGTGTTTTTTTTTAAATTCATTATTCACATTGTGTATCACAATATGTAATATTTCAATACTGAGATCCATACATGCATGCAGGGAGGGATGAAATGTAGCGGTCAACAGTGATTCAAACCTGGGACCTTTTAACAATAAACAGACTGACATTCTTTGAGAACATTGAATCAGATCCAGTCTTATCCTGCTACAAAATGTGAGTCAGCGTGGATCATCCATTTAAGAGTTTTAATGACTAGTGTATAGTTTCAACGACAATTTAATCACAATCCCCATTTGACAATGATTGTGCGAAATTTAATCAACTGATTTTTGATAATGAACTATTTCACAAATTCAATTTTTTAAAATGCATTTTTGACTTATTTCATCACAATTTTAAAAAACTTAAACTACATATTTATATGTAAATATTTACAGTCATGGTGAATTGATAGTGATAAACATTTTGATAAACCCCGTTTGAAATTAAAATGGCTAATCAACTTTTTTCTCGATTCATTGTATGTCACGCGTTTGGAACAATGTCTGAATATGCCTGTTAAATGTAAACGTACATGTATTTGAATCAATAATAATGGTGAATATGGGATACGTTGGAAAAGTAATCATATATTAGTCCTACAAACACATACATTTCTAAATCTTTAGAACAATAGTATTTGACATGTTGTCATTGTGCAATTGAAATTTCTGCATTGGAATAATTATGTATGGAGTAAATGAAAAGGAAATTGCCTCAAAAACATGTGGATAAATACATTGCAATTTAAATAAAACAAACTGAACTACCATTGTCCATTGCCATTGGCATTGTTGTTTCAGTAAATTCACTGAGACAATGTCTTCTGTCTATGAAACAATCTACAATTTGATGGACTACCATGTGATGAGTTTGAAATGGCTACGATATTCATTATCTGAAAATGATGGGAAGACAGTATTGATTGAATATACTTTCATTTTTGCATCATTTCCGATTCAGTTATCCAAATTAACAACATTAAACACATTGTGATAATGATTGAAAATGGGATGTGCAGATAATGATATTGCCACCCCCAGTATTGCGTGTGCGTGAAAAGCGTTTCAATATTTCAAATGATGATTTAAGACTTTATGTCCATCAGTCGTATTAATTTGTTTTGCATTGAATAGTCAAACATCAAAAAATGTCCACATTTACATTGTTAGGTAAAAAATGTAAAATCCTACAAGGTAAGTTTTAAAGTGCATAAAGCCAAAAAAATACTGTCTGTTCAAGGGTTTAGCCCGACTGACCCTAAATTTTTTTACCAGCCTTCAACTCTAATTTTTTGTGAGTCACCTTTTCTTTCATCTAACGTAAAAAATATATTAACAATACGTCGGGATTTCCGCTATCTCACGAACTTCTCGTCCGATGCAATCATTTTAGAGTGAAAGACACTAAAGAAACCCTAAAAAATTCCTCCCCGACAGACCAAATTTTTTTCTGGCCATGTGTAACCCTATAACATACATCTTTTGCCGGTATACAACAAACAAGACACAGTAATACAATATCCTTAAATGAAATAAATTTACTGGTCTGATTTTCTGTCATGCATAAATTTCAACATTGATTTTTTTTTTAAGAGTATTAACAAATATTTTTTTGTAATTTTATATTTACAGATTGTGCCACAGTGAATACATAACGAGTGGTCCGCTTGACTTAAAGGATAAATTATCAGCTAATGAACTGACATATCAAAACTTGGTAATTCTATTCTCATTTGTGTGGCAAAACCTCAAGTAAACCGAGAAAAAGCACAAAAAACAAATACAACACGAAGAATACTCACAATTACAGCATTCGAAGTCAAACAGAGCCGCTGTAAAGAGGGCATCTTTCTGACTTCGTACTCGAAACAAGGATATTGTCTAAATTTCAGAATTTAATACTGGCCAACAAATTATATTGTCTGGATTGCTAAAAGAGTTCATTGGTGAACGGAAACATCACGTCCTACAAACCATATAAGGAAAATTCATTGGGAACACGGCGATCTGAGAGAATATGCGTCTCATACGTACCTGTGTAACGGTGTAGCACGATAATCCTAGTAAACTTCCGCGCTCTTGGTGTGTGGTAATTGTATCTCCTATACATTTATAGTCTGTCAGGGGCTTTGAATTTAACCACTACCGAGCTGACCTCGCGAGTCCTTTTGAGTTTATGACAAGATGTGATTATCTTTCTTCGTTGTCTGAGCTCTATAATCTTCGGTGGTTCGGAATCCACGTCACCACCTCGCTATCAC
The DNA here is from genome assembly GCF_041381155.1 of Argopecten irradians. NCBI lineage: Eukaryota > Metazoa > Mollusca > Bivalvia > Pectinida > Pectinidae > Argopecten > Argopecten irradians. Next base: position 24,250,117 of record NC_091148.1, read on the forward strand.
TTTTGTCTGTTTCTCACTCTAGATCTAGCTGTCAATTCTTCCTACCAGTGTTCCAAGTAAGTCATGCATACAGTTAGTCGATATGCCATCACAATTGACTGCACAGACCGGCAAAACTTCTGTTTTTACTCAATCATCACAACGCGTGTTGTCATTCTGTTTCATCAGGGACTGCGTACTCTTATCCAACTCGTCTTTCTCAAACTGTTAATTTAACCTTCAAGTTGATTCAAAGTCAACCACTGTATTACTCTCCGGTGACGAGTACGAGACACACTCTTTTCACATTTTACGGGCCACCCCACGATCGTCACTACCTCTTCTATTACCTGCGACGCGAAAAAATGTAGTGTATCTAAAGATCAACACACTGCGAATGTAAAAGATTTGTCAATCAAGAAACTTCTGTTTTTTTTTTTAACATGATAATTGGACACAACCATCATAAAAAAGATAATAATCGAACCTTTCTTTGTTCGATATACTTGGGCGAAGTGAACTACTCAATTAAAATACTTTCGTCACCGCCTATTACACGAACTATTTTGTTTGTGTTGTCTGTTTATTGACAGAAATTTGCGGGAATTTCCGGGCATCGCTTAAGAGTTGCTGTCTCCACTGAAATGTCGGAACACACACAACGGTGTCATTGTCGTTCTTAATGTTACTGTTCCTGTAAAGTGAGTCCTAAGTGTGGACAAGATACACTTTTTTTTGATCACTGAGATAAAATGAAAGTATAGACTGTAAAAAATAAGGATAAAGTATGAGTTCTGGTGGATCTATTCGTAGGCGATTAAAAGTTGCAGTGGCGTGGTATCGATACATTTGAGTCTTCGAATGGACCGCTTCGCGGTCGGCTTTCCCATATATCGATACCCTACTCTAACTTTATCCTTTTTCGATAGATAATCACACAATGAAAAACATACTTTAAATACTTAAATTATAAACAAACAACAATGATAAGTTATTCAATTGACTGCATGTTTACATTGTCTAATAAGAAAAAAATTCTACTGAAGGTGCACTGTATTGTTATTTCTATGTAGTTTGATTGTTATATATTGTCACACAATTTAGTACACTAACTAGTGATACCCCATTCAAGGATTATACAACAAAACTACGAAAAATTTTCTTAGATTATCTATCTTTGAGCAACTGACATAAGGGTTATAAATGGTAAATTTTTAAATGTAAAGCACAAATCATCGCGAGTTTTGCATCTGCAACTATAATATAATGTATATCGATACCAATTATCAATCATTTCGCCAATTAAACAATGACCGACACATAGTTCAGTTTCGATTTGTCAACAGGGAAATTGAAACCGTAAATGCAGGTTTCAGGATCGTTTTTGTTTTTATTTTTTATTTAATGATTTAATAGGCTCCAATAACAACGCTAAAAATTATTGAACTATGTAGCCACATCAAATTTTGACTTGAGATCCATTATTGTCTTTATTTAGTAAATATTATTTTGTCTAACTACCAAATTATTTAACTATTAAATCAATTAACATGTACCAAGGTTTGGGTTTTGTTCTCGTCGCTGACTCTCGATTTGGGTACTCTATCTGATTGATAAACCGGAAGGTCCATCTGTGCTGGTCAATTGTTTGTGTACGTCATTATTTCCTCTGCGCGCACGCGATATTTTGGTCAAGTGTGGAACCTGTCTGATGAAACTTCGTCTCACCGATTACTCTATTTATGAAATAACGAAGATATGCGTGAAAGGTTATAGTTGCAAACTTTTGTTGAGAAAGAAAAAAATCGTTGTTTTGGTGATCCGAAACGGGGACCTCTGTCATTATTACATGGGACTGTAAATGTCTTACTTCGGGAAACTTTATTATATAGATATACAAATTTATTAAAAATAATGTACTTAGAGACATTCTGTACTGAAGTGAGGTGAATGGAATATATATGTGTGTCATATATAGGAAATATTGTCAAATAGGAAATACCAGGTAATGTAACTTGTGTAATTTGTTTCTATATCTCATTATATTACAACTTTTTTATCTATGAGTCAACTTACTGTGTATAGTTATAATACTGTAGTTGAGCGGTACTGAGATTAGATTAAGTTACAATTAGGCATGTGACGTAGTTATCTAATGGGACACATTGCTACATCTGGTCTTATTAGTGCCCTTACTATTTTCATATGTTGTAGTTCTTTTAACCTTCCTATTGGAAGTTCTGTGCTTTGGTTAAACAACCTTCTCCCGGGGAGTTATGTTGAATTTTCTCGGGATTACACCTTACATTCCGGGAGTTCAGGGAGAAGGAATATACTACCTTCCTCCGGGAAGTTCAATGTACAAAGAGATGTAGGCCTTCCTCTGGGGAGATTTGCGTCAAATAAACAAGTGTACCTACCAGAAATTCTGAGTTCGTGTCAACTAAACACCATCAGCCTCCATGCCAGGGGGCATACACAGGACCTCTGGATTACTTAGTCTGTCCGCTCAACCATTCAAGCTAAAGAGAAGTTCTCTCTAGCCGAGTGATATATTGTTGCTTGATATTGACCAGGGTTACAACTGCTATTGTGAGGGGGGTAAAACACTATTGGTAGTTTAAACTAATGCAAACTGCATTCTTGCACAACGTGTATTGCAATAGTATTTTCATTCCAATGTAGTACATCTGGGTGCAGTGTCAGTTTAGAGTTACTTCCCTTTGATAGTGTCAGTGACACAATGGGACTAATTCACGTACCACTTGATATCCGATATCAATCTTTTTGACGTCATTCTATCACAAATAGAAACAATATGATATAGTCCTGGCACGACACAACCTTGTCCAATGCATCACATGGTACATGAATTTAAAAGTTCCCATTCATGATCAAACACACTGAGAACATTGAGAACGATCAGTCGGTGTTTTGTGTTTTTGATTGAATAGAATGGGGGAAAAGGTAGACTTTAATTGATAGTCTTGTTTATCATATACACCTCTGCGAGTACGTCATTTTTAGTCCAGTTTCACCCGTTCTTTGAGTATTACCTGACTGCGAATCAATGGTAGGATTTACTACTTGCAATACTACAACTCTATTGCAACCGGGGAAACACCACTATAAGGAGTTGATTTAAACTTATGCATACCTACAATCAATAGTATTGCATTTTGAAATTCTATTAATTCAATCTACTATGAATTGGACTTCATGTCGTACATCTGGAGCAGTATTTGTTTAGAGTTACTTCCCTTTGCTAGTGTCAGTGACAATGGATCTAATTCACGTACCATGTGATATGATACCCGTTAATATGTGTGCAGGACTAGTATCTAGTGGTAATTGAACGTAACTCTTTGTAATCTTTCCGCTGAAATAACGTCAGCGTGGGATATCATTTTGACGTCATTCATCACCAATTAAACATAAGTCCCCCACAAACACCTTGTCAGGTATCACATATGTGAATTAGTCCCATTCATGATCAAACACACTGACATTGAGAACAATGTCAGTGTTTGTTTTTGATTGAATAGCATGGAGGAAAAGTGACTTTTAATAACAACTGTTAGTCTGTTATCGTATCAAACCTCTGCAAGTATTTCATTTTAGTCCAGTTCAGTCAGTTTCATTAATCAATTTTGGTAATTACTATTGCAATACTATTTCTTTGGGGGGAAACACACTATTGGATAGTTTAAATATGCAGACTGCAATAGCAACTGTATTGTAATGGTAATTTCATTTCTGAATTCTATTAAATTTGTTGAATTTTGAATCCCACAATGTCGTACATCTGGAGCAGTATATTTTTAATTATTCCCTTTGCATAGTGTCAGTGACAATGGAAACTAATTCACGTACCATATGATACCCGTTTAAATGACTAGATTGTATTTAATACTTCTCAAAATGTCAGGACCATGTCAGGATCATTTCATTTTCATGTCAAGAATCATTTCAGCCAAATCGCACCGGTAGAACTTGAGAGAAGTTCAAAATGTGTTTTTTTAAGATGGCGGCTTTGGAGGCGGCCATAACTTTGGATTTTTTCGGATCGATCATGAAAAATAACAGCATTTTTTTCCAGTGGACCATTTTGCAATAGTATTCATTTCATGCAAGTTTCAGCCAAATTCGCAGTATGGTCAGATAGAATTGAGATTTGCATTCATGAAGTCAAAAATGTGTGACATCAATGATGTTCATGCGTACAACTGTGTGGTTAGGCCATACTTTGATTTCGGATAGACAGTGAAAATGAGACAAACTTTGTCGTACATGTCAGATACCCATTAAGTTTCAGTAAAAAACACTGGTAATACTTTTGAAAGAAGTTCAAAATTTCATGAATAAGTGTACCTTGTCACAGTGTTCACATGGTACGATGAAAAACATGACCTATAGGTCATCCTGACAAATGACACTAAAAAGGATAGCAAAACAATGTCAGTGTTTGTTTTTGATTGAATTTGCATTTGCAGGATTTATAATGAATTTAATCACATTCTGCCAGGGTTTCGAACAAACCTCTGGGATTTCTAGTCTTGACAGTCAACCACTCACCTTCAATCAAGTAAAGAGAAGTTCTCTCTAGCCGAGTGATATATTGTTGCAGTATTGACCAGGGTTACAACTGCTATTGTGAGGGGGAAAAAAATCACTATTGGGATAGTTTAACTAATGCAGACTGCAATTGCAATAGTATTGCAAAAGTATTGCATTCTGAATTCTATTTAATTCAGTCTATGAATTGGACTTCATGTCGTACATCTGGAGCAGTATCCATTTAGAGTTACTTCCCTTTGCTAGTGTCAGTGACAATGGGACTAATTCACGTACCACATGATACCCGATAATGGCATTGAAATGATGTTAGCACAGGATATCATCTTTTGACGTCATTCCATCACCTTAAGAAACAATAGTCCCGCACACACTTTTTCAGGTATCACATGGTACATGAATTTAAAAGTCCCATTCATGATCAAACACACTGACATTGAGAACAATGTCGGTATTTGTTTTTGATTGAATAGCATGGGGGGGGGGAGTGACTTTTAATTGATAGTCTGCTATCGTTTCAAACCTCTGCGAGTACTTCATTTTAGTCCAGTTCAGTCCGTTTCTGGTAATACTGACTGGTGTTCAATGGTAGGATTACTATTGCAATACTATTTCTATTGGGGGGAAACACTATTGGGATAGTTAAAATATGCAGACTGCAATTGCAACAGTATTGTAATGGTATTGCATTCTGAATTCTATTTAATTCAGTCTATGAATTGGACTTCATGTCGTACATCTGGAGCAGTTTTGGTTTAGAGTTACTTCCCTTTGCTAGTGTCAGTGACAATGGACTAATTCACGTACCACGTGATACCCGTATACCCGTTAAATGTGTGCAGGACTGATCTCTAGTGGTAATTGAACGTAACATCTTTTAATCTTCCATGAAATAACATCAAAATATAATATCATTTTCAGTCATTCACAACCTTGTCAGGTACAAAACGTTATCAGGTATCACGTGGTAGAATTAGTCCCATTCATGATCAAACACACTGACTGAACAATGTCAGTGTTTGTTTTTTTTGATTGAATAGCATGGGGGAAAAAGTGACTTTTGATAACAACTGTTAATCGTATCAAACCTCTGGTATTTTTTTTAGTCCACTAATTCTATTTGGTAATAATACGTACCACTATTTGGATAGTTTAAATATGCAGACTGCAATTGCAATAGTATTGTAATGTAATTCCATTCTGAATTCTATTAAATTCAGTTTAATAAATTGGACGTCATGTCGTACATATAACGATGCAGTATAGATAGTTTACCAGTTACTTTAATTTGCTAGTGTCAGTTGGAACTAATTCACTTTGATAATTTAATAACTAGATTTTATGTAACAATGACTTTGTCAGGACCATGTCAGGATCATTTCATGCAAGTTTCAGCCAAATCGCATATTGCAGAACTGAGAAGAAGTTCAAAATGTGTTTTCAAGATGGCGGCTGTGGCGGACTTGGATTTCAGATGATCGACCTGAAAAATAACAACAATGACATTTGTTACAATGTCAGGATCATTTCATGATTTCAGCCAAATCGCACCGGTAAACAATGTTTAGAAGTTTTGAAATGTGTTTTCAGGTAACATGGTACATGAAATCTTTGATTTCATAAACCCCATTCAATGAAAAACACGGACATTGACAGGATCATTGTCATGTAAGTTTTTTTAAAATTGCCCTTTGCTAGAACTTGACAAAAGTGAATTTCACATAATAACTGAAAAGTTGTTTGATAATTCATTGTTATCGTAAAACCTCTGTTATCATCATTTTTGCAAGGGACGTTCTATTTCATTAAGTCCAGTCATTGAATCAGAAAAAAAGGTAAAGCAATGACATACTATTTCTATTGATTTTCGGACAGAAACACTATTGCATTTTTGGATTGGGATATAAAAATTTAATCACTGCCTCTGCAGGGTTCAAACACAGGACCTTGGATTATATGTAGTATTATTGCATTTCAATTCAAGCTTCTGAATTTCTTCTAGCGAGTGATCTATATTGTTTTGCTAATTGACATGTTACAACTGCATTGGGGGGAAAATGTCCTATTTAGTTAACTTCCCTTTGCTAGTGTGTCAGTGACAAAGTGATTAAATTCAGTCAATGAATTGGACGTTCACGTATATCTGGTGCAGTGTCCCACATTTAGAGTTACTTCCCTTTGCTATGTCAGTGACAATGGGACTGATTCACGTACCACATGTAGCATAGATAATGGCGTTGATATCATCTTTTGACATCATCTTCATTCATCATCACAATAAAACAATATCCCCCGCACACACCTTGTCAGGTATCACATGGTACATGAATTTAAAAGTCCCATTCATGATCAAACACACTGACATTGAGAACAATGTCAGTGTTTGTTTTTGATTGAATAGCATGGGGGGGAAAAGTGACTTTTAACAACTGATAGTCTGTTATCGTATCAAACCTCTGCGAGTACTTAAATTTATTCCAGTTCAGTCCGTTTCTAGTAATCCTGACTGGTGTTCAATGGTAGGATTACTATTGCAATACTATTTTCTATTGGGGGAAACACTATTTGGGATAGTTAAAATTTAACTAACTGCAACATGCAACTACACTATTGCAATAGTATTGCATTCTGAATTCTATTAAATTCAGTCTATGAATTGGACTTCATGTCGTACATCTGGAGCAGTTTTTGTTTAGAGTTACTTCCCTTTGCTAGTGTCAGTGACAATGGACTAATTCACGTACCACATGATACCCGAAATGGCGTAGTGAAATGATGTGGTAATTGAACAACTCTTTGTATCATCTTTTGCTGAAATAACGTCAGTGTGGGATATCATCTTTTGACGTATTCCATCAAAAATAGTCCCCACACACAAACGTTTGTCAGGTATCACATGGTACATGATGTGAATTTAAAGTCCCATTCATGATCAAACACACTGACATTGAGAACAATGTCAGTGTTTGTTTTTGATTGAATAGCATAGAGGAAAAGTGACTTTTGATAACAACTGTTAGTCTGTTATCGTATCAAACCTCTGCAAGTATTTCATTTTTAGTCCAGTTCCTACAATTTTAAACTATTGCAATACTATTTCTATTGGGGGGGAAAACACTATTGGGATAGTTTAAATATATGCAGACTGCAACATGCAATAGTATTGTAATGCAGAATGTAATTGCATTTGTATTGCATTCTGAATTATATAAATTCAGTCTATGAATTGGACTTCATGTCATGTCGTACATCTGGAGCAGTATCCATTTTAGAGTTACTTCCCTTTGCTAGTGTCAGTGACAATGGACTAATTCACGTACCATACCACATGATATACCGAAATGGCGGTGAAATGATTTTCCCGCAAAATGAATTAGCAGGGATATCATCTTTTGATCATTTTTTCAACAATCAAAAAACCAAAACAACAGTCCCAACACACCTTGTCAGGTAGTATCACATGGTACATGTATGAAATTAAAAAGTCCCATTCATGATTTCGAAGTTACACACTGACATTGAGAATTGAATGTCAGTGTTTGTTTTTGATTGATAGCATGGGGGGAAAATTTAATTTCAGTGACTTTAGATAACAACTGTATAGTCTGTTATCGTATCAAACAAACCTCTGCTGAAGTATAATTTTCATTTTTTTAGTCCAGTTTTCCTAAAAATGCTTGTGTTTTGGTATTGGGTATTGCAATACTATTTTTATTGGGGGGAAAACACTATTGGGATAGTTTAAAATATGCAGACTGCAATCAATTATACATTGTAATGTATTGCATTCTATTAATTCTATTGGATTGGAAATATCAGTCTATGGGATATTGGATGTTCATGTCGTACATCTGGAGCAGTGTCCATTTCAAGTTAGAGTTACTTCCCTTTGCTAGTGTCAGTGACAATGGGACTACTAATTCACGTACCACATGATACCCGATAATGGCGGTGAAAATGACGTTAGCATAGGATATCATCTTTTGACATCATTCCATCAACAATATAAAACAAGATCTCCCGCACACACACTTGTCAGGTATCACATGGTACATGAATTTAAAAGTCCCATTCATGATCAAAACACACTGACATTGAGAACAATGTCAGTGTTTGTTTTTTTTTGATTGAATAGCATGGGGGGAAAAAAGTGACTTTTGATAACAACTGTTAGTCTGTTATCGTATCAAAACCTCTGCAAGTATTTCATTTTAGTCCAGTCCAGTCCGTTTTGGTAATCTACAATTTTAAAATACTGGCAATACTATTTCTATTGGGGGAAAACACTATTTTATGGATAGTTTAAATATGCAGACTGCAATGCAGCAACAGTATTGTAATTGTAATGCATTCTGATTTATTAATTCAGTCATTTAATTGGATTGTATTGTGATTTCTGAATTCTATAATTTCCCTTGCTAGTGTGAATGGACTTCATGTCGTACATCGTGAGAGGTATCATTTCAGTTTGAGTTTCACTTCCCTTTGCTATGTATCAGTTCCATCAACAATGGGACACACATATGTTGAATTTATGTTGTGTTTTCATTCATGATGAAACATTTTCACATGTCATTTGTTTCATTTTTTGATTGAATAGCATGGCAAAAAAGAAAATGACTTTTAGATTCAAACAGATGTCATCTTTTGGCGTGCATTTTTTGTCACATATTTCATCAAACATTTGATCAAAAAATAAAAAGTCCCAACAATTTGATTGCACACATGTCATTTGGTGTAATTTGCATTGAAAAAAAGTCTCTTGGAATTCATGATCAAACACACTGACATTGAGAACAATGTCAGTGTTTGTTTTTGAATTTATGGGGGTTTGACTTGAATGGGTAACAATGGACGATTGGACAAATGTAACTATAGGTCATCCTGACCCTTCTGGGTCTGATGACCTAAAAAAGGTTATAGCAAAATCCAAAACAACTTGTTGATTTGAGTTTTATGTTTTCAGGAACAGTACTTGGTGGCATTTGGCAAGGATAGTTATAATTAAAATGTTTAATCACTGTGCTCTGCAGGGTTTCAAACACAGGACCTCCTGGATTACGTAGTCTGTCGGCTCATTACCATGCGATGCTGCTAAAGAGTAAGTTATCTATAGCCGACGTGTATACTTATGTTGCTAGTATTTGACCAGGGTTAAAACTGCTATAGTGAGGGGGTGAGAGGAAAAACACTATTGGGATAGTTTAACTAATGCATATCTGCATTTGCCAAAAGTATGGCAATTGTTATTTGCATTTCCACATTGTCATTAATTGGTGCCCATCTAGTCGTCAGTTGTTCAGTCAGTTTTAGATACTTCCCATTTGATATTGGTCACGTGTATCAATGGTGTGACTATTTCAAGTACCACAATGATAAACGATTTATTCTGGTTGAGACGTCATTTCTATCACAAATAGAAAACAGAAAAATTATATATAGTCCTGCACACACCCTTGTCATGCATCACTTGGGTACATGAATTTAAAAGTACCCAGTCAGGAGCCCGAAACACAATGACATTGATAGAAACGAGGTCGGTTGGTTTGTTTTGAGTTTGAATTGCATGGGGAAGGAAAAGGTGGACCATTTAATTGATTGTCGTGTTATCATATAAAAACTCTGCGAAGTCAGTACTTCATTTTAGTTCCAGTTCTGCCGCCGTTCTTTGTTATCCTGACTGGCGTTCAATGGTAGGGTATTACAACTGCAGAATACTATCTCTATTGCACGGGGAGAAACACTTTAGGGATTGTTAAACTTAGGCAGACCTACTAATGCAATTAGTTATTGCATTTTGAATTCTAATTAAAATTCCAATCTAATGAATTGGACTTCATGTTGTTACTTCTGGAGCAGTATAGTATTTGTTTAGAGTTAATTCCCTTTGCTTAGTGTCTGTGACAATTGATCTAATTACACGTTACCATGTGATAGTATTACCGTTAATATGTGTGCAGAGGACTTGCATATCTGTTAAGTGTTAATTGAAACGTAACTCTTTTGTAATATCTTCGGCTGAAATATCGTCAGCGTGGGGATATCCATCTTTGGTTGGCTCATTAAACTCAAGTCCCCCACAAAAGTTATTCTGATTATCACGTAGTAAGCTGTATTAGTTCCATTTGATGGATCATAATCCTCACTGACATTGAACAACAATGTCAGTACAGTGTTTGATTTTTGATTGAATAGCGATGAAGAAAAAGTGACTTTTGATCACAAATTGTCTAGCCTGTTGTTATCGTATCCAAACCTTCTGCAACTATTCGTCACCCCCTTAAGTTCAGGTTCTCTACAAATCAAACTATTTGCCAAATTACTATTTATTTTGTGGGGAAGGATACACCAATTTTTGATAGTTATGTTTAAATATACTAGAGTCCCATAACTGAGGCAGGGACTGGCAATTAGCATATAGTATTGTTAATGGTTTTTAATCCATCTGAATTGTCTCATTGTGCATTTGTTTCTAATTTTGAAATCCACCCCAACCAGATAGAACGATTTGCCTATATGTTATATACCATACAACTATTAATGCTATCCAATTACATAGTTTCACGGACACGAGAGTAATTTATAAAACTAGAGATGTAACAATACTTTGTGTGGGACCAGGGAGGATCACATTTAATGCAAGTTTAGCCAGTATGACAACGTAGAGGACCTTGAGAAGAAGTTATAAAATGTGTTTCAATGGATGGCGGCTGTGGCGTGGCCATCTTGGGATGTCGAGATCGACTGATCATGTAATAACAGCATGTTTCTGTCGGGAACTTGTCAGGATCTTTCAATGAAGTTTCAGCAAAAATCGCACCAGGTGATTGAGAAGAAGTTCAATGTGTTTTCAAGATTCTGCGGTTGTGGCGGCCATCTTGATTTCGGGATCGACCCGAAAAATAACAACAGTTTCAGTGTTTTTTTTTTGCAAGGGTTTTAGCCAAATCGCACCGGTAGAACTTGAGAAGAAGTTCAAAATGTGTTTTTCAAGATGGCCGGCGGCCTGCTGTGGCGGCCATCTTGGGATTTCGGATCTCTCGAGCCTGGAAAAATTACAGCATATTTGTCCGGGGACAATGTCAGGTTCATTTCATCATTTCAATGGCACCCGGTAGAATTTGTAGAAGAAGTTGCAAAAATGTGTTTTCAAGATCGCACTGGTTAGTGGCGGCGGCCAGTGCTTGGATTTCGATCGACCCGAAAATACACAACACTTTATCAGGACCCATGTCAGGGTTCATCTTCAAGAAAGTTTCAGCCAAATCGCACCTGTAGACTTGAGAAGAAGTTTCAAATATGGCGTGTTTTTCATGTGGGCGGCTGTGGAGGACATCTTGGATTTAGGTATCGGACCCGAAAGAATTAACACCACTTTTGTTCGGGGACCATGTCCAGGATCATTTCATGTAAGTTTCAGCAAAATTGCACTGGTAGAAACTTGAACTGAGAAGAAGTTCAAAATGTGCAAAAGTTAACGCACGGCGGACGGCGGCACGGCGCACGGCGCGCACGGCGCACGACGACGACGGACGAAACATGAAGATCGACTATAAGGTCATCCTGACCCTTCAGGGTCAGATTGACCCTAAAAAAGGTTATTAATATATAGCAAAACATCTGTAGATTGATGTTTTGGGACAGAAACTGTTGCATTTGCAGGATTTATAATAAATTTTAATCACTGCCTCTGCCAGGAGTTTCAAACACAGAGACCTCTGGATTACATAGTCTTGACGCGTCACCAATCAAGCTAAAGAGAAGTTCTCTCTCTAGCCGAGTGATATATATGTTGTTGCTAGTATTGGACCTGGGTTACAACTGCTATTGTGAGAGGGAGGAAAACACTATTGGGATAAGTTTTTAACTAATGCAAACTGCAATTGCAAAAGTATTGCAATAAGTATTTCATTCCCAATGTCATACATATCTGGTGCAGTGTCAGTTTAGAGTTACTTCCCTTTGCTAGTGTCAGTGAACAATGGACTAATTCCACGTACCACATGATATCCGATATCATCTATTTTTTGACGTCATTCTATCACAAAATAGAAACAATATATATTAGTCCTGGCACACACCTTGTCATGCATCACATGGGTACATGAATTTAAAAGTCCCATTTCATGATCAAAACACACTGACATTGAACGTAACGCTGTCGGTTTCTTTTTGTTTTTGATTGAATAGCCCATGGGGAAAAAGAGGTGGACTTTTTGACTTTAATTGACTAGTCTGTTATCATATAAAACCTCTGCGAGTACTTCATTTTTAGTCCAGTTCAGCCCGGATCTTTGTAATCCTGACTGGCGTTCAATGGTAGGATTACTACTGCAAATACTTATCTCTATTGCACGGCCCGTGGGAGGGAAACGTACTATAAGGATTGTATATTTAGGATAACTTAGATGCCAGACTACTAATGACAGATAATAGTAATCTGCATTTTTGAATTCGTGGGTGAATTAAGTGTTATTCATTGCGATATGAATTGGACACTTCTTCATGTTGTACTTCTGGAGGCAGGAGTATTGTTTAGTTTTGAGTTACTTCCCCTTTGCTTGTGTCAGTCAGGACAATGGGATCTAATTCACGTACCATGTGTTAGTATACCCGTTTATATGTGTGCAGCAGGACTAGCAGCATATCTAGTGGTAAATTTTGAACGTAACTCTCTTGTCGTAATCTTTCGGCTGAAATATAAACGTCTGCGTGTGGGATATCATCTCTCTTTTTGATGTCAATTAAACTCAAGTCCCCCACAAAACGTTATCAGCGGTATCACGTAGTTAGTATGTGTTATTAGTCCCATTCATGATCAAAACTCACTGACATTGAAAACAATGTCAAGTAGCCACGTTTGTTTTTGATGGGTTGAATGACATATGAGGGAAAATTTTTGCAAAATAGCATAAAAAAAAAAATGAAAAAGAAAAAGTGACTGTTTTGATAACACATTGTTAGCCTTGTTATCGTATCTCAAACCTCTCTGCAACTATTTGTTTTAGTCCAGTTTGGTCTACAATTGTCAAACTATTGCATATACTTATTTGAATTTTGTGGGGAGGGAAACACAATGAAACACAAATTTTGGATAGTTTAAAATATGCAGACTGCAATATAGAATAGTATTGTAATGGTAATCCATTCTGAATTCTATTTCATATTTGTTTATTTTGAATCCCAACCATATAACGATGCTATTAGATTATATACCATGCTCACAACCTATTAATGCTATCCAATACATAGTTTCGGAGAGGAAGTAAGATTAGATATAACTAGAGATGTAACAATACTTTGTCAGGATCACCATGTCAGGATGCATGATTTCAGTGCAAGTTTTCAGCCAAATCGCACCGGTAGAACTTGAGAAGAAGTTCAAAATGTGTTTTCAAGATGGCGGCTGTGGCGGCCATCTTGGATTTTCGGATCGACCCGAAAATAACAGCATTTTGTCAGGGACCATGTCAGGACATTTCATGCAGTTTCAGCCAAATCGCACCATTTCAAATGTCAATATGGCGTCTGTGCGCCATCTTTGAATTTCGGATAGTCCCGAAAAATAACAACACCTTTGTCGGGACCATGTCAGGATCATTTACTTAAGACAAAATTGCACTGGTCCCAGAACTTGAGAACGAAGTTTCAAAATGTGGAAAAGTTAACGCACGGCGGACGACGGACGCGCCACGGCGCACGGCGCACGAGCGACGGACCGAAACATGACGGACTATAGGTTAGGTATCCAGACCCTTCGGGTCAGATGACCTAAAAAAGGTATGAGCAAAACATCTTAATTGAGTGAGTTTCGGACAGAAACTGTTGCATTTGGCAGGATTTATTATAAATTTAATCACTGCCTCTGCCCAGGGTTTCAAACACAGGACCCCTGGATTACTAGTCTGACGCTCAAACCAATCCAAGCTAAAAGAGGAAGTTCTCTCTTGCCGAGTGATATATTGTTTGCTTAGTATTTGACCGGGGTTTAACAACTGCTATTGTGTGGGGGGGGGAAATACACTATCTATTGGGATTAGTTTAAACTAATGCTAAAACTGCAAATTGCTAAAAGTAATGCAATAGTGTTTTTCATTCCCAATGTCATACAATCGGTTGCCGCTTGCGTGGGTCAGTCTAGAGAGTTATTCCCAGTATTTGCTAGTTGTCCATTGACAATGGGACTAATTCACGTACCACATGATAATCCGATATCAACTTTTTACGTCATCAATCTATCACAAATAGAAAAACAATATATATAGTCCTGCACACACATTGTCATGTCCACACATGGTAACATGAATTTAAAAGTCCACCCATTCATGATCAAAACACCACTTTTCAATATGGCGGCTGTGGAGGCCATCTTGGATTTCGGATTCGACCCGAAAAATAACAACACTTTGTCGGGACCATGTCAGGATCATTTCATGTAAGTTTCAGCAAAATTGCACTGGTAGAACTTGAGAAGAAGTTCAAAATGTGAAAAGTTAACGCACGGACGGCGCACGGCGCACGGCGCACGACGACGGACGAAACATGACGACTATAGGTCATCCTGACCCTTCGGGTCAGATGACCTAAAAAGGTATAGCAAAACATCTGTAGATTGAGTTTTCGGACAGAACTGTTGCATTTGGCAGGATTTATAATAAATTTAATCACTGCCTCTGCCAGGGTTCAAACACAGGACCTCTGGATTACTAGTCTGACGCTCAACCAATCAAGCTAAAGAGAAGTTCTCTCTAGCCGAGTGATATATTGTTGCTAGTATTGACCAGGGTTACAACTGCTATTGTGAGGGGGAAAACACTATTGGGATAGTTTAACTAATGCAAACTGCAATTGCAAAAGTATTGCAATAGTATTTCATTCCCAATGTCATACATCTGGTGCAGTGTCAGTTTAGAGTTACTTCCCTTTGCTAGTGTCAGTGACAATGGGACTAATTCACGTACCACATGATATCCGATATCATCTTTTGACGTCATTCTATCACAAATAGAAACAATATATATAGTCCTGTACACACCTTGTCAGGTATCACATGGTACATGAATTTAAAAGTCCCATTCATGATCAAACACACTGACATTGAGAACGATGTCGGTGTTTGTTTTTGATTGAATAGCATGGGGAAAAGGTGACTTTTAATTGATAGTCTGTTATCATATAAAACCTCTGCGAGTACTTCATTTTAGTCCAGTTCAGCCCGTTCTTTGTAATCCTGACTGGCGTTCAATGGTAGGATTACTACTGCAATACTATCTCTATTGCACGGGGAAACACTATAAGGATTGTTAAACTTATGCAGACTACTAATGCAATAGTATTGCATTTTGAATTCTATTAAATTCAATCTATGAATTGGACTTCATGTTGTACTTCTGGAGCAGTATTTGTTTAGAGTTACTTCCCTTTGCTAGTGTCAGTGACAATGGATCTAATTCACGTACCATGTGATAGTATACCCGTTAATATGTGTGCAGGACTATTATATCTAGTGGTAATTGAACGTAACTCTTTGTAATCTTTCGGCTGAAATAACGTCAGCGTGGGATATCATCTTTTGATGTCATTAAACTCAAGTCCCCCACAAAAGTTATCAGGTATCACGTAGTATGTGTATTAGTCCCATTCATGATCAAACTCACTGACATTGAAAACAATGTCAGTGTTTGTTTTTGATTGAATAGCATGAGGGAAAAAGTGACTTTTGATAACAATTGTTAGCCTGTTATCGTATCAAACCTCTGCAACTATTTCGTTTTAGTCCAGTTTCTACAATTCAAACTATTGCAATACTATTTATTTTGTGGGGAAACACAATTTGGATAGTTTAAATATGCAGACTGCAATAGCAATAGTATTGTAATGGTAATCCATTCTGAATTCTATTCAATTTGTTTAATTTTGAATCCCAACCATATAACGATGCTATAGATATATACCATACAACTATTAATGCTATCCAATACATAGTTTCGGAGAGGAAGTAATTTATATAACTAGAGATGTAACAATACTTTGTCAGGACCATGTCAGGATCATTTCATGCAAGTTTCAGCCAAATCGCACCGGTAGAACTTGAGAAGAAGTTCAAAATGTGTTTTCAAGATGGCGGCTGTGGCGGCCATCTTGGATTTCGGATCAACCCGAAAAATAACAACACTTTGTCGGGACCATGTCAGGATCATTTCATGCAAGTTTCAGCCAAATCGCACCTGTAGAACTTGAGAAGAAGTTCAAAATGTGTTTTCAAGATGGCGGCTGTGGCGGCCATCTTGGATTTCGGATCGACCCGAAAAATAACAACACTTTGTCGGGACCATGTCAGGATCATTTCATGTAAGTTTCAGCAAAATTGCACTGGTAGAACTTGAGAAGAAGTTCAAAACGTGTTTTCAATATGGCGGCTGTGGAGGCCATCTTGGATTTCGGATCGACGACCCGAAAAATAACAACACTTTGTCGGGACCATGTCAGGATCATTTCATGTAAGTTTCAGCAAAATTGCACTTGCACTGGTAGAACTTGAGAAGAAGTTCAAAATGTGAAAAGTTAACGCACGGCGGACGGCGGACGGCGCACGGCGCACGGCGCACGGCGCACGACGACGGACGAAACATGACGACTATAGGTCATCCTGACCCTTCGGGTCAGATGACCTAAAAAGGTATAGCAAAACATCTGTAGATTGAGTTTTCGGACAGAACTGTTGCATTTGGCAGGATTTATAATAAATTTAATCACTGCCTCTGCCAGGGTTCAAACACAGGACCTCTGGATTACTAGTCTGACGCTCAACCAATCAAGCTAAAGAGAAGTTCTCTCTAGCCGAGTGATATATTGTTGCTAGTATTGACCAGGGTTACAACTGCTATTGTGAGGGGGAAAACACTATTGGGATAGTTTAACTAATGCAAACTGCAATTGCAAAAGTATTGCAATAGTATTTCATTCCCAATGTCATACATCTGGTGCAGTGTCAGTTTAGAGTTACTTCCCTTTGCTAGTGTCAGTGACAATGGGACTAATTCACGTACCACATGATATCCGATATCATCTTTTGACGTCATTCTATCACAAATAGAAACAATATATATAGTCCTGCACACACCTTGTCATGCATCACATGGTACATGAATTTAAAAGTCCCATTCATGATCAAACACACTGACATTGAGAACGATGTCGGTGTTTGTTTTGTTTTTGATTGAATAGCATGGGGAAAAGGTGACTTTTAATTGATAGTCTGTTATCATATAAAACCTCTGCGAGTACTTCATTTTAGTCCAGTTCAGCCCGTTCTTTGTAATCCTGACTGGCGTTCAATGGTAGGATTACTACTGCAATACTATCTCTATTGCACGGGGAAACACTATAAGGATTGTTAAACTTATGCAGACTACTAATGCAATAGTATTGCATTTTGAATTCTATTAAATTCAATCTATGAATTGGACTTCATGTTGTACTTCTGGAGCAGTATTTGTTTAGAGTTACTTCCCTTTGCTAGTGTCAGTGACAATGGATCTAATTCACGTACCATGTGATAGTATACCCGTTAATATGTGTGCAGGACTAGCATATCTAGTGGTAATTGAACGTAACTCTTTGTAATCTTTCGGCTGAAATAACGTCAGCGTGGGATATCATCTTTTGATGTCATTAAACTCAAGTCCCCCACAAAAGTTATCAGGTATCACGTAGTATGTGTATTAGTCCCATTCATGATCAAACTCACTGACATTGAAAACAATGTCAGTGTTTGTTTTTGATTGAATAGCATGAGGGAAAAAGTGACTTTTGATAACAATTGTTAGCCTGTTATCGTATCAAACCTCTGCAACTATTTCGTTTTAGTCCAGTTTCTACAATTCAAACTATTGCAATACTATTTATTTTGTGGGGAAACACAATTTGGATAGTTTAAATATGCAGACTGCAATAGCAATAGTATTGTAATGGTAATCCATTCTGAATTCTATTCAATTTGTTTAATTTTGAATCCCAACCATATAACGATGCTATAGATATATACCATACAACTATTAATGCTATCCAATACATAGTTTCGGAGAGGAAGTAATTTATATAACTAGAGATGTAACAATACTTTGTCAGGACCATGTCAGGATCATTTCATGCAAGTTTCAGCCAAATCGCACCGGTAGAACTTGAGAAGAAGTTCAAAATGTGTTTTCAAGATGGCGGCTGTGGCGGCCATCTTGGATTTCGGATCGACCTGAAAAATAACAGCATTTTGTCGGGACCATGTCAGGATCATTTCATGCAAGTTTCAGCCAAATCGCACCGGTAGAACTTGAGAAGAAGTTCAAAATGTGTTTTCAAGATGGCGGCTGTGGCGGCCATCTTGGATTTCGGATCGACCCGAAAAATAACAACACTTTGTCGGGACCATGTCAGGATCATTTCATGCAAGTTTCAGCCAAATCGCACCGGTAGAACTTGAGAAGAAGTTCAAAATGTGTTTTCAAGATGGCGGCTTTGGCGGCCATCTTGGATTTCGGATCAACCCGAAAAATAGCAACACTTCGTCGGGACCATGTCAGGATCATTTCATGCAAGTTTCAGCCAAATCGCACCTGTAGAACTTGAGAAGAAGTTCAAAATGTGTTTTCAAGATGGCGGCTGTGGCGGCCATCTTGGATTTCGGATCGACCCGAAAAATAACAACACTTCGTCGGGACCATGTCAGGATCATTTCATGCAAGTTTCAGCCAAATCGCACCTGTAGAACTTGAGAAGAAGTTCAAAATGTGTTTTCAAGATGGCGGCTGTGGCGGCCATCTTGGATTTCGGATCGACCCGAAAAATAACAACACTTTGTCTGGACAATGTCAGGATCATTTCATGCAAGTTTAAGCCAAATCGCACCGGTAGAATTTGAGAAGAAGTTCAAATGTGTTTTCAAGATCGCGGTTGTGGCGGCCATCTTGGATTTCGGATCGACCCGAAAAATAACAACACTTTATCAGGACCATGTCAGGATCATTTCATGCAAGTTTCAGCCAAATCGCACCGGTAGAACTTGAGAAGAAGTTCAAAACGTGTTTTCAATATGGCGGCTGTGGAGGCCATCTTGGATTTCGGATCGACCCGAAAAATAACAACACTTTGTCGGGACCATGTCAGGATCATTTCATGTAAGTTTCAGCAAAATTGCACTGGTAGAACTTGAGAAGAAGTTCAAAATGTGAAAAGTTAACGCACGGCGGACGGCGGACGGCGCACGGCGCACGGCGCACGGCGCACGACGACGGACGAAACATGACGACTATAGGTCATCCTGACCCTTCGGGTCAGATGACCTAAAAAGGTATAGCAAAACATCTGTAGATTGAGTTTTCGGACAGAACTGTTGCATTTGGCTACTTTGGCCGCAGACAACAGTTTGCGCCTTTAGTTTAAAATAACACATGTTGATCTCAAACAGTCAACACATGCATAATGTTTTATATGTCTTTGGAAACATAGCTGGAAACCAAGCTATTTCTTGTTTCAGAAATGGGTTACACATTCTTGAGGTCTCGATTGCTAAGAAAATTCTTATCCGAAGTAAATGCATTTTCCTGGACCGGAGAACCGTATAGTAAAGGTTGCTTGGATGGCGGTAGCTACCACAGCAGGAACCAGTTTGCGAACATTCCTTAACTTAAAGGAATGCCTAGACTTAAAGTTCCCCATAGGAAACCATTACAGAAGTTGGAGAAAGATTTTAAGTTAATAAGCCCTCCCCAAAATACAAATGTATGTAATGCTTGCCTAGGGAAAAGTTTAAGTTAAGGAATTCCTGAAAGTTAAGGGATGTTCGTGAAACTTGGTCCAGGAGGTTGGCAGCTGAAAGGAGGTGTCATAACAGAATGCTTTCAATTGATTTGGTATATTATATCAATGACCTATTAACAGCCAAGGTCTTTGGTACATTTTAACAGCCAGGGTCCTTGGTGTATTATATCAATGCCCTAATAACAGCCAGAGTCTTTGGTGTATTATATCAATGCCCTATTAACAGCAAGAGTCTTTGTTATATTATATCAATGCCCTATTAACAGCCCGGGTCTTTGGTATATTATATCAATGCCCTATTAACAGCCAGGGTCTTTGGTATATTATATCAATGCCCTATTAACAGCCAGAGTCTTTGGTATATTATATCAATGCCCTATTAACATGGTATATTATATCAATGCCCTATTAACAGCCAGAGTCTTTGGTATATTATATCAATGCCCTATTAACAGCCAGAGTCTTTGGTATATTATATCAATGCCCTATTAACAGCCAGAGTCTTTGGTATATTATATCAATGCCCTATTAACAGCCAGGGTCTTTGGTATATTATATCAATGCCCTATTAACAGCCAGGGTCTTTGTTATAATATATAAATGCCCTATTAACAGTAAGGGTCTCTGCTATAATATACAAATGCCCTATTAATAGCCAGGGTTTTGCTATAAAATATAAATGCCCTATTAACAGCAAGGGTCTTTGCTATAATATATAAATGCCCTATTAACAGCAAGGGTCTTTGCTATAATATATAAATGCCCTATTAACAGCAAGGGTCTTTGAGGATCTTCCATGCATGAAATGTGTTGCGGTGTGTGAATGTCGGTATGTTTGGGGAGGCTGTGGTATACTCGTGTTGTGTCTCTTTGTAGAACTCTTTTTATGGTGCTATCACACAAAAGCATGTCGCCGAAGATACCAAACAAAACACTCATCCGGTCAAAATACACTGACAACGGGCAAACCAGTCGTCACACCCCCTTAGTCTGAACAGAAACAACCACTTTTATAGACTATGGTGTGTCTCGGTCAGGGAGTGACCGTATGCAGTTTCTAGTGATGAAGAATTCGCCAATTTATTCCGGACATACATCGTCTGTCATGTAATTTATTATCTGAACCGATTAATGTTGATGTTGCTTTCGGACGATCGAGTCCTGGCAAAGTCTGTTTTTAAAGGGCTGTCTTAAAAATGTATGTCCGTCTGGATTTATATTTCAAATTACCTTTATTAAAGGTAAAATCGGTCTTTCCACATAAACGAACAGGTCCCGAGGTTTGGTAAACGAGACTGACAGCAGTGAAAGGTAAAATCGGTCTTTCCACATAAACGAACAGGTCCCGAGGATTGGTAACAGACTGACAGCAGTGAGGATGAGGATTTGTATGCCTTTCTGTGGATGACGTCGTCGCCTGGCCATTGACATCACTGACGAGAAGAGAGATGGCAGGCGATTGGGTGAATTTGTAAAGAAACTGAGACAGTATCAACGAGTCTGAGGAAGAAGAGAGAGGGGGCAGTGGAATATGAACAGTTTTAAAATACAAGAACAATGCTGCAATGAAATACACAAGCAGCAACTGAGTGGTTGCGTGCTGCTGAGACCTGATATCCCAGTCAGCGCACCTCTAGAGACAGTAGAGAACAGAAGTGAAATATCCGAGGAAGGAAGATTCCCCCAGGATGATGATACACCAATACAACCCAAGCAATGTAAGGTTCCTGAAACATAGGCAAATTCTGGACTGGTTTTTAGTAAACACATTCATTTTGTTTACTATTTTCAACTGTGTACCTAAAAGACAACAGATTAAAATCTGTTCAAGTCAAGGAAACAAGCTGTATTGCTTTAAATTTGCTTTTTGGTTAAACGAGTGTTTCAGTTCAAACTTTTCAAAGAAATTTTGATTTGAACTAAAATGTCCATTTCATTATTGAAATAACGGTTTCATCTTTGAGAATCACTCCGTTTCCAAACCAACTTCTATTTGGTTAATGAATATGGTTGTGAAAGAATAAACACCTAGAACGGGAAACGCTCCCAAAGATGAATGTTCAAAACAAATGATATACATTGACTTTCCTCATATTTGTTGTTATTTTACATTTACGCTAATAATATTTGTATTTTTTGCTTTCCGAAAAATATGAAACTCAGTAAAAGTTTGCATGATCAACCTGATAAGATAAAATCATTATTAAAGAAATCATCATAACTGCTGTATTATCAATATACAGAAAAAATGATGCCTTAAGCATGCGTTAGTGCAAAATTTTAAGTATAAACTTAAAACAAACACATTTATATAATAGAAGTCATTTTCTGTATGAAAAACAGGAAATCTTAATTCATAATAGCATATTATCCTAATTCTTTTCCTGACACCGAAACCGTAAATTGTTCTCTGCAACCGTATATATGACAATCTGTGTGGAATATGCGAACTTAAATGGAAGCTATAAGATTGTTTTCCCATCCTAGCTTCAAATGTTTTTATGTGTATGTTTATGAGAGTTTACTTGAATAGAATATTGTTTAAACTAAATTACTGTCATAACTCTTTAGCATTAGTTTACTGGTAACATTAAAAAGTGAACAAAACAATAGATAATATGTACATCACATTTTATTTACATCACTGTATCCAACTATTGTCATGTTTAGTCAAAGTCAGACAGACGTTTGTCTTCCTACATGCTAATGTTTTGAACTGTAAACAAACATTTTACTGACTCTGGAATTTTCTACATAGCATCTTGCAAAAATGACATCACATGTCCATATTTGGTATCGATGGGAATATCGCTATGCCAACATACATATCATAACGTGAACTAGAGTTCCGCGTGAAACAAGAACCCATTATCAACCTGTTTAGATTTCAATACTGACTAGTATTAAATACAAAAATAAAACCATCAAACATCTTTCTAGATGATATCTCATTTATAATGGTCGTAAAATGGAGATTCATTGACAACAATATCAAAATGGCTTACATTCAAATGCATAGGTACATGTACCGAATACTGAATTACGTGAAGTTGAAATG
This sequence comes from Argopecten irradians, assembly GCF_041381155.1. Taxonomy (NCBI): domain Eukaryota; kingdom Metazoa; phylum Mollusca; class Bivalvia; order Pectinida; family Pectinidae; genus Argopecten; species Argopecten irradians. Next base: position 24,273,545 of record NC_091148.1, read on the forward strand.
TAAACTATGTGAGTTAGCATCAGAAAGTTCAAAATATGTTATATACATCAATCATAAATAAGTTAACAACATGCAATTCGTCATCAATGTCATTGTGTGATGGACGGATATATCATCAATCAATCGAAATAGGGGTTTCATCATTAAATAAAATCATACTTTATCACATTCAATGTGCAGTCTCCGAGTCAAAATCACAAATTCCTAACACAGTTACCAATACTTGCTACCTAAGTCCGTTCACCATTGATTCAATACAGAATATGTTTGTCACAGCCAGTTGTACTAAGGTGGCAAAGCAAATTCTCCGAGTTTTAAAGCGAGTCGTTTAGTTTCTCGTTTGTTCTGAACCGACACAACACTTCAATTAAATGGGGCCCTCGAGTTTTCAGGAGTTCAGAATAACGAAGTTCGGTTGTATCTTCTTCCACATACAGTTCGTTAAGATACCATCAAAACCTGACGACGTCACATTTGGTGTATTACGTCCAATATCTTTGGAAGCAATAAGGAATTAACATCCATTCTATAATGAACAACTACTTTTTATCACAGTATTTATGACTATTGATTCTATTGGAAGATACCGAGATGTCAGTTCTTGTTAGAAAGTAACAAATACATGTATGATAACATTAGCATGCAACAATAACGTCTCAAATTTGTGATAGAAATGACTTGCTTTATCGTGCAACAACCTAAAATGGTACAAAAATTACTTGCTAACAAGAGAGGACAACTCTCCTTCACGAAATAGCGGAATTCACCACATTTGAATGTCCCTGCTGCCCCCTTTTACACTCAATGAAACTTCCATTCAGGTTTGCCCATCTTCCTCGTCCTCCCGAATCGCTCCCTCGATATAGTCTTTATTTTCGTCCATCCACTTATCGAGAGTTTTCGCGCGAGAGTTCAGTTTCTTTGTAGCTTTTATATCACGTACCATTGACGTACCGTCACGATAAAACTCAAACATGGCCGCCAGGTCCTTAGATCCGGCAAATTTAAAATTCTCATAATCTCGAATCTTGATCTGAAATAAACCATGTGAAATGAGTTCAGCTGAAATAACGTGTAACAAGCACTAAATACTTTGGAAAGCGGTATTTTTAGGAAATTAAAATTCTAAAAGTCATATATCATATATTAGACTGTTAATGCGTGTTGAACGGAAACAATAATGTAAACACCCTGTAATATTCCGAATTCATGACAACTATACACGTAAGTCGATAGCTAATTAATACACAAGGTACCCCTTGCTTAGGACAATAGCAACCAAATTACGTGTTAGTTTTGAAAATAATAATAAAAAAGTTTATTTTGTCGTTTCATTTGCAAACATTGCAAAAAATACATTAAATTACTGATATTTTGAAAACTATTTCTATTTATGTGTTATATTTTAAAACCTCTATAAGCATTAAGCAATTTTCAGCCCAATCGAAGAATATATAAATTTCGACCAATCAGAAGCCTCTGTTCTGTTTCTTTGGTAACCGTTATAAAACCATGTGATATACGACATAACAGGCATTTTTATACCTAATTTACAAAACCTGTATATAGTGATCTTGTTACTAAACATATCTTTTTTTTTGCAAATCTACACACGGTTTCCAATATTACTCTGTAAAATCCACCGAAATTAGTTTAGGAGTTGAAGGAGGTATCATAACTAAAACTTTCGAGAAAGATTACTAAATGTAATTTTTAGTACTAACAGATACGAAAAGTCAAAACGTTCTGACCACTCAATATTAAATTTAGAAAGTAAAAAAAAATACAAAAATAGATATAAAAGCGTACCTTGGGGTCCTTAAATTTCATGGTATCGAAGTGTTTGTTGAAGATATCTACGATATTACTCATACTCAGGCGATCTGCACTTAGTCCCAACGTTTTGCCATAGTAAAGCTTTGGTTTACATAAAATGTCGTAAACACACTCTCCGACATCTTCAACAGCCATACAGTCAAGTATGCCATCTTCCATTGGCAGTGCTGCAACCAATCAAAAACAGAAGTCAAAATTGCCAACCAATCATAAAAGAAGTCACAAAAATAACAACCAATAAAAAATAAGCGTCATAGCATCAACTTGACTTCAAAGATAATATCAATATGAAAATCTCGAAGCGAAATTTGGTTGGTTCAGGTGACGACTCACAAATTGAGGTTGGTTCACGTGACGACTCATAATATGAGGTTGGTTCAGGTGACTACTCACAAATTGAGGTTGGTTCACGTGACGACTCATAATATGAGGTTGGTTCAGGTGATTACTCACAAATTGTGGTTGGTTCACGTGAAGACTCATAATATGAGGTTGGTTCAGTTTACGACTCACAAAAACATATGAAGTACATACCTAACGCGTACACTCCGTACTTGAGTTTGTATGGTTTGAAGACAGTGTAGAAATTCTCGTACCAAAACGGTAGGCGGAGAATGGTGTAATTAAGACCTGAAAATATACAGAAAATCATGTTTAGAGCAGAGGAGATTTCTCTTATATCTTATTGGCTGTAATCACTCTGATATATGATTAATGTAAACCATGGTAACCACAGGTTGCCATAGAGACCACTGGTAACCGTATTGATATCATCAACTGAAACATGACGTCATTGCCTTTTTTACTTTTAAACCTGTACACTATCTAAGAAATCAAAATAGTGAATACCATGTAGTTTTGAAAAGTATTTAAATACATTATGTCTATCACAAGAAGTTGAACATAGACTCTTGAAAATATGTATGGGTGACGTCGGGTTGTAAATACCCAATTCATACAAGTTGTCTTTCATTTTGTGATGATCAAAGATGGCACATATGACTAAGTGTAAAACCATACTTGAACCAAACACATACCCAATAACATGATAAAACAATGTTAGTCAAACTCCGAACCTGTGATGTAAACAAATCAACCAACCGTGACATTTTATTAATGCATGTACATCACATATTAATCACGTGACCTGTAGAACCAACACTCTGCATGCTCAAGTATAGTCTTCAAAACACACACGATAACATATGGAAACACATGACGCAGCATATCAATGTTGTTTGGGATATATATATTCTGTATTTGCATATTACAGAGTTATCTACCCTTGTGGGTAGATATTGATTGTGACGTCATGTGTTTTCGAGCGTAACGTCATAGTTTTCGGAGAAAACGACGTGAAATGCGCTCACAAAATAATGACGTAACAATCGATACCTACCTGCATGGAAGCTAACTCTAATACACAAAGACGGAATATAACTATGGTGTAACTTTTTTGTTGGTGGCTTTCTTTGGATATAATAAACAATGTATTGCATTTAATTCTTTTTTTACATGTTCCAGTCAACAAAATATTGGCTAAATGACCATAGCTCCTAACAACATATGGACTACATAATAGATTCATCAACACTATTGAGGAATGCAATGAAATGCTTTACTGTAAATGAGGATATGTACGGTGGCTGATTTGTGCCATTTCGTCTTTTTGTCTTTTCGGGGCGAGAAGACGAAAATTAACAAACCTTAATATTCGTCTTTTCGTCTTTCGGAGCGAAAAGACGAAAAGACGAAATTTAAGGTTTGTTAATTATCGTCTTTTCGGGCGAAAAGACGAAAAGACGAGATTTTTAAAGGCGAATAGACGAAAATTAAAGGCGCTAATTAACGTGCATCACTTTCGTCTTTTCGTGTTTGACTTTTCGTCTTTTCGTCTTTTCGCGGCGAAAAGACGAAAAGACGAAATGACGAGAATTAAGATATTTAATTTTCGACTTTTCGGTGCAAAAAGACGAAAAGACGAAATGGCATAAATCAGCCACCGTAGATATGGGTTAACCAAAGATGATACGAAACACAACAACTTCATTCTCTATGTATTCAGTGTCCTTGGTAGGACTGAAGTGAAAACCAAATAACCTTGACCCTCGATCTCTCATATTTTGTAAAAGCATATTAAATGACGACTTCATTGTGAGGGAAAGAGGACTTTGCTATGTGAGGGATTGTCATTCGATTTTTGTTAAAAGTAGCGATTTTTGTTGCGATTCAACGCACATTTAGAATTAACAACGTTTCATAAAAATACTGTAAGAGGGGGGGGGGTTAATATGGGGCAGATGCAGTAGATGCTGGGGGTTGAGGGAGTAAAACAATGGTACAGATTTATTTCCGAAAAAAGGTACAAAGGGAGGGAAGGCTTGTTATTTGGAAATAATCCATACTTTATAGACTAATATTGGATAATTTCATTAATCTAACATCTTTGAACCATAACAAATCTAAAAAAAATCAATAAACAGAACGCCGCATGCATCAAAAACTGTTAGACCAGTTTCCCAACCACCTACTCACCGACAATTTTTTCTGAAATAAGTATATAAATAATGTCAGTGCGACGACGTGAAAGAACTAACGTTTTCACTTGAAATATTTATCATATTCTCAAACATCTACGTTACGCTTCAGGAATGCTGAAAACATTTAAAAAACGAATTTAAGTTTAATTTCATATTATCATCACGTTCATTTGATAAAAAATAAATCATATTGTTGTGAAGAGATCTTTAGTTTTTACTTAAGATATTACCTTTGACCCAGCGTGATGCTTTAAATGTATTTACCATTGATACTTTTAAAATAACAATTTTCAGTTAACTGTCATAAATATTTTTTAATGTAACGAAACGAAATATTTTTTTAATAAAAAAAACATTAGACTTCACAATTATTATTATCATTATTATTTTTTATTATTATTTATTTATTTTTTTTTGTAAAAAATATTATCAATTAAGTTAGCAAACACGTACTTTGTGACGATAAAATAAATCAGTCAAAGTTAAAAATAATGAAGACACATACCAGGAAATTGTGTGCTAACTACAACACATTCACAATACAAAAAGTAAAAAAAGACTTTCCAGGTTAACCACGATTGTTATTAAATCAAAACCCGTTTAAAACAATACATATTGTTATACCTTGGTAATAATAACGCAGGAAATAACAGTACATGATATAATTATATAATTAAGATATAGGAATATAACTACATGTATGTATTTGAAATATAAGACACACAAAATATGTAACAAAAAGTATATTTCAGGCATGTGGTTACAATGGATCGTATAAGTATGATTGGATCGATTGTACTATTCCGTCTAACTAGAGTTATCTTCCCTTTAATGAAGGTGTTGCTTATGATAGTGTATGGCTGCCAGGATATCGCCACATTTTAAAGAAGAAACAATGTTAATTACGGTCATAATTAATGGTATTACAATAAATACCCGCCCACAAAAGCAGACATGCATGGTTACAATTGGAACACCCATAACACACGTATATGTCAGTCTTCCTGATAAAAACTTTAGTATTGGACATATCTAACACATTCTAGTTAACCAAGTGTTCAATGATAGTCCGTATGAGGGCATGACTTTTTAAATCGATGTGAAAAACAGTTGTAGGACGTACAAATAAAAGAAAGAGAGCTAAAATGCGAAGACACTAATACAAAGAATAAAGACAAACCAATTTGATCAAATCTTAAAGTCCGTGATGTAAACAGAAGATGTATGTTCTCCAAAAACAGTACAACAATAGACAGAACCAGGAGATTCACAAGGGTATGAGTACAATCTACTGCCTCGACAGGATAACCAATTGACGACAATGACTGTCATCATAAGTGAAATACATGTATGACGGAAACACTCTGAGATTTTCAATAAAATCAAGTATTTATGTGATACTGATTCCCCTCGTACGAAATGTACATAAACCTTACAGAAATTTACCTTGCCACAATTGTCACATCACATGATAAAGATAACAAAGAAGTTAAATGAATGTATTCGGCTCTATAATAACTTCACACTAAAATCTCTACATACACGTGGTATACAGATGCTGTATTCATGTCAATCATATCATGATGATACATGAAAGGACTCAAACACATCATTTTAGCTCCACATCCAAAATAGTTTTAAAATTCTATACAAAGTATTGGTACTGTTGACATTTACAGAAAAGCATGGTTCGAGATATTTCGTAAATCTGTTACCAGCAACGCCCCTTAGTAACAAAGTTATGACACTGTGCGGTTTGCGGTTTTCGCTAAATTTGGCGTGAAATATCATGTTTGAATTATCCATCTAAATTCGAATGTAATCATGTTCATTACGTTTGTAAAGATACTGATATCTGCAGCAACATTAAGAAAATAAGGTTTGTGGAACAGAATATTTTTGTTTCATTAAAATCAATATTTGAAGAATCAAAAAGACTCAACAATACAAAGCAAGGTGAAACTACAGACACCCTAATTAATGGACGAAGGAACTTGATATGAGAAGATAAGCAGTGAACTAAATAAAAAGAAACACGGTTTACATTTGTGATGGTTACATATGCTTTCGTAACTCTCAATCAAAACATTTCTCATATTGTCCAATAGTGGTGACAAAGTCATACAAATTCAATATTGCTAAGACTTGTAAATGTACAGTGTTACTATGACGTGTTGCTATGAAGTGCATCACTACTTAGTTACCATGACAACAGTGACATCTCCTACGTTGTGAGGTAAGATATTACGAAACACTGCCAATATATATTTAAGTGAATACAATACAAGCACTTGGTGATATCACAAACACACCAATACCTTCGCTTTATAGAACAGTTGTGTTGTCTTTTTTGTAACCATGGCAACTATCACATTACCTATCATATTACAAATTTCAAAACTTTTTTTTATTTTTGAATAAAAAAACATAGGAAGCCTTAAAGATTTGGCGCTTAAATACGAATTGTACTCGGATTATCAATTAATTTTAAATGATAATATAATTAGTAAGGGTAGTTGATTGGTTTCCATGGTTATGCAAAATGTTCAGTATGTATTGGTGTGTTGCGTGACACATAAATCACTCTACATAAATGATAACCTTCGTTTTCTGCTGGAGACCCGCCTACAAAACAAACATTAGACAGCGTGCATTAGTGCAGGCTAGACTGCACTCGAACCTAGAATGTTTATATTACAAACTTTCTGAACTGCAATTCATTTACCAATTTATTCGACAAATCTACGGTATAAGCATTCTATGCACTATATTTCAGAAAACATCCATTAAAGATATATACTCAATTAAACTTAAATATATATATAGCATAAGCTTTCTTTTTTCTAAGATAAACGAAAAACTGAAATGTAGTAGTAAATTTGAAGAAAAAAAATATCTAAAATGCCTGAAATAATTACATTGTGATAAATTCATGTTATTAAAATAGCGCTCAATAAAGTTTTAGGTAACTTCTTATGAATGTAATTCAAATAAAGCTGATATATATGGGACACTCTATATCAAACAGTCAAATCTAACAAAGGAAGTGGTTTACAAAACAAAAACAAATGGTTGTCTACATTGTAAGTACAATATGATCGACACAAAATACCAGGATTACGACAATGAATCAGATTATGGCACCCACGAATACACACGAGGTGACAAGCATCGGATTCCCAGACTGCGCATGCTCAACCAAATACAGCAGGACAAGAAGTTTGTCGTGGGTCATATTCAGCAAATCATAATACAGAATGTTTTCAAATGAGGTTTTGTAAATGTACTGTCGTATGCATGTATTCATCTTCTCGTTAATGGATCACTTTTGAAATAAAATTAAAATATTTCTTTCTTTTTTTTACCAACAAAACTGCTCAAAATATACATTTGAAACAACAATTAATATTTCTATTTAAGATGTGGGTCTCAGTGTCACGTGTTCACGAGATTACAATGGTGTCCAACAAAAAATTGGTTTAAAAAGTTTTAAGTATTTTTACTGATAGTGGTTGAGTAGGGCGGTACAAAGGGAGATCACCCAGATTTTGTATCCGTCATCGTTCACTTTGACGTATACAAACTGATTAATTACCTTCTCCTTCCTCTGTGTCTGCTCATCGTGAAAACAAGTAAAAAACGTCAATAAAAACTAACAAAAATATCTCACAAATTTTAATCAATCCCATAACATAATATTATATATTTGAACGATGTGTTTCACGTGTTGATGCCTAGAAGATACAACACGTTCTTATTCCTAGGTTTTTCTGAAAGGATTGCCACTTTGATTTTAAAAATATGTAAACTAAAAAATAATTTTTGTGACAAGGTAAAATTTTCTAAAGAAAGACAAAGAAGGGAGGTAACTGGGTAACTTAATGTTTGACATGTGTTTCAGTATTCAAAACTTCCAAGTGTAAAACATCTAGTGATACAGTGTAGGACAGTATATACTATTTTTCATCTAAAAAACAATCTACAAAAAAAATGATTCGCTGGTGGTTGCATGACGAAGAAATATACTGTTTATCTAAAATACATTAAGTGTGTTTTCCTCATTTTCCTCATACAGAATTCTATACCTACCGACTTCCCGGATGTACTCCTCTATAGAAAACTTGGAGTCGAGGTGATTACAATCCCTTCCTATAATCTTCTTCACATTTTCTGAGCCATTAAAGATGATATGTGATACCCCACAACTCACCGCCGCGTCAATAGCGTTAAGGCCCTGTAACAAAACACGGGTCATAGGTCATAGTAATCAAATTCACGCCCTGTAACAAAACACGGGTCATAGGTCATAGTAATCAAATTCACGCCCTGTAACAAAACACGGGTCATAGGTCATAGTAATCAAATTCACGCCCGGTTACAAAACACAGGTGGGTCATAGGTCATAATAATAATATTCAAGTCCCGTAACGGGACAAAGATCATAGGTCTTAATCATCCAATACACGCCCTCTTCATGGGTCATGATAATCACATTCGCTCCCAGTAAGATAACACAGTCGGTTCAACTTCATGGGTCACTATAATCCTATTCACGCCCTATAACAAAGCAGTTAGGTCATAGGCCATAATAATCGAATTCATGCCTTGCAACAGAACACAATTGGTCAGAGGTCATGGGTCTTAATCAAATTCAAGCTTTGCAACAGGACACAATTGGTCAAAGGTCATAGGTCATAACCATTACGTTCAAACTTTGCAACAGGACACAAGTGGACAAAGGCCATAGTTCATAATAATCCATTGGACAAAGGTCATAGGTCATAACCATCACGTTCAAGCCTTGCAACAGGACACAATTGGTCAAAGGTCCTTAAAACATTAAAGTTAAGGCAAAACGTACGGAACTTTCCTTAACTTACGCAATATTTCCCTTGTATGATTTTTACGTAAAGTCATTGTTATTGTATTCATGTAAGGAGCGTGTACTTCCCCATACTAAATGTCCCAGTTTCACGAATATTTAATAACTGTAAGGAATTCTTTAACTTAAAATTCTCCATGGGAAAGCATTGCTGACGTTCCTTAGTTTTTTTCTTAACCTCAATGCTTTTCTAATGAGTATATTAAATTAAGGAATTTCTTAAGCTTATATCTTCTTTGTTTATATTTTGGTATTGCTGTCTTGGCGTGTAACCAAGCAATAACGACTGCACTCCTAGGTGAGGACATAATGAAGCACTGTTTCCTGGCAGCAGATCTAACTGTCTCTGTAAACATATCTAATGTTTGTTTCAAAGCTTTTATATTTTATCTGAAGAATATGGACTGCACGTCAAACATAATGCAATACATCACATTATTTTTGTGTTGTTTGATTTTGAGGATGGACTTTACACGATACTATACTTATACCTGTACGATTTCCTTCTGTTTGTTCTTTTCCTCCCAGAAGTGGGTGGTAAGAAACATGGCGTCCGCGTTAGCTAGGGCTTTCTCTAGAGACTTGGTATCGTCTAGGTTGGCGTTCACAATCACAGCACCTTAACACGTCATATGAATGTAAATATAGAAAAACCTTTTGGAAAAGCATCTTATATAAATGTCATAGAAAATAGAAATACAACATAACTACATTTCTAAGCAACGGAACATATATATAATATTATATATAAAAAAACCTTCAAACATTTTATATCTCATCACAATACAAAATAACAAAATAACTATATTTCTAAGCAACTAAGCATGTCATATACATCTGTAGAAAATCCTCGAACATTTATATAAAACAAAATCCCTTTTTAACATTTCTCAGTGACTGAGCATGCGGTATAAATAGAATAATAATTAAACATTAATCATATGAATATGCCATTTCAGCAACTAAACATGATAATGAATAATATAAGATGTTCATTTAACATTACATGGTCGGAAAAGTACTTGTTTATGTCATAGAAAATAGTCACTTAAAATTTCACAAAAATACAGGGAATAAAAAACCCTTTTCAAACCTTCACAGAGGAGGCTAAATAAAAAACCCTTACGCGTTTACATGAAGTTACCAAAAGCAAAGGGAAAATATTTTTATACTTGATATTTGCATTAAAAGCGTTAACATGCACTTATTTCTCCGTTTCATTCAGCTTTCCCACATAAAATCTTCTAATGTTTCATATGAACACAAATCGTTGTCAATTCCCTCTGAAAAGCATTACTTTTGTATCTTACAATCAAATAAGTTCTTACAAGGTTGATGAAAACATTCTGAACCAATGAAGATGTTGAATTAAAATGAAATTTTTTATGACGATATCATTTTAATTTACCAAAAACCATGTTCAGAAAGAAGAAAGTTATCTGTAAAATGATTTCTAAACTAGAAATTTGAAATTACCAGAGTTGCATTAACAAGATATTTGGTCTAAGGCTTTCATGTATTACGGTTCACTTATATTCCATGCAGGTGATTTCACTGATTCAAACCTTTCTCATATCCACAATTCATGCGGTGATGTGACTTAAAACAATAAAACCTTAATTTCAGTTAGCTCATCTGATCATTATATAGAGATACCAACGATTCGTTTCAGAGATACCACCGTTAGTACCGCCACCACAATTAATCACTAAGTAGTTATATCAGTAGTATCAGAATTATGAAATAGAGACGTCGCTGTCTAGTCATTGACATCTCTAAAATGTTTATTTCATTACTTAATTAAATAGAAATTAGAATTAAAATTACCCCACAGGAAAGTATTGCATGACTTAAGGAAAGTTCCTTAAGATTTTCCCATTGACTCATCTAAAGCTTTCCTAGGGGTAATTTCAAGTTAAGAATGTTCTTCAAGCTGCGCCCAAGTTTCAAAGCAGTATGAAGCGAGTACTAGACAGAAGGTGGTAGGGAGATCAATTTATTGTTAAGGTAGGTATTTTCCAGTCCCGGGATATTGTTATATTATTGTCAAAATAGTGGGTTATCATTGTTATCGATGGTACCAGGAAATTACTAATACGCTTGAAAGGGAAGATTAAAGGTTAAAGATACATTGACGATTAGTATATTCTGTATTTGATTATTACAGAGTTATCTGCCCGTGCGGTTTTATTGTGACGTCATTCTTTTCGGAGAAAACGACATGAATAATAACGTTACAATGGAAACCTATCCCCAAGGGAGCTAACTCTGTAATATGCAAACACGGAATACTAGTACACCAGTACGGTATGCATGTTACCCTTGTCCAAGGTTACTGAAAACCAACATATTTTCGCGTGCGATTACATTTCTAGTATTTCACTGGCGATTGGAATTCGTGAAAATTATTTGCCCCGAGAAATTTCAACAACAAGCACGATAAAACATTTCAATTGAAAATCGTAAAAACAAATAACGGTGCAAACGCCATTTTCTCTTTTTGTCTTCGATACCAATCGGTTGGGAGAAATCTGAAAATGTTCGAGCACAATCTATCACAGAGTTCATTACGGTCTCTGAATGCGCGGATCGCAATGAACCCTGGGAAATATTGGTTCACGTATTGCCAATTGTCTTCCAATTGAAGGTCCTCGCGAATTAAAGCAACTATACGCTAGTAATAGACTGCAAATTAAGACAAGGTTGGTGGGTTGGTTGGCTGTGCCTGTTAAGCTCGGTAGAGAGAGGGTGTATTTTGAGTTACTAGGCTCGAGGAAAGGAGTAGGATATTGACTGTAATATTGTGTGTCAATGTGGATACAGAGAGAAACCATGTACATCCACATGGAAATTAGATTGCAAATGATTTATTATTAGAGTAATACTTTTGTATTAAAATAAGAGTTCTGTAGTGTAGTTTGAGAAATAATATGCGCATGGGTTTATTTGAAATTAATAAAAGTTTCTTAAAATACCCCTGTCATACGCCAAACTGAGTCACTATCAAAAAGCAGTTTGTAAATTAAATTTAGTCTTAAATTCTTTATCAGTCCCTAGAAGATCTAATTAAAATAAGAAGGTCATTACACTACGTACATTGTATATACTACGTTAAAGAACAAACGTAGTGTACAGTGAAACCTGACTTAGCGACCACCTCTATAAAGACCACCTGCTAATAAGACTTTCTAAAGTCCATAATGGTCATTTATAACACAACTTGACCTGTGTATAAAGACTACTTCCTTCCTTGTCCCCTGTGTGATCTTTATAGACAGGTTTGACGGTACATGTATACATAGTGTAATGAAGGATCGTATTTTGATTAGATTGGCTTTGCCACTATCGAACACGAGAATGGGGAGAATGTTAAAATGGAGTTTGGTAGACATGCAGGTTAACCCTGGGATACAGTGTATAAACCTCCCCAGTCCATGCCGTATCATGTTGACGTCACCCTATAGCGAAGTTTATTTTGCATGCATTGACATTTAAACGCTTACCGTAGGTACCTGAACAATGGAAAGTGGGATGATTATATAATAAGATCATAGAGATGATGAATATTCATAAAAATCACTTACCTTTTCCTATGAATATAAAAGTATGTTATTTTACTTTCAAAGTGCGCAATGGTGAATCGATTTGATTTGATCACAGAAAACTCACAGGGACTGGCATTTATGAAAACATACATAACTCCAATCACATTGATTTGTGCACTATCAAACTGTCCGAAAATCTTAACCATTGAACGTTTGTTTTTTAATCCTTTTTGAAGTCATTTGAAATTCCTTATTCGAAAATAAAACAACAGTTAGGCGTCATATTCCTTACACTGGACAAAATCACATATTAGTGCGTCAGTTTCAGGAAAATATTTGGGATGACGTTTTTAATCTAAATATCAGGTTTTGGAGTTACATAATGTGATTAGAAACAAAACGGAAACTGAACTAGGAAAACAAAATGACTGTCAAAATATCTGTGAGGCTGAAAGTCAATAAAATTACTACAAAAAATGAGTTGTCTAGTATCAAAGTGTGTTTGTCGACTAGTAACCTAGTATGCAGGAGACATCTTCCTCGAATACACAAGAAAATTACCTTAGAATAGGGGAAAGCACATAATGTTGCCTAATATGGTTTTATGATTAAAGTCCAAAGCATTTAGCTTTGGTTGATTTTTGAAGTAATAATTTGGAGGTTGATAGTGACCGTGATGTATGTGAATCGGTGTGAATCTTGATATTTTGTATACATATTACGTGTGCGTGACAAATATTTATGGAAATAATAATATAAATATTTCAATGTTTTGACAACAATGATAATAGTGATTCACTACACAACACAATATTAAATATATGCATCTAAAACTCCATAAAACACAATAACACAATATGCCCGTGGAGGACTTCTCATAACCTTACCAAGTTCCGCCAGTTCCCGCGCTTTGTCACTATTGGTTCTGCGCGTGACGCACCTCACCCTGAATTTGAAAGGGTCATTTAGTAGTGCACGTGCCACTGAGCCCCCTAGTAAACCTGTAGCACCAAAAACCACGACGGTTTTGGGCTCGTCGAAGGAGTCCATACTGGATCCGCACCCCATCCTGTGAACAAAACAAAATAAGTTTAAATGGCGGGAATAACATATGACGTCATCAACAGTTACGCCATGACTGCGCGCCAAAATGACACATTTTCCATTTCAAATAGAGGTTTGTGTTTTATGATCAGCATATTTTTTTCTTTTTTTTTTTTTTTTTTTTTTTACATTGATGTATATTTTAACCATTTGGAGGAGACGAGTCCAAAAACCTATCTCTCAATCCTGGCACAGTTCATAGTGCTCACTCAGTCCTCTCATTTCTCCACTCTTTATACGACCTACGACAGAATATAATTTGATCATTCAATACTACGAGTTAGAAGGCCACTTGGGAGATTTTAGGGTATTTTAGTGAATGCAGCTCATACCAGGTATAAAATATATTTTACCTAAATAAAGTGCCAATATCGTTATACTCGGTGAACGTTTCCTGCTTTCGTGAAAACATTGAGATAGTTACGTCATTGTTTGCTGGACTGACGCCTATGGATGTAATAATGTTATTCTGAGTAATGTTATGAATTTGTGAGAAAAACGACTTGATTTTATCACAAAAACACACACTGACGAAACAACACGGCGGTTTTGAAATACAATAATTACATTGACTTTGTATGAATTATTTCAACTGGTGACGTCATATTTTAACGTCACAATCGTCGGAAGATTGAACTGATCATACTCATATCACGTCGTTTTCAGCTCAGTGAACTGATTATAGTAATATTAAGACTACTTGTATCTCGTAAACCCCGTATCTATGTCCAGTTTCAAGAACATTATATTACTTTCACAAAATACATGTTAAAGAAAATAGAAAGAAAAAAATTTCACTATGCCTGTATTCTAGCTACAGATTTATACAAACCTCTCGTCAAAATTACGAGAGCAACTGCTTCGCCACACCAAACATCCAACCTGCTCCATGTCAATTATGTTGAGATAGAGCATGCGCAGAAAATCAAAGAGGACAGATGGAAACAAAAATCAAATCTGGAAAAAAATACTACGGAGGAGTGTGCGCACAATACATAGATAGAAGTTTGTCTTCGCAGCTTCTAGAAACCGGAGATAATGATCCGTAACTAGTAAAACTGATGAAAAATAATTTGGTATGAGAAGAGTGTCCAGTCAAGCACAGTTGGGACCAATATACTTCCAACATTATTGTACATGTAGTTTATACCGACAAATGAATTTGTCGACGTCTTCTCACAGAGACAGACACTGACATGTGTTTTCCGTATATGGACGATGCGGCAGTACTACCTTACTTTTTATAGGAGAGCGTTCACCGCGGGATGGTTCCATTTACAGCTATTTTACTGCTCCATTAGAAGGTGGGCCAAATCCGACACAATAGACCGTTTGACCTCCTGACCCCGGCCTCTGAGGACTAGTGAGAGTTTATGCTGATCCAGTGCTGCATCAGGTACACCATCCTGTCGTTAGCTAGGATTACCGCCTTATTTGCCCAACTTATACCTCCAAATACCGCCTCACCTTCCTCCTACTCAAAAACTAAGGTGTGACAATACTGGTCACATACATGTACGTGGTACCTCCCAAACAAAACTGTTAATACATTTACAGGTGTGACAATACTGGTCACACACATGTACGTGGTACCTCCCAAACAAAACAGTTACATACATTTACAGGTGTGACAACATTAACGCAGATCCTCATAATTCCCGAACTCAAAGCTCTACTATACCTCCTACACATACTAGAGTGACAAGGTTGCACTGTTCCTTCACGAACACAATGTCTCCATCACATACTCAGAATTTCAAGCCAAATGAGCTAACGTTGTTATATAGCTGGTGTTTATTGAGCGTCAACGTCATATTACTGTAAATATTTAAAATTTTCAAGACCCTTGCTAGGCCAATACATATACCTGTAAACTTGAAAATGAAATAAAGAAAAATGCTTTCGTCAAAGAAAGTTGACGTGTGTGTCCCTTTGAATAGTTTTTTTTTAAATTTATTATCAAGAGAAAAAACCAGAGGTTATGTTTCAGTGGATTTGGTCTAATAAAATTCTTCTAAACAGAACTTGTTCCTACAGTCTATAGATATTCCAAATAGCACCTCGTCTGATGTTCTTCCGTTCTTTTATTTGTAACTAGTTTACGTTTGCTTGAACTGAAATCTGGTACCATAGTCCGGCGGAAATTAATGTCATTTTAAAAACTTTGAAGAGATTTTCAATAGCTCTTTATATGCTGATGTTCCATTAAATACACTTGTATATATTCTATTTGATCACATATACATTCCATAAAGGCGTGAGCTGAATATTACCTTAAGTGTAGGTCAATTCCGATTTCTCATGTTAGAGGTTTTAAACTTAATTATGTTCAATGTCTAAAAAAAGCTCCAAGGCATATATAGACTCTAAGTTTAAGAGAGTTCAACCATGTCATATAGACACCATCAAGGCTATTCTATATTTGTATACAATGTAGACAACATCAAGGCTATTCTATATTTGTATACAATGTAGACAACATCAAGGCTATTCTATATTTGTATACGATGTAGACAACATCAAGGCTATTCTATATTTGTATACGATGTAGACAACATCAAGGCTATTCTATATTTGTATACGATGTAGACAACATCAAGGCTATTCTATATTTGTATACGATGTAGACAACATCAAGGCTATTCTATATTTGTATACGATGTAGACAACATCAAGGCTATTCTATATTTGTATACGATGTAGACAACATCAAGGCTATTCTATATTTGTATACAATGTAGACAACATCAAGGCTATTCTATATTTGTATAGATGTAACACATCAAGGCTATTCTATATTTGTATACATGTAGACAACATCAAGGCTATTCTATATTTGTATACGATGTAGACAAATAGACAACATCAAGGCTATTCTATATTTGTATACGATGTAGACAACATCAAGGCTATTCTGTATTTGTATACGATGTAGACAACATCAAGGCTATTCTGTATTTGTATACGATGTAGACAACATCAAGGCTATTCTATATTTGTATACGATGTAGACAACATCAAGGCTATTCTATATTTGTATACGATGTAGACAACATCAAGGCTATTCTATATTTGTATACGATGTAGACAACATCAAGGCTATTCTATATTTGTATACGATGTAGACAACATCAAGGCTATTCTATATTTGTATACGATGTAGACAACATCAAGGCTATTCTATATTTGTATATGATGTAGACAACATCAAGGCTATATATATTTGTATACGATGTAGACAACATCAAGGCTATTCTATATTTGTATACGATGTAGACAACATCAAGGCTATTCTATATTTGTATACGATGTAGACAACATCAAGGCTATTCTATTGTATACATGTAGACAACATCAGGCTATTCTATATTTGTATACGATGTAGACAACATCAAGGCTATTCTATATTTGTATACGATGTAGACAATATCAAGGCTATTCTATATTTGTATATGATGTAAGACAACATCAAGGCTTTTCTATATTTGTATACGATGTAGACACCATACATATGACAGAGTTATCTATTCAGGTGTAGATATTAATTTTTAAATGTAAATCCAGAACTGCAGAAGAATGTTCCAAAATCAACTGGCCCATTTAAATTATTCTACGAGCTCTTAAATCTATATTTTCGCTTACTTACGTTTAGTGAATATTTTATACATATTTATAAAAATATAATAAAGCAATAAAGACATTTAATTTACGATAGTATGCACCTGGTATATGGAAAAACGTCAAAGATTTTCACGTTTACGTCATCACAGCTGGCCAACCCGATTACGGTTATTAAAATCTATTTTGATAAGTACATGTGTATAATCCCATTTGATCTGAGATGTCACGAATGTACGAATGGCTTAAGGTTATCCTCTCGTGTTGCCTAATAGTTATCATGGCGTCATTAATGTTAAATCTAATGAAATGGGGTAATATTTTCACTAACCCCAAATATCATCTTACCCTGATACCAAACTAAGACAGCCGGACAAGCAATAC
The DNA here is from genome assembly GCF_041381155.1 of Argopecten irradians. NCBI lineage: Eukaryota > Metazoa > Mollusca > Bivalvia > Pectinida > Pectinidae > Argopecten > Argopecten irradians. Next base: position 24,291,454 of record NC_091148.1, read on the forward strand.
CTGGTATGTCAGAATGTATATTTGTGGTACCAAGGTCAGAGGAAAGCCGGACCAAAAATCGCCTTACTTAAATGTTGTTACAGAGTAAAATTATAAAAAAAATCCCTTTAACTTTGGAGATATATCTTTGGGGTTACAGGTTAGAAACCCAGAGCCCAGTTTCATCAACATTTCTTAACTTAAATCTCCCTATAGAAAAGCGTTACATTAGTCAAGGAACAGATCCTTAGTTAAGAAGCCTTCCTTAAATTCTGGAATGCTTTCTTACGGAGAATTTTAGGTTAGTGGATTCCTTAAATTTAAGGAATGTTCATGAAACTGGGCCCAGGACGGATATACATGGTACCTTTCACTCAAAAATAAATGGCTGATGTCGACTGAAACCCTATCTGAGATACCATAAACAGGACGCTTCATTAACACTCCAGCAATTATTGACCCGTTTTGTTACATATATACATCTCTAAGAAGCTTTACTCTCCATGGATTCGGAAGGAGAGAATATGGATCACGGGGACGTGCGTTAGTACGATGTCAATAGCACCACCGAGATAGCATTGGCAGTCAGCCTAACAACGTCTACGTCTCCAAGGCTTGTAAAGTACCATTTATGGACGGTCATTTTACAGGCGTGTTTTAGTCCAGATATATAGGAAAATTGATAACAGGAGAGGAGAAAATGTAGTAACCAGAGCGGGTTCGAACCCGGGACTACATCGAACACTAGCCAGATGCTCTAGAGTACATGTATGTCAGGCTAGAGGATACCTCCATTATAGTATAGTGAAGGAATTAACACAACATATCATATCGCCTGTCTATTGCTGTTTTGTCTAGACCTGAAAATATAACCACTTATAGTTTTATGAACACCTCGGAGACCAGCCCATGCCCTTAATACGTACTATAACGATCACGAGTCTTTAGAAAGCTCAGAGGTATTTGGAAAGAGGTATATTTGAATGGACTCATAAGGTTTTATCTTATGTAATAATCTCCTACGACTTACAAAGGTTAATCTATGTCACCGTTATATAGTATGCTTTAAGTATCCCCTACCTCGAACACCAGTGTTAACTACATGTACGTATGGGAGTCGTTCATCACTAAGCCGATGTACGATATCTGTTTTAAGAATCAAAATGGAATTGAATCCCGTGTCCTCTCTAGTACATTAAAGCTCATCTGTGAGGTACTTTATACATGTAAATCATTATACATATGTGAACATGTGTATCACAATACAATTATCACGGTTAAATTTGTTATATATACGCGTGTAATGTAACGCACATGTATACATGTAATGTACATTATTAATTGATTTATTATGTAATAATTTATTCCGATGATGATTTAAAAAAGACGAAAATGTTGAACTTTAAATAACATTCACGTGAAAATGTAAAATAAAGTAAAGCAATGCATAGATGTAGATCATACGACCCCACGGGATCACCGACAAATCTAGATCTGACAGGGTCACAAAGTTCATGTGCCCGTGGGACAACTTACCTGATGTTAGCTGTGATATTCCATCCCTAGTCTGATGAGAAACAGTATATTACCTATATATCACATCTATTATCCACAACATATACACCGAGCCATTACTGAAAGTCCTCAGGTTTCTACACAGAATCAGCACTGTTTACAAATGTTGTCATTCGCTCTAATGATTGTTACTCGGATCTCTCTAGGGTCTACGCTGACATTGTATTGTCTCCAGTCTTTGAATGGGTATTGTTTCGATTGTCTGTTTTATTCAATTCGAGATTTTCTTGTCCAACTATGACACATACTTTAATACATTCTTTAATTATTACTAAATGGTGATTGCTACATCGTTAGGGGGTCCCAATGACATGTTAATGTGTATGCACACCTGGTTGCCATGGTCGTTGCTATTGTAATCAATCGTGCCATTGTCGATTTACACGCTCAGATAACACGGACAGGTAAGCACTACAAGGGAGACAACTCGGTGTACAAATTCTCATTACCTGATAGATCAAAGAGGGGGCATAGCCTCATGAACCTAATCACACATACAATATACCTACAGTACAGTACGTGCTTATGTAGTGACTGAGTAACACATGGTGTTTTGTCTTAATTGAAGTGACACTATACCGAAAGATACATGTACAACATGCATATGTATGGATTTCAGTTCGGATTTTGTCGACACAAGCTTACAGATTTTTGTTTCACATGCAAACGTAATAATTCCAAAATATAATGCACAAAGACAAATGAACGGAAAAAAAGAAAGACATGCAAAGACAGAAAGTTGTTACATATATCGATAGGAGAAACATAACTATTGATTTTTCAGAATTAGAATCAATGTTATATCGTGCAGTGTTTAATATTGCATAACAGATTGTACACATCCTAAACACGTCTTGTATCTATAACAAATATATTGACCACACGCTCCTAACGCGCGCAGGTATACATGTATGTCATGACATTAAATCAATACTAGACAATCCAGTTCCTGTTACATACATTGTATACATGTAGGGTTTGATGATGTGGACAACTGGAGTACTAGAGATAAAACTCCGACCTACAGGCTGTACCTGTCAGCTGTCACGGGTTGGAACAGAGCTGTACATAGTCTATACGGACAAACAGTATTGTTATTTGCAGATCGAAACTAAAAAAAACAAACAAAAAGCTAAAAGGATGAATTGAAAGTAACGAAAGTTTACGGTTCAAGTAATTATTTTGTAGACTACTGGTTCTGCCCATGGATGGCATATTATCTATTTTTTACACAAGAAACCAAATGATGTAATGTTTTTTCTGATACCGATCAGACGTCGAAATGACCGATATTCTGTCTGTGAAAAGCCAATTATGCTGTCGTGAAAGTCTTGAAGGATCTTGCCTTCTAGTTGTACAATTTTGAGTTTAAAGACATGGGAAGGACTTCAATTGTTAACAACATTTAAGTTCACGTAGGAATTGAAGATTTTGATTGAATGTTCATTAAATTATATTATTTGAAGCTCATTAAAATGAAACATGTAATGTTTTAAACACGTGTTCCAGAACATATACACACGTGTATGTTCGTGTACACATGTACATGTACAAATGTACCTATACTCGTATGTATCGGGTATTACTCTAGGGTCGTATTAATAAATCACACACAATAGAACCGATATCTACGTCTATATATTACAAGTATATGTTATCTATATATTACAAGTATATGTTGTACTCACGCTGAGGAAATAGTAAATATATCGGTGAACTCCGGGGTGTCTCCACTCATTCCCTTAGTCCCGGGAGGCTTAGCTTGCCCACTCGGCCCGGAGACCACGGGGACTCCCTTGGGGCCGGGCGGGGAGGGACTGTCGAGGACCGTGCCAATCTTGTAAAGTTGTTACTTATAACAAGTCCCAGGAGTCAGGATTTTATTTGAGACTCCCTTCCTATCTTCCTGGGAGAGAAGATGAACAAACACGATGTAAATCCATTAATCCAATCGTTTGATATTATCCAACTGTTTTACTGTATATGTCGACGTAAAATTATTATTTTCTATTTCCAGTGATTTGACTTAAATAAATCATAATCACTTGGTGTAGTCCTGATTCCTGACACTACCTCGCCGTTGCCTCTATGTACTATATGGCATTGAGAACAATTGCCTGTACGTACCGACTTCTTTACAAATCTCTTCGATTGTCAATACTCCCGAGTAGCGTTCTATTTAACACAGGGACAGGGCGACACGCTTTAACGACTCCACATACGTATATTAAACTATACACAATCAATCATTTTATGATCAAACAGGTGCTCGTTTGCGTAGTATGTCAAAATCTCGGTGTATTACAAACCCAGGCACCCGTGGATGTCTTTGTGAGTGGCCGTGTATTGTAGTTTATTATCTAAAAGATTAAACGGCAATCAAGATTAATTCAATATATTTAATATGCGTTTACACTTTATCAATTAAGCTTGAGTAGAGGGCGGCCATTGCCGACCTTTTTTTATTCAGTTAAGGTATCCCAGTACTGGCCGACGGAAAAAAGTCGATTGTAAACCGAAATCAATAAGAGCGTAAAGATGGTTATTTTTAAGTTAATAAAAGTAATGAAATATGGTGTTTTATGGGTTTTTTTTATCGTAGACATGTTTTAACACGACCAGACGTTCCAAAACCATAAGCACCATCTGCTCTAAATTGTATGAGAGTTATCTCCCTTAACTGTAATCACTGTCAAAAAGACAAAATGTACGAGTTATCTCTCTTTGACCGTATATGGTGTCAAATTTAACACGGCCTATATTATGACGGTGGTATTATAATCATTTGTCAATTGACTTAAAATCTATAGGTCAAAGTACAACTTATGTCAGGTCATGTATGCCAATACCAGGGAAGCAAACAACCAACTGCGATGTGAATGAACCAACGAGCAGAGAGAAGGCTATCTCAAACATAACCTTAGTCAATTTTGGATAACCAATCGAGATAAAAACTGAAGACTCAGAGAGAATGTTAAGGTATGGAGTCATATGTCCCTCATTTAATTACAGTTTCGACCCAACAAGCACCGTTCCTTCTTTTGACGCCATAATTTTACTTGTCCCGATTTAAATTCATCTGAAGCTATGACATCTGTGCACAGTAGGTTTTTGTCAATTTGATTTCTTTTCCAAATTGATTCATGGCTTTACTTACTCTGTGCAATACTTTTGTGAAAATTAGTTTATAGACTATTTGGTCCTATTAAGCGCCCCCTTTTTTAAAAATGTTATGCGCCCTGTGCACTTATTGGGGCAAATACAGGATATTGTCAAGGTTTTAGTTTGCATTAAAAAATCAAAATCTTGTGGAGATGGCAGTTTATTTGTCAGATTAATCGGTGATGGTCACTAAATTGTCGGATGAATGCTCAACACAAACACTTCTGTTACTGAAGATGAATTCCAGCTATGAAGCTATTCCATGCAAGATCTAACTATGAGATTAGGAGAAACTCTTTTTCACTAAGAGCTACTAAGATATGGAACGATCTACCAGAGAATGTAGTGATGGCGCCAAATATAAACTCCTTCAAAAATGCATTAGATAAACATTGGAAAGAACAAGAACTCTTATACAACTACAAAGCCTTTATACATCATTAATTTATTATTATTACCGGATAAAAATGTATTAACTGTAAACTTTATATTTTGTCTGAGTCTGGTATAGAGGACTTTACATACAAGTCCTGAACCAGAAATAAACTTATCTTATCTTATATCTTATGAATAATATTATTGCATTCGCTATAATTAGCGCCCAGGGTGCTTAATTAAATAACTGTTACAAATGGTAGAAGCTTTATGTAAGTTGTGGACGAAAATAGTCAGCCATATTTTAATTTTTTCTTTATTCATGGTACATTAATCTGTTACAGTAAACTTGGATATGCCTTTTAACCTTTCTGACACATGTCATGATTCCATGTAAAAGCCTCACAAGTTCATGTAATGTGGAATACAATGCGGATGTTAGAGGCATCATATGTTGTAAAACATGGTTAAATCCACGAGATGGGGGCGTTTATACAACTTCAGCCTTTCTCCAGAAAAAGGAAGGGGAGATTACAGGAGGAGGGGCGCTAATTACAGCCAATACGGTATTGGAAAAGTATACTGAAAATTTCACAGAATGCTAATAACACAACAAGTCTTAACAGTTTTCTATAATTTATTGATTTATAAAACATTCTAAGCACTCACACATTGAAAGGGCCCATGAGGCCTGTATTAAAGTCAACAAGGCTTTGTAGAGATACACTACAATCACAACAGGAGTTATCACGTGTGTATAGGGCACACACACCAAAATACTGCTGACATTAAATCCTTTAACCTTCACTCATTTCATTGTAAAAATTTTACTCCGCCAAGTTCTTATCATACTTTCAGATGATATCAAGTTTATTTGTGATGTAAATTGACAATATATGTTATGTTTTTTAAACTAGTCATATCAAAATAAAGACATGTTTACCATGACATTCAATGAGATTTTGACGATTTTAATTGTGAAGTAAATGAATGCTCTAAAAACTGAAAATAAGGAATTTCACCTACATTATTCAATACATTTTCATCTATTGCACAGGAACAGCAGTCACTCTCTCAAATATAGCACTACTATGAGAAGTATACATCTATACTTCAGATTCAACACCTATTCATTCACTTAAAGTGAATAGTCAGGCAAAGAAAACCAGTCTAAATGCGTTCATAGGCCTTCCTAAAGTTCTCACATATTAATACGACGGTCAAGTTCTGCTGATGTTTCCCAGTTCTGACCATTGAAATAAAGAAAAGTTGAAAGCATTGAAAGCGAGGCTGCGTGGAAATGTAACCACGGACATAGTGAGCTGGGAGGACGTTTTAGAATTCCTATACTTTAAACTAATTTCTTTGTACGCAGACAGATCTTCACGAGGGATTTTATTTTTCTATTTCATAAGAAATTATACTGGATACATTCACACCATTTTTACGGACTTTAGCCATCCTTGCCCGACTGTTCACTTTAACCTTAGCTATCAATATTCTGATACACATGCAAAACATACAAAATTTTTTTTTTTTGAAAAGATGATAGACTACCACAATTTTTCAAACACGTAATCCATTCAATCATGGTATACACAAATTTAGATGCAGTTCGAGGCAGCAAGGCAGATTAATCCTTGTCAATTATCTATAATAATGTGATAAGAGCTGGGCATGTGATCTGCACAAACATTTCTTAGTTCAGAAAATTATACCAGCATAATTGCCATGATCCCAATACAGGCGGAGAATATCCATTATCACAATTTGATATGTATTGCCTCTACACTTACTCCGGGGTAATTATCAATTATTATCAATGGTGACTTTTCTTGCATTTTTAACTGATTCAGTCCCTGGGCACTGTTCAGCCTAATTCTATAAACAATGCATCATTTAATTACCAACTAACAATCAGTATGTGTGACCATAATTCTCCTCACTGACTTTAACTCATGTACTTTACTGGTATTGAAGTTAACTTTCAGTTTACATGTATTTACTATTGAAGTTAACTTTCAGTTTACATGTATTTACTATTGAAGTTAACTTTCAGTTTACATGTATTTACTATTGAAGTTAACTTTCAGTTTACATGTATTTACTATTGAAGTTAACTTTCAGTTTACATGTATATATTATGAGGTTAACTTTCAGTTTACATGTATTTACTATTGAAGTTAACTTTCAGTTTACATGTATATACTATTGAAGTTAACTTTCAGTTTACGTGTATTTACTATTGAAGTTAACTTTCAGTTTACATGTATATACTATTGAAGTTAACTTTCAGTTTACGTGTATTTACTATTGAAGTTAACTTTCAGTTTACATGTATATACTATGAGGTTAACTTTCAGTTTACATGTATTTACTATTGAGGTTACAGCTCAATAATACCTTATAGCTCTTTAACCAGAGCACCTGTCAGTATCACTCCATCCCACTTGGCTATCCAGATTCGACAGGTCATCTCCAACAGAACACCAGAGAATTTCAAAATTAAATTCTACTAAGACTTTCTCTGATATAGGCCTTTTACCATTGTTTTCCCATCAGATTATTTATATAGATTCCTATAGAGAACACATTCTGCTAGGACTTTTTCTTGCTAGACTTCCCTTTCCCCTTGCCCTTGGCTGTGGTTTCCTTTGCTTTCTCTTTGCTGGCAGCTGGTTTCTTTTTTGCTTGCTGCAATTAAACATAAGAAATAATTTATCCATGAAATGGACAGAATAACATAGACAATAGACATTACTGCAATAGGGCATTGATCCTTATAAAAGATTTATAATGATTGTTTTTACACTGAAGTCATTTACTTATTCATAGAACAATTTATACTATAGATATCCACTGAAGTGATCCCATGCAGCAGTGACATCAAGACCCTTTTAAAACTAGGTCCATGATAAACACAGTATCGGCGATCACCAGGTGCAATTGACTGATCACCATAACATAGCCATGCCTCATGCTCGCAAACTCATGTGTTTCTATAAAATGCCAGAGCAAAAATCTTAGTACACAATACAAAATCATGTGCAGTTTGATTGATAGCTGAGGATCTGTCAATTACAAAACAAAGACTTATTGGTTTTCGCAGAATTTCCTGGAAATAAATTAGGGACTGACTGGTGCAGACTGATGGACGGTCCTAATTAATTGTTTACCTTTATCATTGTATCTTTCAGTGGATCATCTTTCTCATCATCGCTCTCCTCAGACATGTCTCCCATTCCTTCCTCATCTCCCTCCTCTGGCCCGGCCACGGACGTACCCCCGCCGCCACGTTTTTTCTTCGTGACAACTCCAGTTGAGTAGGGTGTCATGTGTACTTCCTTGTTGTATGTTCTTGTGAAGGCTGATTTGGTCTGTTAACAGGAATATGAAAAATTTATTTTTTTTACACTAGAAATGTCTGTAAAACATAATATCCCAGGTCTCATCTGCTAAAAGCTAACTTTACTAGAAAATCTCAGAATCCACAGTAATTCTGAATTTTTAATACCCCCTTATCCAAATACATAAAGCCCCCACTCCCTACACAAATACCTTAAGTTTTTGTTTTTAGGCTGAAGTCTTTATCCATGTATTCTGACTAATGCATGATGCAAAGGGTATTTTGACAAGTTAGAAATCAATTGAATGTAACTAATTTGGTCAAAAGTGGACTAACCTGCCTGAAGAATAACATATTAGTCATTCCTTAATTATCCACAGAAGACCAAAAAGGGAGAAAACTACTCATCAAAGGGAGATAACTATTTCTGTCCCTTGGTTGAAAGATGTTTTAAGGGGTTATATCATTAAAGGCAAGACTAAAAGGGGGACAACTTTTCATCAAAGGGAGATCACTATAACTATACCTTTGTTGAGAGATGTTTTAAGGGGTCATCACTGTTCGGCCATTTCGACACCTCCAGGATGTTATCAAAATCTTCTTTAATGATGTCGTAATTCTCCATTAGATTGATCACTTCAGGAACACCTTCACTCTCCCGCGTCACCAGGGGACGCGTCAGAGAGTGTCGCATGTAAGGGAGATAATCCATATTGAGACTACGTTTGTCGCCTGATATCCTGTACAATAAGTAGAAGTATTAGCATCAACCTGGTCTATAGAAATCAAGTAAAGAAACTGGAATGATGATCAAAGAAATTTTAATCTACAATTTTCTACAATTATCAACAATTCTATGTTGTCCATAGAGGAAATTTTGATTCAATAGTTTTGATACATTATTCCATACCTTGAAACTATAAAACCATTAGAGGGTGCATGTTATGGTAATCAAACATGGTTACTTCTATCAATGAAAACAAAAAAATTGGCTTCCCACATATTGACATCCTTACGTAAAAAGCTGAAAATCACTTGCATTGTACGAGTGTGGCATAACAGCGCTTCTTGAAAATTTAATGTTCACCATCTTTGTGTGTATTTTTTTATCGGCAAATGAAAAAAAAAAGGTTTTATCAATTTATTGATAAGCCTCGTTCTCAAATCTCGAAACTGAAACACTAACAGAACCCGACTCTGATTCCGCTGGTCTCCTTCAGTAGCAATAGACTAGGGAATGCCTGGAATGCCAAACTAGATCTATAGGTTTTAATAATCACTGGTAGTAATATCTCCCTACCATTACCTACCTAAGTCTCATGTGAGTACGAGTTTCCTGAAGAATTCTTTCCGTTTTACCCCGGGACGAGTTCTGTCCCAGCCACGTAGGGAAAGATACCATTTGAGGAAAGCTGCCACGCATTAATTCTCCAGGAATAACACTAGAATACATAGCCTGGTAACAAATACAACTAGAGGTTAGTTACATAGTATTCTTCTGAACACCTCTTTATTTCAAAGTATTTCAATGGTTCTAGCTAATCTTTATACAAAACTAATATTAAATCAAGCTTTTCAATAACCTCTCCAATTTCAAGACTTAGTGCTTGCATTATCGACAGACTTCAACTATCACTGGATTTAAACTCTCTCTTGAAGTTGGATACTTTAGATATTGATGTAACATCGAAGTCTATATTCCCCAAGGTTTACTTTGTAGTACAGTTAAGCCTATAGTACCTGATCCAGGAGGAACCTGCACCTTCTGTTGCAAAATCTTATAAGTTATTATTAGTTTGATAGTTTTATGCCCTTAAACAAATACAAATTATCCGAGTTGGTCGGAGACTCCATATACCCACCAAGTTCTATAATATTAAGATATGGTATACATTTATCAGTTTGATGGTGCCAGATTTAGCCAAGATATAATACCTGAGTTGGGAGTAGATTCAAAGCCTGCCGTGTCCTGATGTAGAATTGAGTATATATCATTGGTTTGGGTTATTTTATTTCGTACCTGAGTTGGGAGTAGATTCCAAGCCTGCCGCGTCCTGATGGCCTTGTCTACGAGATCTCCATCAGTGATACTGTGAGCCGTCCGAGCCAGGAGGGACAGATGTCTGGCGGTATTCCCTCTACAAAAGGTACAGGATAAAACAATGGCATCTAACACAATGAAATAGTAACAACAAACTCTGACACATGTGTAGGGTTTATGGCAAGTCACCTACTATACACAAAGTTATTTTCTATAAAACAAAAAATTGCTAAACAGAATCGCTTTGAAAAAAAATTCAACTTACAAGTACAAGTGTTTTTACTGTATATCGTGACATTAAACTGCATGGAAAAAGTTGTTGGACAGGAACATACAAAATTATGTGAATATGAGCTGGTTCACAATATCAACTGCTATACTAATACTTCTGAGGGTGCATGTTCAAATTCCTGCCTGGCTATGATTTGTTGCTCCAGTGTTACCCGAGTTATGCCAGCTTATAAACAATCTTTCAGGAGATACAGTAAATGTACTTAATTCGGTGCAATCAAATTCTCAAAATTGATTATGAACATGTTAACATGGCAATACTTTATGCATTTATAGTACTACCTGCACTAACAGATAAGTTCAACCATATAGTAGTGCAAAAGGTTTGGTTTGGAAAGCGTTAAAATAGAATAACTGCAAATATATGTACCTTTACATTAATTTTTACAATTTTCCACAAAGACATCAAACCTTAAGATAAACATTTAATGCCTTATATTATACATTAATTTTTATAATTTTCCACAAAGACATCAAACCTTAGATAAACATTTAATGCCTTATATTATACATTAATTTTTATAATTTTCCACAAAGACATCAAACCTTAGATAAACATTTAATGCCTTATATTATACATTAATTTTTATAATTTTATACCTAAGATAAACATTTAATTTTCCACAAAGACAATACCTTAGATACACATCAAATGCCCTGGAAATAATCACCCATATTATAAACCGATAATAAAATTATAACATACGTTAACTGGCAGGAAGTATAAATATCACAATTTTCTACACCAATATCAACTCATCAAGTTGGAAAAAATAATGCATTATGTATTAAGTCTTTTGATAGATTAAACATTTATACATTATTCCATACAAAACATCAAACCATTAGATAAATGGTATTTAAACATGGTTACTTTATCAATTAAAAAAATTTAAATTGGGTAATACATATTGACATCATTAGATAAAAAAGCCAGAAAATCACTTGATTTGTTTTCCACGAGTGTGGCATAAACAGAAAACATTTAATGAAAATATAATGTTACCATTTTGTAATATTTTTTTATCAAAAACATAAACAAAGGTAAAACGTTTAATGATATTAGATATTTACAGTTATACTAGGGTTCCAAGCATCATAAGATAAACATTTAAACCAGGAAACACTAACAGAACCCGATCATTTGATTCCGCTGGTCTCCATCAAACTAGAGATAGACTAGATAAACATTGGAATGCCAAACTAGATTATACATTAATTTTAATATACACTAACGGTACTAGGTAGATATCATTACTTTACCAGGGTATACCTAATCTCATCAATTAATAAAGTATTTAGTACCAAGTTAAACTTAATTGATTTATATTACTATCATAATAGGTACCACAAGAATCAAACATTTAAACATTAATGTTCTGTAGTATTTTACACAAGCCACGTAGGAAAAGATAAACATTTAAAACCATTAAGGAAAGCTGCCACGCATTAATTCTCAGGAATAACACTAGAAACTATATAGCCTGGTAACAAATACAACTAGAGTTACAGTTACTAGGTAAGATTCAACTAGTATTGAACATTAAACTTATATTTACAGTATTTAACGTGTTTGATCTAAAGGTAACTCTAGGGTATAACATTTAATATATTATATTATAAATAAACTTTTACAAACTCACTAGGTAATTTTAGATAAACATTTAAGGCTATACTTATAGACAGACATTTACCGGGTTTAAATTGTAACTATTCAACTATAATAAACACGGTAATGCTCTATAGAATACATTTAATTTTTATACTTTAGATATTGAAGTAATCAAACTATAATACAATAAGGATCATTTAAACTATACAGCTAACAATGTAACTATACAGTACCTTGATCCAGGATAAACATTTACCAGGCACCTTAATGTTGTTATAAATCTTATAAGTTATTATTAGTTACCAGATAATAATTTTTGCCTATACCTTAACAAATACTAATTTTTCCGATAGGTTTCACGGTATTGACATCAAACCTATAGATAAACATTTATGCCTTAATATTATTGATTAGATAAATATTACAGGGTAATACGTTTTTTTATAGTAAAGACATTAATAAACAATAATAATTATTTAAACGCATATTATACAATTAATTTTACATATTTTCACAAAGACATCAAACCTAACATATAACGTTTAATGCCTTATATTTATACATTAATTTTTATATTTTCATTGGTTTGATTAACATTTAATGCCATACATTAATTTTTGGGAGTAGATTTTCCAAGCCAAATTTTCCAGATTAATACGCGTATGATGGCCTTGTATACGAGATTTCCATACAGTGATATGTGAGCCGTCAAACAGATAAACAGATTTATTGTGGGTATATTATACATTAATTTTTATACAAAGGTACAGGTATAAAACGTTTAATGGCAAACATAACACAAACTTTTAAATATAGTAACTTAAGATAAACATTACATTAATTGTAGGGTTTATGGCACAAAGACATACCTATAACAAAAGTTATTTAATACATTAATTGCTAAACATACCTTTCCACATAAATTTACATGCTTATATATACATTAGATTTAGGGTACAATCGTTTTTAAAGACATAAACCTAACATAAACGTATAATCTTACATTAATTTTTAATTTTCCACAAAGACATAAACAAACCTATTATATTAACAGGGTTTAACATATGCCTTAAACATATTATACACTTAATTTTCATAGGTTTTCCACAAAGACATCAAACCTTAGATAAGGCATTTAAAGCCTTATATTATGATCATTAATTTTTTATAATTTTCCACAAAGAACATCAAACCTAGATAAACATTTAATAGCCTTATATTATACATTAATTTTCATATATTTTCCACAAAAGACATTAATTTTTTACAATTTTCCACAAAGAACATCAAACCTTAGATAAACATTTAATGCCTTATATTATACATTAATTTTTATAATTTTCCACAAAGACATCAAACCTTAGATAAACATTTAATGCCTTATATTATACATTAATTTTTATAATTTTCCACAAAGACATCAAACCTTAGATAAACATTTAATGCCTTATATTATACATTAATTTTTATAATTTTCCACAAAGGACATCAAACCTTAGATATGCATGTAAAGCCTTATATTCCACAAATACATTAATTTTTATAGTTTTGAACACTAATAGACTGGAGTCCGATAACTGTATTCATGAAGAATAGGTCAAAGCATTTTTTGCCTTATATTTACGATACAATTTCCTTACGATAGTTTTCGTCAAAGGACATGGCCCTTGATATAACTTTTTAAACGATATGATATTATTTACATACGTTAATGGCAGTAAGTTTAATCACCAGTTTCCTTCACCAATATCAACTCATCATGTTGGAAAAAATATGCATTATGTATTGTCTTTTGTTTATATTTTTGAATCTTTACTATTAATGTTATTTTTTGCAATAAATTTTAAGATAGGTAATTATACAAGTAACTATACAGCTAACTAGGTAACTATACCGGTAACTAGGTAACTATACAGTTAACTAGGTAACTATACAGCTAACTAGGTAACTATACAGCTAACTAGGTAACTATACAACTAAATAGGAAACTATACACATAACTAGGTAACTATACACATAAATAGGTAACTATACAAGTAACTAGGTAACTATACAGCTAACTAGGTAACTATACAGTTAACTAGGTAACTATACCAGTAACTATACAGCTAACTAGGTAACTATACCGGTAACTAGGTAACTATACAGTTAACTAGGTAACTATCACAGCTAACTAGGTAACTATACAGCTAACTAGGTAACTATACAACTAAATAGGAAACTATACACATAACTAGGTAACTATACACATAAATAGGTAACTATACAAGTAACTAGGTAACTATACAGCTAACTAGGTAACTATACAGCTAACTAGGTAACTATACAACTAACTAGGTAACTATACAGCTAACTAGGTAACTATACAGCTAACTAGGTAACTATACAACTAACTAGGTAACTATACAGCTAACTAGGTAACTATACAACTAACTAGGTAACTATACAGCTAACTAGGTAACTATACAGCTAACTAGGTAACTATACAACTAACTAGGTAACTATACAACTAACTAGGTAACTATACAGCTAACTAGGTAACTATACAACTAACTAGGTAACTATACAGCTAACTAGGTAACTATACAACATAACTAGGTAACTATACACATAACTAGGTAACTATACAAAGTTTACATCGTAAAATGTTTGATACAATGGTCTACACATTCCAATGTAAGAATGTTCAATGACATTTTCTGATAATCCTATTGGCTGTAAGTTCCCTACGCACCATTTTCATGTCCTTCCTAGCCCGATTTGAGTCTGCCTTAGCCTGCTCGTATGTCAGTGATTTGTCTGCGGCTGTCCACATTGACATGTTGTGTATGACCTGACGGACATCGTGGTTAGCTGCCAGAATTATTTCATTGAAAGCAGGAGGTGGAATCTTCAATCCTTCTTTGAACGCTATCGACATCATAGCCGCCTAGAAAAGGAAGATTCTTTTATTTATGGTTTGATGACTTTATAAAATTTTTAAATTATCTAAGCTTAATAAAATTTATATAACATAGTCAGGGCACTAAGATTATGGTTACCATAAAGCAATATTTATAGCAACAGATTAAAAACAGTGTTAAATGGCCACTCTAGAGACCAAGAAAATATGTTTATTATACCAAGCTATCTATACACAGATCATATTGTGGTGATATTGACCATTTGTGACTCTGAGAAAGTGGTTTTACTAAGCAGGTGGTCTTTATAGAGAGGTGGACGTAAAGGCAGGTTTCAATGAATAAGCAAAACTTTCAAGTTAAAACTGGCAAAATTCAGCTTGGATGCGACATCTCTGTCAACCATGACATTCACATGACATAACATAATGATTATATATATCTATAACTGTTACAATGATTTAAACGTTTCATATCTACACCAACACTTACCTTGATCTGTTCTACCCTTGGCCTCTGGAATCGCAGGTCGAAGCAGTAGTTGGACAACGTCCTCATCTTTTGATGGTTTCTGTCGTTACACATGCAGATGATGGGGATTTTAGTTCCTTTGATAAGGCTCACAAGTTCCTATTAAACAGTAAATACATCAGTAATAAGGTCTCAAATCAAAATAAGCAATATCCATAAATGTGGAATTGTCTGTAACATTCATATAATATAACATATTGATTTTATACGACTGTTATAATGATTTTAAGACTCGCAAGTCACCACAATTAATATCTTTAAAGCTAGAAAGTTGAAGATAGATTTGCCCTCATCTTTGGGATTTTATGAAACACAGATGCTTCACAAGATAAAACACCCACTTATGACCAGAAAGGGCAACCGACTCACTAGAAGTACAGTGACTGACACATGTACTTGATAGAAATAACAGCTAGTGAATCCTGTTTAGCCATTTTATCATATACCTGCAGACCACCACGATCTTCATTCCCAGCCATTCCATCTACCTCGTCCATCAATAAGCAATGTTTCTGTCCATGTGATTTTGGTCGGCTAGGTCCTAATTATAAACAAAATTTCATACTCATTAAAGAACATATCGGTTTTTCAACAGACGATGTAGATATGTGTTGTTTTCTTATATTATGATAATCTGATTAACTACTGTTCACTTCTTCATTTTCACATATATATTATTTTGCATCTTCAATACTTACAAAATATTGGCGAATACACAAATACTGGTTCAAGAGCTGTCACTAACAATAGTGCATTTATATACAATTACTTGCATAACATTTTAATTCGCCATCAAGCTCTCATGTGAAATTACACAAAAATTTGCGTCTCTCAACGAAAATACAATGCTTTGCAGTATATCCTTACTAACTTCAATGAAAAGCATGCTTGTATCATTTATTCACATACTTCCATGTTCACTCCCCATATTAAGGCACCATCAAAAAAAAGGCAGTCCTCATCAGAAGTGAAATCAAACCGACAAGAAGATGTGACATATCCATGTAATCTATACGTGTCTCGTTGCCCAAACAGACAAGAAGATGTGACATACCCATGTAATCTACGTATAAGTGTCTCGTTGCCCAAACAGACAAGAAGATGTGACATACCCATGTAATCTATAAGTGTCTCGTTGCCCAAACAGACAAGATGTGACATACCCATGTAATCTATAAGTGTCTCGTTGCCCAAACAGACAAGATGTGACATACCCATGTAATCTATAAGTGTCTCGTTGCCCAAACAAACAAGAAGATGTGACATACCCATGTAATCTATAAGTGTCTCATTGCCCAACAGACAATATGTGACATACCCATGTAATCGATAAATGTCTCGTTGCCCAAACAAACAAGAAGATGTGACATACCCATGTAATCTATAAGTGTCTCGTTGCCCAAACAAACAAGAAGATGTGACATACTCATGTAATCTATAAGTGTCTCGTTGTCCAAACAAACAAGAAGATGTGACATACCCATGTAATCTATAAGTGTCTCGTTGCCCAAACAAACAAGAAGATGTGACATACTCATGTAATCTATAAGTGTCTCGTTGTCCAAACAGACAAGAAGATGTGAAATACCCATGTAATCTATAAGTGTCTTGTTGCCCAAACAGACAAGAAGATGTGACATACCCATGTAATCTATAAGTGTCTTGTTGCCCAAACAGACAAGAAGATGTGTGACATACCCATGTAATCTATAAGTGTCTCGTTGCCCAAACAGACAAGAAGATGTGACATACCCATGTAATCTATAAGTGTCTCGTTGCCCAAACAGACAAGAAGATGTGACATACCCATGTAATCTATAAAGTGTCTCGTTGCCCAAACAAACAAGAAGATGTGACATACCCATGTAATATATAAGTGTCTCGTTGCCCAAACAGACAAGAAGATGTGACATACCCATGTAATCTATAAGTGTCTTGTTGCCCAAACAGACAAGAAGATGTGACATACCCATGTAATATATAAGTGTCTCGTTGTCCAAACAGACAAGAAGATGTGACATACCCATGTAATCTATAAGTGTCTCGTTGCCCAAACAGACAAGATGTGACATACCCATGTAATCTATAAGTGTCTCGTTGCCCAAACAGACAAGATGTGACATACCCATGTAATCTATAAGTGTCTCGTTGCCCAAACAGACAAGATGTGACATACCCATGTAATCTATAAGTGTCTCGTTGCCCAAAGCCAGAGCTACCTCGTGTTGTAGACTTTTCTTTGAGCGAGTGTCTGATGCATTTAACTCCACAAAAGAAAAACCAGCTTCCTGCAATATTAAAATCAAACATAATAATAATTGTTTGCATTTTTATATCATTTATTTTGATGTTATTTACCAAACATTTCAGGGCTTTTAGACTAATGTGATAAAAGTGTGCGTGAAGTAAATATCGTTCAAGCAGTTTGAAATTTTGTATAAGGGGTTGCAATCTCTAAACTCTTCATGGATGTTTTACTTATCAAACTACCTCAGAATTTATTTTTTGATTCTATTCAAATCCTAATAATAATTTAGCATTATCACGTTGTATGCATAACTTAAACAGACGCTTTGATAGGTTTGATTTGATGAATGTCCTGTAGTAATGTCCAGGGTCATTTACAGACATGCTAGGTTTATGGGTGGAATACAGCCAGAACACTCAGAGAAAGACCACTAAACAGAAGTCAGTACCTGGCAACTGACCCATTTGGGATTACAACTGGACCCAGAGGTAGAGAGCTTGTGGTAATGTATATGTTGGAACATCTTAACCAATCTGCTACCATGGCCCGCTGAACAGTCTTTTAAAGTTTTGTAAGAAGCAAAATGAAATACACATGGTAAAAAATAACCAAATAAGGGATGATATCAATTTGTATGATTGGAGACAAACATGGACTAACCTTACACACTAGCGTAGCTGTAGTTGTCTTCCCTATACCAGGAGGACCAGACAGTAGGGCCGGCAGTAGGGCCGCCTTCAACCCAGCACCATCGTCCTTCCCAAAGAACCTCCCTGTAAAGTCATAACATAGGCCTCATATAATCACAAAAGTTAATTCTCCATTTAATATGGGCTTCAAACTTCTGGTTTATGCATTTCAAATGTTAAATCAATGTATTTTGTTTATTTTGTTACTCTCTGGTGCAAGATAATTCACTTTTTAGTTGTTGGCTGCCATCAAAGAACTAGGGTAACACTAAAATTCTTTTACTTCACAGACGTCAACTTTAACGTACCTTAATCATTAGATCCATTTTAATTCCTTCAGAAAAACTTATAATCCATTATGGCCCTCATAGTATTGTCTTGTAACGGGATAGTGCCCGATCTTCTGCTGAGGTTATGATCAGTATTCTAACATGTGACATACTAATTTCCTTTCGGCCAAACAAAATTAATTCTTAAGTTTTTCAGGCCCCGCCCATCGACATTTACCCCCCGCACCAACGTTTTTTATGCGCCATAACTAAAAATTAAAATCGAGACCGTCGCATCGAATGCACCCCAAATTTCCATTCGAACTCGCCCGAAATTTCCATTCGAAAACGCACCCGGAAATTGGCTCCAATTTTAGTATGCATCTTTCATTTCCGGTAAAAAAATGGCTGCCGATGTCAGCATTTGCTCAAAACGGAATGTTTCCTCCCAGGATTATGTGTATTTTCAACTGGTTTTCTTTGGATATAATGACGATTGAGATATTTAAAAGCTGTTCTTCTTAAAGACTGAGTAAGAATTTACATTTTCTACGTGTTTTCATTGAT
Organism: Argopecten irradians; assembly: GCF_041381155.1. Lineage (NCBI taxonomy): Eukaryota > Metazoa > Mollusca > Bivalvia > Pectinida > Pectinidae > Argopecten > Argopecten irradians. The sequence continues at coordinate 24,311,039 of NC_091148.1, forward strand.
TTTTCATGTCCTTCAAGTGAGAAAAAAATAAAATGTTATCTGCCGCATTGGTTTTCAGAGAAATAAAAAATAAAAAATATTCCCGCCGCTCATCATTAACATACCTTGTGGTTTAACCCCTGCGGCGTCGTTTTTGTGCCAGTTTGTCAGCCAATGGAGAAGCTTCTTTGCATTGCTCTTATCACCTTGTTGTCCAATCAACTGCTTCAGACCGACTGGCTTGTACTTATCGACCCACATCAACACCGGCTCGTCCTTCCCTTCCTCTGTCTTCTTCACAGGAGAGGCGGAGGTGGAGCTGGACGATGGAGTTGACACGGATGTTCGCCTCTCAAACTCTGCCAGCTTACTGACAGACCCAGCCTTAGGAGTCTGTGGTTTGGACTTTTCCTGAAGAAACAAGTATACACAAACATTGTATGTAATTACATGCTAACATCTTGTATGACAAATGTTCTGAAGGTCACAAAGAACAAGTATACACAAACATTGTACAGATGTATATAATTACATGCTAACATCTTTTATCGCACCTCGGACAGAAATGTCCTCAAATGATTGGCAGAGAGCCGTCACGTGGTGACCCCCTAACACTTTATAGGGGGTCAGTTAATTTTGTTATGGTGCAATATGGCGGCTCTCCCCTAGCTTCAAAATTTAAACACATTCTCTTCAACTTATTATGCCATTTTATTACCGTGAAAATATATATAACTTGCTAATTTCGTAAAATTAACTAAAATCGTTTTAATACTTCAAATTAAATTAAATGCATTTTTTTTAAATACGAGTACTTCAAATTAAATTGGTGTTGTATAGAGGTTACATATATTTTTGTAGGCCTACTCTGCACATAGGAATGCCAAAATTATTGTTGATTTATGAATTATTCAGTATTATTCTGCTGGTTCCTTATACAGTATATTTGCAGATTACGGAAAGAAATACATAAACAAATATGTAGCCTAGGCCATTTTTTAAAGGCGACGATTGTTTGTTAATTGTTATCATTCGCCAGCATTGTTCAAGTTTGATTTCAGATTTTTTACCAAACAAATGGGAAACAAATAAATGGTCCTTGATGCGATAAATTCGTTATATAGTCAGTTACTGACCCCCTATAAAGGCATAGAGGGTCAGTAAGATTTATAGGAGGCTACACCCTCACCCCCTATAAATCTTACTAACCCTCTATGCCTTTATAGGGGGTCAGTAACTGACTATATAACTAATAGTATGACAAATGTTCTTAAGGTCATAAAGTTTTGAAAGATTAATCCCCCATTTGTGATTTTTTTTAGGTACACCTATGGCCGAATAAATTAAGGCCCATTCCCTCCAGAAATTTTGCTGTATAACATGCAAAATCAAATTGATGTTGGAAATGTTGGAGAATTTGCTTCTAAATTTATTTTATATTATCAAATACAAGTATGACCTTTTACCCTTAAACATTAACAGACACTGAACATATTACAAGGAATATTTGGTAGCTTACATGTAAAGTATAACATTGGTTTGTTTATTTTTACGTCCTATTAACAGCCAGGGTCATGTAAGGACGTGCCAGGTTTGTTGGTGGAGGAAAGCCGGAGTACCCTGAGAAAAACCACCGGCCAACGGTCAGTACCTGGCAACTGCCCCACATGGGATTCGAACCCGCTTCCTAGAGGTGGAGGGCTTGTGGTAATATGTCGGGGCATCTTAACCACTCGGCCACCATGGCCCCTAAAGTATAAGTGTGGTAAAATATAACAAACAAGCAGGTGATCGTACCTTTTTGGCTGACTTCTCGGCTTCTATTTCATACTTGGATCTCTTCCCAGGTTTGGTTTTAATAAGCTCCAGAAGACCATCCTCATCCAGTATAACCGTGCCAAAGCCTCGGGCCTAATCACAGCAATGAAGAATATAGATTTTAAATCCTGGCTTCAAGCTTGCTCATAAAAATATTACTTAACTTTCAACTATTATTTACTTGAGGCCAGATGCATCTGTCATTTAGCGGATTATTCAAAATAAGTATAATTAAATTTATCGTGAACAATTTTGACAGGATTACTACAAAAATACTTTAAATCATACAATGTGTTCAGTTTAATGCAGTTTGACTAGACTGTATTCATGGCGATTCTTACTGAAATATGCACTTCATGATAGACCATATTGATTTCTGTAGAAAACATACCAGTAAACAAACTTTCTTTCGCAGCTATTAAATTTATATTTTGAAAACATGTTTGCGGAGATTGACTTGCTGATTTTAAAATGAAATGGGGATATCTATTAATACATTAAAACAAGGTTTTTTTTACATTCACGGATATAAACCTTAATTTACTGTGATCGTGAAATTCGTAAAATTAAATTGCACACAGAAATAAGTAGATCTACATGTAGTATCACAATAGTAACAAAATGAGCCTTTCATACCGCTCCGATTTATATTTATCCAGAAAATAACTTTGATTCCTACCTTTTGTAGTTTACTCTCCCCACTGTCCCTCCCAGCTACCAGGTAGTTTGTTTTCTTGCTGACAGTTGAGGTAACCTTGCCACCATATTTCTCTACCATTCGCTTCAGGTCGTCACGGTCAAATGACTCGGACACTCCAGTTAAGACAAAGGTCAAGCCTTCCAAACAGTTTTCTCCACCCTAGAAAGGCCAAAATTTAAAAGTGAAAATGTAGGTCACAGTGTCACAGTCACCTTATTTAGAGTATGACAAATTAACTCACCTAGATGTTGTGCAAGTTCAGGAGATCAATCCCATAAAAAATATTTATCTTCATTTACATTTTTATAAGGTCAAAATGTAAAGGTCATAGTCCTGTGGGTGATCGGGTGGTGGAGTAATTAGCCACTCACCTTTCATCTAGCCGGCCTGAGTTTGATCCCTGGCACGGACGTGAGAGGTCTCTAAACCGATCACATGGTTTTCTCCCACACTAGGAGGCCTTGCACGCTTTCATTCGGCCCATCGAAAGTGATTTTTATAAGCAATATTACTTGTTTCGCAATCGATGTAAAATAAATAAAGTTTATAGATATTGTTAAAGCGCTGAGACCTAATCACCATAAACAACATACTGTTTTACCTTCATCAGGTTATAAACCAATAGAGGTGGTTTCTAAATATTACGTTCCAGTGACCAGCTAATTAGGCACTAAATCTAAATAAAAGTTTTATTTTTTGATGTAGGTTAAAGGTCAAGGTATCTAGAACAACTGACATGACAACCTTATGAATTTTATCCTGTTTTTATAACTACATTTTGCGAATGAAAATATACATCTAAACAAACCTCTGGTATCTCCTTAGCTCCAAGAGACCTTGGTCCTTCTCTCGTCAGATATGACCGATAGGACGTCTTACTGGCCAGCTCTGGCACGTCTGGGGACTGTAACCATAGAAACAATGGAGTCAGATATGTACACTGTTACCATAGCAACTAACTCTTGTATGGTTAGTGAAACAATCACAACATTTAGATCAAATAGGTGGACTATAGCCAGGTTAAGTACCAATCATGGCATGGGACATTGAAAGTCAAACTTGTAGACCTTATCTAAAATATCTATTAGTAATATGCCTTGATATTCATACATAGGATAAGATATCCACCTACATTTCATGTTATTTGGTATATCTGTCAGAGTGCAATTCAAACTGAAAATTCAAAGGAAAGAATCCATGTTTTATAATAATAATTTGTACAGTGGAACCTCCCGAAACCGATCATGGTCGGTGCATATAATTTCGGCCGGTTTAGAGAGGGTTCGGTTTGGAGAAGTGAACCGAATACCGATCATCACGATCCGGATTTAATCGATCGGAAGTCGTTTTTTACATAAGTGCACCGCATGTGTGCCTAGTGTTCGTTAAAAACCGACCAATATTGATTGTTAATGTGATGGTTATCACAAAAGAGAGAATCATGCGTTTAAAAGGAATGGATTACAGCAAACTTGACTTTGTTACCGCTTATAAACGTAGTTTAGTTAGTTAGTTGCGTGAATGTTCTTGGGGATGTTCTCGTCTGCAACCTACGACCGATCGCTTCCGGTTACGTCAAGAATCAAATTATATGGTCTAATTACACGATGATCAGTCGATGCCGGTCATTATATGACATAGTCATTTTCTAAAACAATACATGGCTTCGGCTTCTTCATACAGATAATTTACGTTATCCGACAACTACATATGTAAATAAAAAAAAAACGTGTGATTTGAATACGAAACTTTCTCTTTATTACTAGCTCTGCTTGTTTTCCTACAGTAAACAAACCGCGTGCACAGGGTAGACCTTCGTTAGATATCTAAATAATTGGCATTATTAAATAATTACACCACCATCTCGGGTATAATCACTGTGTACCTATAGCCTTCCCATCGGTATACATGCCCAAGGACATGGCATGCAACAACTATGGTACAGGTATGTGTGTATTTCACGGTCGGTTGATCAGACCTCAATGCAATCTATCGGTGTCGCTCAGGTAAGGCCGGTTTTCAGAAGTGTATTTTAGTTACATTTGACTATTCCGATCTCAAAATCGGTCCGGTATTCGGAATTGGGAGGGATCGGTTTTGGGAAGTTTTATATACTATTAATAAAGAGGAATTCATTCCGTACATGACATCCATGTTCGGTTTCTAGAGGTGATCAGTTTTGAGAAGGTTCGGTTTTGGGAGGTTCCAATTTGTATATAAAATTCAAATCTTTGATGACTGCTCTTGATTTTCTGCTTTTTTGAAACACAGTATTTTGTAAAGATAACAATTTTTGTTGATGGATCACTGTAGTATATGAACTTACAGTTTTAGAAGTTCCAGGTGTAGAAGGGCTTGTTTTTGATGGTTTCCCAGGAGAGACTTTAGGAGTTTGTGCCTTCTCACTCTTAAATGGCGATGTCTTCTTTGGACTAGCATCTTTCTGGGGTGATGTCCTCTTGGGTGTAAACTGGACAGGACTGGCTTTCTTAGGAGACACTTTTACTGGGCTGGATTTCTTGGCAACCTGCGAATATTAATTTAGGAGTATTTTTTTTATGTTTGTTACTTGCATGGGACTGACGAGGAATGGATGTGAATCTTTTTAGTTGTCAGAAAAGATCTATTTAGAAGACACAATACAATCGGTAATCTTCACAAGTATATTTTTGCAATTTCGCTGAACATTGATGTGGTCCAAAAAGTTTGTCCACAGAAGTTGTGTTGGTTTATTGAAAAGTTTTTTTCAATCAATATAGAACCAATGAACAATTTCTAGCTAAACTTAAGTTAAACAATACTGTACCTGTTTCGGCTCTGGAGTTTCTGGAACTAGAACTTTTTTTTCTTCCTTTACCTTTAACGTTTCTTTTGAATATTCTTTTGCTTTAGCTGCCAATTTGCTGGAAAGTTTCCCTGAAATCAAGCATATTAACATCAATTGATTGATACTATCAAAATAAACTTGGAAAGAATTTCCCTTACATTCTTAAGTTCAAGTTTATGTTGAATGGTTGTTTTTGTAGGTTTTTCACAGTATGTTTTCCGTTTTTACCCCATCTTGTATCACTTGATGGTGTTTATCACCACAAACATAGCATGAAAAATATAAGGTTATCTGTTAACAAGAGGCCCAAAAGGCCTTGACAGTCTACTGAGTGCTGCTATAGAAAGAGCATTGCAAAGTTAGTTTAAATCTGTAAAAACTAAAAAGTATTCATGAATAAGAAAAAACTTTAAAGTTGAACCTTCGAATTAGAATTTTTATTTTCTGTTTTTCATTTTGATAGTTAGTGTATTATGTTACCAAACCTTATGCTCTAAATTCCAATTTGCTTTGCCAACGTTAAACAATAAAACCAAACTAGAAGTCAGTCAGTGTCAGTGATTTTATAAATTTCACTTTTTAATCTATGAAGTTTATTTGGTTTCATCAAACCTGTGAATTCAGAAGATTTTAGCCATTTTAGCAATTTTTACCCATTTTGGTCCCGCCCCTCTGGTCCCTGGGGGTCAGCCAGGACCAATATGGATATGTGGTTAAAATTCTATTTCAGGATAATAATTCTAACCCAGTTTGTCTCAATTCCCATTAAAACTAAGCAAATAATGTTTATTAAATGTGTTTTTCCTATATAAACTATAATAAATTTGACTCCCTCCCCAGGGGAAAATCTGAGATCCCAGGGCCATGAAATTCCCACATTGTGTTAAGGGCCTTAAGACCTTTCAATATATGAAGAGTATTTGGTTCCATCAAATCTGTGAATTCAGAAGGAAGATTTTTGAAAAGTTAGCAAATTTGACCCCTTTTGGCCCCTCCCCTCTGGCCCCTGGCGGTCGCCAGGACATAGATGAATATACTTTCTCGGTCTGATAATTCTTACCCAGTTTGACTAATTTCCTATGAAAAAAAAAGAAAATAACATTTATAAATGTGTTTTTCCTATATTAACTATAGTAAACTTGACCCCTCCCTAGGGGGAAACATGAGACCCAAGGTCATATAATTCAGAAGAAGATTTTTGAAGTTTTAGCCTATTTGACCCCTTTTGGCCCCGTCCCTAAGGCCCCTGGGAGTCAGTCTTTGAAAATTTGTTAATAGGATTCAATGGCCAATTCATAGGGATAATTCTGATAACATTTGACTAATTTTCTATTATAACTGACCGAATAATGCTCCAAGATGTGTTTTCACCATATAATATACAGTAAACTTAACCCCCTCCCCAGGGGGAAACCTAAGACCCCAGGGTCATATAATTCACAATTTTTGTAGAGGGCCTTGAGACCTTTCTATCCATGAAGAGTATTTGATTCTACCACATCTGTAAGTGGAGAAGAAGATTTTTGAAATTTTAGTCAATTTTACCCCCTCTCACAGCCCCCTGGGGGGTGGGGGTCATATAATTCACAATTTTGATTAGCCTTGTGTCTTAGAAGGTTTGTGCAAAATTTCATTGAAATTGCTTCAAAGGTTTTTGAAAAGAAGTCGAAAATGTAAATTGTTTACGAACACACGGACGTCTTCATCTCAGGTGACCTAAAAACTGCACTGCACCATCGTGGCGAAAAATAATACATTACATCAAACTTTTTATTTAAAACCTTGTTTGTATTATAGTACAAGGATTTGTTTTATAAAACAGTAAATTTGCCACTAACCTGATGGACTTGGAGTATCTGATGTAGTAGTCTTGCTTGGTGAAGTCTCACTGGAAAGGCGTGGCTGGAATATATCATACATAACAGGTTAGACAAATGTAACAAAGGTATAGCGCTGTGTAGATTCTGATTGCAGAGTCAAAATACCTGATGAAATGCTTGCCCAATTCTTCAAAATACTTTTTCATATTCTTTAAGTTTTTCAAAGGTTTCTTTGAAACTTTACTTTACCGTTCATTCTTACTACTACTATCAATTTTATTTTCTGAAAATGTATTCACCGACACCTGTCTTGAATTAAAATATGTCTTTAATGTGAAACTATTCTTCTTGTGAGTATGAAATCCTATCCTCAAAAATTTGGGAAAAAACTCATCAATCTACAGTACAAATTGTGTAAACCAAATGTCACCAGGACCAGTCTATTTAGCTGGTATGGCCAGGTTTTGGATTAAAGAAGGAAAATACCCTACAATTACACTGGATTACACAAGAATCTGGGCTGGTTTTGACAAGTTATCTTTGTTGATAAATATTGATCAGACTCTCACCTTTTTGCTTTTCTGTGCATTGTCTAACTGAGCAAGAGTTTTCTCAAAATCATCATCGTCATGAATCTCTTCATCTTCCTCCTTATTAAACAAATCAAGTTATGTTTTAAAATACAAGCGACACTTTGATAATATCTTATTATTATATGATTATTTTGGAAAACATTGAATTACATGAGTGCTAGGATATTTTAATTTATCAATTACTATTGTAAAATATGTGTGACACTTTAATAAATATTGTACAATGTTTTTTTGTTTTTTTTATTTGATGATTAAAAAAATGTAATTATAATTTTATAATAAATAATATAAAAAATGTTAGTGAGTGCTTGAACTTAATTAACAAAACTGCAGTATATCTAATGATATATCTTATTATAGGTACGAGTGTAAAAATTCCTGGTTGAAAAGTTACCCGAGTTGGTGTTAGAGTTTGAAACAGACTATAACTAAACTTCAAAGGGTTCCCTACATAAACACCTCCCATTGTATTAACCAGAGTTGGTGTTCAGGGAATGAGCCATACCATTAGTCCCAAGACAAATATGATATCATCATTCTGCCTCCTAATACTACTACAATGTATGCATGACATATATGTCTCTATAAGCTCCCCATACATGTAAACAATTTAGTTGATATGACTACATAAATCCCTAAAACCAAATTTTCTACCAGATAAAACAAATGATCTGATTGGTCAACCTGACACAAGGAATGTGATTGCAAAATGTTTCCTTATTGTTCCCTATCTAAGACTATCATTACTATATCTAAAATTAATCTATTCATAAGCTTTACAAATCCGTCGAATAGTGTCCAACAATACCACCTTCGAACTTCAGTGCGAAGAGATGAAATATGCCACATTCTCTCTAGAGGATACAAATCGCATCTGATCGACCAAGAAATCGACAAGGTCCGCGCCCTAGACAGAGCCAATCTTCTCATATACCATACCAGAACTGCCACTCAACGTGTTCCCTGTGTGGTAACATTCCATCCTAACTTACCACATCTCCCTTCTATCCTTAGGTACCACTGGAAAATCATTGAGTCATCAACAAAACTTAGGCGTATTTCCACAGAGCCACCGCTACTAGCCTACTGCAGACCAAAAAATGTAAAAGACCTTGTAGTGAGTAGCAAACTTCCTCCTCTTGCTCTTTCTGCACAAACGGGTTCATTCAAGACATGCAACAATAAACGGTGCATGATGCGTCCATACACAGCATCCACAGACACATTTGAATGTGCTATCAACAACAAAGCATACAACATCCGACAGAACCTGACGTTCAAATCCAGCAATGTCATCTACCTCCTCTCGTGTAGGAAATGCACAATGCAATACGTTGGGGAAACCTGTGGTCCACTCAACGTCACAATCAACAATCACTGCTGGTCTATCAAACAGAACAAACCTGACTATCTGGTTGCCAGACATTTCAACTTACCCATCCATAGTTGGAAAGACATGCGAGTGATTGCAATTGAGCACTGTTCCTACTGGACACAAACCAAGCGTCCATCGAGAGAGAGATTCTGGATTACCTATCTACAGACCCGCTATCCAAGGGCATTAACGAACGTTAAATATATATATTTTGCAAATTGACATCGATTGATCACTCACTTTTCAATTGCTAATACCTACTTCCAGCATTTTCCTGTTCTTTTCTACGCTTTTATTGTCCTTTGCATGTGCTGCTTTGCAAAAGGCGATTAAATTTAGGACTTTGTTCCTCTGCACACACATCGAGGAGATAGGCCACTAAATTTACATCCTATACAAATGAGCACTTCATATCACACATTTCATTTCATACGTGGCATGCTCTCCAGCCACCGCTCATATTGTAGCATTCTGCCGTACTGCATGGCAACTTTTAGTTTTTGGTAGATCCGGCCTTCGGCTGCCACTTGCCGAAGGGTTAATTGCACTGTTAAATATTTGTCTTCTTTCATTGTCCCGTTTTACTGTTCGTGTAATATTATGTAATCGTATTCGTTTTGTGTGTCTTGATAAAGGGGCAGATCACCTTGAAAATTTGACAATTTGTTTGTCCACACGGTTAGAATTACTTCTTTTTCCCATAAAATTAACCTTGTGTATATAAATATAACATATCTAAGTACTATTCCATCTCACTTACTAGTTTCCGTTTTAAGACGACAGTTTTTCTGTCAGAGCGCTGAACGGAACTGCTGCCAAAGAAGTCAGACACATTAACTGGAGTCTTTGTCTCCGCCTTTTTCGTTTCTGCCTTGGGTTTAACTTTTTGTGGACTTGGTGTCTTCACAAAAGAATCCAAGGTGGATTTCTTAGGAGACTCATCATCTGAAACAAATCGGTTAAACATTGAGGATCAGAAGTAAGATATAACAAGTAATCTTCATTAGGATGGGAATGTACGAGGGTCCCTATACAGGCGTGACCCTTTCAAAACAACAAACTAGACCATGATATTAACTGTTTCCAATAACCCATATATACCATTTTTGATTAAAAGTCAAAGATTGTTAGAGGTCTCAGAGGCCATCTCTGATGATTTCTGAGGAAAAATTCAAGCTTCTTTATGTATAGGCCACTTGGTTTTTTTTAAGAAATCATTAGAAGCATATTGGGGTTTCAGGAAGCCATAACAACGTGGGTAAAGTACCAAAGATTAGTCTCACCTTCTAGTAATTATATAATTGCAACATAAATTTTGTGACATCATAATCACCAGAAGGTAGGACTAACCAATGGCAAGTTGTACTTTTCCCATGTTGTTTTGGTATCTCACAACACCAGGTATTACATATGGACAGAAAGACAGACAGTTATTATAGTATAATGGGAATACCAAATATCTGAGGCAGAACCCTAGTAACAATTGATGGCGTCAGAATCTCCATGAGGAGCATTTTTCCTTGTTCTTTTATTACACCATGCCTTTATTACATAACCAGTTGCCACACCTAATACTCACCTGAATCATCCATGAACACAATGCCTGTTTTCTTTTTCTCATTATGACTCTTGGATGTTTTTTTTGGAATGGGTTCTTCATCCGAATCTTTAAATTCAAATATAAACATTCATGTTTACTCAAAAATACTCCAAGGAGGCATGAAAAATGTATTATCAAATAATTAGGAAGTTATTTCATTTTTAAATATCATAGGATGGTGTAATGTACTTTATTTTGATATCTATGAGATATTGCCTCATCAGTGCAAATAGCATAACAACCAGGGCTGTTTTCGTTTATTCAGAACAACTGGTTTGACAGTGGCTTGTTAAAGTAAATATTTCAAGTATAAATCCTGACGGACCTGTAGTTTTTGATACAGTCCTATTAGGGTTTTGTCAAGGCTCATCTGAAAGCATTATAAAAGCAACAGGTCCGTCTTTAATTCATAAACGAGCAACTAGCTAGGTCCAACCAGTCAAGCCATAAAAAACCAGCCAAGGTACATTTTTATTAGTCTTAATATATAAATGAAAAAGATTTTTGACAGATATTCTCCTAAATACTAGTACCAACTGTAATATGATAGAGAGCATAATCAACCTGATTAAAAATTATGTCATTTTTTACAACTGTGACCCAATATTCCATCAATACATTCCCACTAACCTGATTCTATAATGTGCGCCTTCTTGCCTCCTTTTCTGTGACCTGATATTCCATCAATACATTTCCCACTAACCTGATTCTATAATGTGGTGCCTTCTTGCCTCCTTTTCTGTGACCTGATATTCCATCAATACATTTCCAACTAACCTGATTCTATAATGTGTGCCTTCTTGCCTCCTTTTCTGTGACCTGATATTCCATCAATACATTTCCCACTAACCTGATTCTATAATGTGTGTGCCTTCTTGCCTCCTTTTCTGTGACCTGATATTCCATCAATACATTTCCCACTAACCTGATTCTATAATGTGTGCCTTCTTGCCTCCTTTTCTGTGACCTGATATTCCATCATACATTTCCCACTAACCTGATTCTATAATGTGTGCCTTCTTGCCTCCTTTTCTGTGACCTGATATTCCATTAATACATTTCCCACTAACCTGATTCTATAATGTGTGCCTTCTTGCCTCCTTTTCTGTGACCTGATATTCCATCAATACATTTCACTAACCTGATTCTATAATGTGTGCCTTCTTGCCTCCTTTTCTGTGACCTGATATTCCATCAATACATTTCCCACTAACCTGATTCTATAATGTGTGCCTTCTTGCCTCCTTTTCTGTGACCCAATATTCCATCAATACATTTCCCACTAACCTGATTCTATAATGTGTGCCTTCTTGCCTCCTTTTCTGTGACCTATATTCCATCAATACATTTCCCACTAACCTGATTCTATAATGTGGCCTTCTTGCCTCCTTTTCTGTGACCCGATATTCCATCAATACATTCCCACTAACCTGATTCTATAATGTGCGCCTTCTTGCCTCCTTTTCTGTGACCCAATATTCCATCAATACATTTCCCACTAACCTGATTCTATAATGTGCGCCTTCTTGCCTCCTTTTCTGTGACCCGATATTCCATCAATACATTTCCCACTAACCTGATTCTATAATGTGCGCCTTCTTGCCTCCTTTTCTGTGACCTGATATTCCATCAATACATTTCCCACTAACCTGATTCTATAATGTGTGCCTTCTTGCCTCCTTTTCTGTGACCCAATATTCCATCAATACATTTCCCACTAACCTGATTCTATAATGTGCGCCTTCTTGCCTCCTTTTCTGTGACCCAATATTCCATCAATACATTTCCCACTAACCTGATTCTATAATGTGTGCCTTCTTGCCTCCTTTTCTGTGACCTGATATTCCATCAATACATTTCCCACTAACCTGATTCTATAATGTGCGCCTTCTTGCCTCCTTTTCTGTGACCTGATATTCCATCAATACATTTCCCACTAACCTGATTCTATAATGTGCGCCTTCTTGCCTCCTTTTCTGTGACCTGATATTCCATCAATACATTTCCCACTAACCTGATTCTATAATGTGCGCCTTCTTGCCTCCTTTTCTGTGACCTGATATTCCATCAATACATTTCCCACTAACCTGATTCTATAATGTGTGCCTTCTTGCCTCCTTTTCTGTGACCTGATATTCCATCAGTACATTTCCCACTAACCTGATTCTATAATGTGCGCCTTCTTGCCTCCTTTTCTGTGACCTGATATTCCATCAATACATTTCCCACTAACCTGATTCTATAATGTGTGCGCCTTCTTGCCTCCTTTTCTGTGACCTGATATTCCATCAATACATTTCCCACTAACCTGATTCTATAATGTGTGCCTTCTTGCCTCCTTTTCTGTGACCTGATATTCCATCAATACATTTCCCACTAACCTGATTCTATAATGTGTGCCTTCTTGCCTCCTTTTCTGTGACCTGATATTCCATCAATACATTTCCCACTAACCTGATTCTATAATGTGTGCCTTCTTGCCTCCTTTTCTGTGACCTGATATTCCATCAATACATTTCCCACTAACCTGATTCTATAATGTGCGCCTTCTTGCCTCCTTTTCTGTGACCCAATATTCCATCAATACATTTCCCACTAACCTGATTCTATAATGTGCGCCTTCTTGCCTCCTTTTCTGTGACCTGATATTCCATCAATACATTTCCCACTAACCTGATTCTATAATGTGCGCCTTCTTGCCTCCTTTTCTGTGACCTGATATTCCATCAATACATTTCCCACTAACCTGATTCTATAATGTGCGCCTTCTTGCCTCCTTTTCTGTGACCTGATATTCCATCAATACATTTCCCACTAACCTGATTCTATAATGTGCGCCTTCTTGCCTCCTTTTCTGTGACCTGATATTCCATCAATACATTTCCCACTAACCTGATTCTATAATGTGTGCCTTCTTGCCTCCTTTTCTGTGACCTGATATTCCATCAATACATTTCCCACTAACCTGATTCTATAATGTGCGCCTTCTTGCCTCCTTTTCTGTGACCTGATATTCCATCAATACATTTCCCACTAACCTGATTCTATAATGTGCGCCTTCTTGCCTCCTTTTCTGTGACCCAATATTCCATCAATACATTTCCCACTAACCTGATTCTATAATGTGCGCCTTCTTGCCTCCTTTTCTGTGACCCAATATTCCATCAATACATTTCCCACTAACCTGATTCTATAATGTGCGCCTTCTTGCCTCCTTTTCTGTGACCTGATATTCCATCAATACATTTCCCACTAAACCTGATTCTATAATGTGTGCGCCTTCTTGCCTCCTTTTCTGTGACCTGATATTCCATCAATACATTTCCCACTAACCTGATTCTATAATGTGCGCCTTCTTGCCTCCTTTTCTGTGACCTGATATTCCATCAATACATTTCCCACTAACCTGATTCTATAATGTGCGCCTTCTTGCCTCCTTTTCTGTGACCTGATATTCCATCAATACATTTCCCACTAACCTGATTCTATAATGTGCGCCTTCTTGCCTCCTTTTCTGTGACCTGATATTCCATCATTACATTTCCCACTAACCTGATTCTATAATGTGTGCCTTCTTGCCTCCTTTTCTGTGACCTGATATTCCATCAATACATTTCCCACTAACCTGATTCTATAATGTGTGCCTTCTTGCCTCCTTTTCTGTGACCCAATATTCCATCAATACATTTCCCACTAACCTGATTCTATAATGTGTGCCTTCTTGCCTCCTTTTCTGTGACCCAATATTCCATCAATACATTTCCCACTAACCTGATTCTATAATGTGCGCCTTCTTGCCTCCTTTTCTGTGACCTGATATTCCATCAATACATTTCCCACTAACCTGATTCTATAATGTGTGCCTTCTTGCCTCCTTTTCTGTGACCTGATATTCCATCAATACATTTCCCACTAACCTGATTCTATAATGTGTGCCTTCTTGCCTCCTTTTCTGTGACCCAATATTCCATCAATACATTTCCCACTAACCTGATTCTATAATGTGTGCCTTCTTGCCTCCTTTTCTGTGACCCAATATTCCATCAATACATTTCCCACTAACCTGATTCTATAATGTGCGCCTTCTTGCCTCCTTTTCTGTGACCTGATATTCCATCAATACATTTCCCACTAACCTGATTCTATAATGTGCGCCTTCTTGCCTCCTTTTCTGTGACCTGATATTCCATCAATACATTTCCCACTAACCTGATTCTATAATGTGTGCCTTCTTGCCTCCTTTTCTGTGACCCAATATTCCATCAATACATTTCCCACTAACCTGATTCTATAATGTGTGCCTTCTTGCCTCCTTTTCTGTGACCCAATATTCCATCAATACATTTCCCACTAACCTGATTCTATAATGTGTGCCTTCTTGCCTCCTTTTCTGTGACCTGATATTCCATCAATACATTTCCCACTAACCTGATTCTATAATGTGTGCCTTCTTGCCTCCTTTTCTGTGACCTGATATTCCATCAATACATTTCCCACTAACCTGATTCTATAATGTGTGCCTTCTTGCCTCCTTTTCTGTGACCTGATATTCCATCAATACATTTCCCACTAACCTGATTCTATAATGTGTGCCTTCTTGCCTCCTTTTCTGTGACCCAATATTCCATCAATACATTTCCCACTAACCTGATTCTATAATGTGCGCCTTCTTGCCTCCTTTTCTGTGACCTGATATTCCATCAATACATTTCCCACTAACCTGATTCTATAATGTGCGCCTTCTTGCCTCCTTTTCTGTGACCTGATATTCCATCAATACATTTCCCACTAACCTGATTCTATAATGTGCGCCTTCTTGCCTCCTTTTCTGTGACCCAATATTCCATCAATACATTTCCCACTAACCTGATTCTATAATGTGCGCCTTCTTGCCTCCTTTTCTGTGACCCAATATTCCATCAATACATTTCCCACTAACCTGATTCTATAATGTGCGCCTTCTTGCCTCCTTTTCTGTGACCTGATATTCCATCAATACATTTCCCACTAACCTGATTCTATAATGTGTGCCTTCTTGCCTCCTTTTCTGTGACCCAATATTCCATCAATACATTTCCCACTAACCTGATTCTATAATGTGCGCCTTCTTGCCTCCTTTTCTGTGACCCAATATTCCATCAATACATTTCCCACTAACCTGATTCTATAATGTGTGCCTTCTTGCCTCCTTTTCTGTGACCTGATATTCCATCAATACATTTCCCACTAACCTGATTCTATAATGTGTGCCTTCTTGCCTCCTTTTCTGTGACCTGATATTCCATCAATACATTTCCCACTAACCTGATTCTATAATGTGTGCCTTCTTGCCTCCTTTTCTGTGACCTGATATTCCATCAATACATTTCCCACTAACCTGATTCTATAATGTGTGCCTTCTTGCCTCCTTTTCTGTGACCCAATATTCCATCAATACATTTCCCACTAACCTGATTCTATAATGTGTGCCTTCTTGCCTCCTTTTCTGTGACCTAATATTCCATCAATACATTTCCCACTAACCTGATTCTATAATGTGCGCCTTCTTGCCTCCTTTTCTGTGACCTGATATTCCATCAATACATTTCCCACTAACCTGATTCTATAATGTGTGCCTTCTTGCCTCCTTTTCTGTGACCTGATATTCCATCAATACATTTCCCACTAACCTGATTCTATAATGTGCGCCTTCTTGCCTCCTTTTCTGTGACCTGATATTCCATCTATACATTTCCCACTAACCTGATTCTATAATGTGCGCCTTCTTGCCTCCTTTTCTGTGACCTGATATTCCATCAGTACATTTCCCACTAACCTGATTCTATAATGTGTGCCTTCTTGCCTCCTTTTCTGTGACCTGATATTCCATCAATACATTTCCCACTAACCTGATTCTATAATGTGTGCCTTCTTGCCTCCTTTTCTGTGACCTGATATTCCATCAATACATTTCCCACTAACCTGATTCTATAATGTGTGCCTTCTTGCCTCCTTTTCTGTGACCTGATATTCCATCAATACATTTCCCACTAACCTGATTCTATAATGTGTGCCTTCTTGCCTCCTTTTCTGTGACCTAATATTCCATCATTACATTTCCCACTAACCTGATTCTATAATGTGTGCCTTCTTGCCTCCTTTTCTGTGACCTGATATTCCATCAATACATTTCCCACTAACCTGATTCTATAATGTGCGCCTTCTTGCCTCCTTTTCTGTGACCTGATATTCCATCAGTACATTTCCCACTAACCTGATTCTATAATGTGTGCCTTCTTGCCTCCTTTTCTGTGACCTGATATTCCATCAATACATTTCCCACTAACCTGATTCTATAATGTGTGCCTTCTTGCCTCCTTTTCTGTGACCTGATATTCCATCAATACATTTCCCACTAACCTGATTCTATAATGTGTGCCTTCTTGCCTCCTTTTCTGTGACCTGATATTCCATCAATACATTTCCCACTAACCTGATTCTATAATGTGTGCCTTCTTGCCTCCTTTTCTGTGACCTAATATTCCATCAATACATTTCCCACTAACCTGATTCTATAATGTGTGCCTTCTTGCCTCCTTTTCTGTGACCTGATATTCCATCAATACATTTCCCACTAACCTGATTCTATAATGTGTGCCTTCTTGCCTCCTTTTCTGTGACCTGATATTCCATCAATACATTTTCCCACTAACCTGATTCTATAATGTGCGCCTTCTTGCCTCCTTTTCTGTGACCTGATATTCCATCAATACATTTCCCACTAACCTGATTCTATAATGTGCGCCTTCTTGCCTCCTTTTCTGTGACCTGATATTCCATCAATACATTTCCCACTAACCTGATTCTATAATGTGTGCCTTCTTGCCTCCTTTTCTGTGACCTGATATTCCATCAATACATTTCCCACTAACCTGATTCTATAATGTGCGCCTTCTTGCCTCCTTTTCTGTGACCCAATATTCCATCAATACATTTCCCACTAACCTGATTCTATAATGTGCGCCTTCTTGCCTCCTTTTCTGTGACCTGATATTCCATCAATACATTTCCCACTAACCTGATTCTATAATGTGCGCCTTCTTGCCTCCTTTTCTGTGACCTGATATTCCATCAATACATTTCCCACTAACCTGATTCTATAATGTGCGCCTTCTTGCCTCCTTTTCTGTGACCTGATATTCCATCAATACATTTCCCACTAACCTGATTCTATAATGTGTGCCTTCTTGCCTCCTTTTCTGTGACCTGATATTCCATCAATACATTTCCCACTAACCTGATTCTATAATGTGTGCCTTCTTGCCTCCTTTTCTGTGACCTGATATTCCATCAATACATTTCCCACTAACCTGATTCTATAATGTGTGCCTTCTTGCCTCCTTTTCTGTGACCCAATATTCCATCAGTACATTTCCCACTAACCTGATTCTATAATGTGTGCCTTCTTGCCTCCTTTTCTGTGACCTGAGACTTTGTCTTCCTTCTCCCACTCACTACTTGCCTGTGAAAGCATAACAAAGAACATCAACAATTTTGTCATCAAACTCTGACTCTCACTTAAAAAGTTTCTGCTGTATATTCAAAGCTAAAAAAGGCTTGGGTTTATTAGTTAAACATCCTATTATAAACAGCCAGGGTCATTTAAAGATGCTCCACCGCCGACAAATGGTATTTTTTTCACTATCAAAAACAGGAGAAGACGATTTAGTACTTTTCATCAGTTACAAAAGTTACTTACTTTACACCATTACCAACATTGAACAGTTTGAGCTTCTCATTTTACTTCAAGTTAAAAATATGAAAAATTATTAATTGCATCCCGAAAAAAAAATCCATGGCACTATATCCTATATGGAATTAAGTACTGATTGTGCATGCACCAAAGGCAAAATAAATTATTTCATACTTTTTGTGTTAATTAGACATATATATATACGATAATACACCAATTATTATTCAAATAATGAATATCATTTATGCTATGTCGGCGGTGGAGCATCTTTAAAGTCATGTCAGGTTTGTTGGTGCTGGTAACTGCCCTACATGGCATTTGAACTTGTGACCCTGATGTGGAGGACTTGTGGCCATATGTTGGGACAGCTTAACCGCTTGGCCACCACAGAACCAATACTAAAGGGGATAGGAGTTTCCATAAAGTCATATTAAAATAATGTCAAATAAACAACCAGTCAAATTTCTTAAATTCAATGACTTCATAACTAAACTCATGGAGCTTCGTCTAATTCTACAGCATTGGTGCCGTTTTAAATCCTAACCATTGTTCTATTTTTTCTATATAATTCAATACTATACAGAGTTACCTGCTCTTTAGGGTAGGTAGTGATTGTTATGCGTACAAAAATTACATTTTCTCTGAAAAAAAATCATTATATTCACAAATTCTCAGAGAACAATTAACACCAACTTTTGAGAGCAGAATCTCTGCGAAATGCATACAGACCATTACTTAATCCCAATTTCACTAGATTCTACAAGCAGTATCATTATTCATAACATGTATTACCTGACGTTTCCTTCCTGTCTTTGAGCCATGCTTTGCCTCCTCCTTTTTATCTTCTTTCTTCACATTACCATTTTCATCATCCTCATCGTCACTGTCTAAAACAATCACTTTCTTTGCCTTTCCTTTACTGTCTTTGCTCCGATTACCTCCCTTTGTTTCTGAGCCTTTCCCCTTTTTGTCGCTACCTTCACCCTTTTCTGCTGACTTACTCACATCTTTCCAACTACGTTTTGAGCTTTTTCCTTTCACATTTAATGCTGGAGTTTCTTGTTTCTCTTTACTGCTTCCACTGTTTGTTTTCTTGACGTTGCTACTCGAGAAAAAGCTACGAATATCCTAAAAAACAAAAATTATCCATATGAAAGATTATGATGTATTGCATACTACCTCTTTCTACTACTGGAAATTGTTGGTAAATTATTGCAAGTCTCAACATGTATAGTCTGGTCATCAAGGTTTTTCCCTTTGGCAAAGCCTCGAAATTTTTTCCAATACAAGTCTTTATAAAATTTCCTGAAATTGAAGTTACATGAAAACTATTCAAAACATTTGGATAAATTTAGTTGGTTAAAATTTAAGTACAGTTGTGTCCGGTAATTCTGCACATCCGGTTAGCCTGTGCATGTGTAAATGACAAGCACTTCCTGCGGTCAAGAATATATAGCAGACATTCTGTAAGTTTCGTATCATGGCAAAACATTGTCATTATTTTGTCAAAAGTTTGTGTTGAAATGCTTTTTTGTTATAATCAGTTAGATCAAGTCTTGAAATGTGTTATTACACTACAGATATTTGATTTTCATCCCTAATTCATCAGTTATTATATATCTATTTTCAAAACAAAATACTTTGGAATCAGCATATGTATGGCTAAACCTATCTATATCATGTATGGGTCTCTATACCAAGTGAAATCTCTCTGCAAATAACTATATTCTACACACTCTCAGACTTACTGGACATGTCAACATCCAAAAAGAAATGGGGGTAGGCACATTTTATGCCTATAACTCCAATTCTTTAATGGATATTTTTTTTTATTTCTTTTCTGTTCTTTCAAAGGATAAAACTGCACCTTTTCTATTGATGTGCAATTTATTATATTTGCGCTAAAACAAAATGACAGAAACAGCAACTAAAGTCTTAGGTGGGCAGACTTACATTGTACCAGCCTGCACTGTATTTAGTTGGTTAAAATTTGTTAATTTGCTTTCAGAATTTACATAAACAGCACTGATACTAAATAACCTTATTAATTGTGCTTTATATGATATTTTGTTAATTTTCTAAATCTTGGTTTTGATGCAAATTTTCCCAAATTGAAAGCCATGGACCCTATTCTCAAAGTAGTAAGAAACACCTCAGGATATATCTACATGTATTAATGCTTGGCAGCTTGAGATCCTGTCTTATTATTTGTAATGAAACACAGTTTGCATTTGTTCTTCTGAAACGAAGCGTCCTTGACCTGCTCGTCGTACTTCTTGATCCTACGTTACAGAGATCTCCCTGATATTACTTTTCTATTGTTTTACAGTGTTTTTGGATGTTTGATGCCAGGTGAGAAGGCCCATAGCTTCTTCCATTGTTTGGTGTCTCTTTGTCAACACGTCATACGCTGTGCTTTGATCGTGTATTCCATTATTCTACACAGAGATGGTTGTATAGAACACTACCAATGCCTGGATCATTATAAGCTAGATCTTAAAATAAAACATGTGAACATGTTAGCAGAATTGAGCTGGGTCAATCAGTGACCAGGTACATAATATGTAATATGTAGCTCAGTCAGTAGTGCATTTGGCTAGTGTTAGCAGAGGTTCCGGGTTCGAGCCCCAGTCTGGCTACTTTGTACCACACATTTTCTCCTCTCCCATATCTGTTACAAAATTGACAAGCTAGCTTATACCAATCCCTATTTCAAGCATTGGGAATACGCTTAACAGGGGAGATACATACGTGTTGTGTCTTTGGGGATGAAGACTTGGAGAAATAAGGGCGAGTATGGTAAAAGGTTCAATAACTAACCTGTACCGTTTTGTAAATACAATCTATCAATCATGCATATGTGTAGCTGGATTTGGCTGGGTCGATCATCGGTGACCAGGTAGCTCAGTTGGTAGTAGACTAAAGGTTACACCCTTGTGCACACGGAGTGCACGAGGTTTAGACTACAGGTAGACACGGAGTGCACGAGGTTTAGACTACAGGTAGACACGGAGTGCACGAGGTTTAGACTACAGGTAGACACGGAGTGCACTACGTTTAGACTACAGGTAGACACGGAGTGCACAAGATTTAGACTACAGGTAGACACGGAGTGCACAAGATTTAGACTACAGGTAGACACGGAGTGCACTACGTGTGAACACGGTGTCCACTACAGGTGGACATGGTGTCCAGGTACATTCCGACCTAGACAGACAAGGTGATGTGTTACAGTTAGGGATCGGGGAAGAATACGTTCTTCAATTTGAAATAATACATAGAGTGCTCTAATTATAATTTTTTAGTGTTTTTTTTAATTACAACATTCACAATTTAATGTACAGTATATTTAACTCATGGATTTACGTCCTTGATTTAACTATATAATACGATATTTTTTAGTATACATGAATAAAACCTTTTCACTGCAAAAGTAATAAAGATTAATTTATATTCATTAAGTATATGTCTATTTAATTTTATATCAGTAGTTTCCATTTCATATCTTAAATTGTCTATATTACGTTTTCAAAAGTCAATGTTTTATGGGTAAATTGCATTAAATATATATATATATATATATATCATTTACATGAAATAGTAAATACAAGCATTTTCACAAGTCAAAAACAACTTTGAATTGCGGCAAAAACTAGAACGGATATACGTACCCGGCCTACTAAGACGACACCATTTTCTGTCTAAAAGTCTTTTGAGCTACAATATTGCAGCTACGGCAAAAACCAGTCCTATTGTGCTTTTGAGACACTTTTTCTTTTATAATTTAAGCTATTAGTAATACAATCATATACCGGGTAATACATAGCTTTTATATAAAAAGATTTGGTGCCTATCAATCGGTTTTCTAGCGACACCCTTGTAGATCGTCTTTCATAAAATATACACTTTTATAATATTTTTCTTTGTTATTTTAAGTTCTAAAAGTATTGTACGTTAAAATAGCTTAATTACATATTCTTTATTAAAAACTGAACGTCTTTAAAAGATCATGCAGAATAAATCCACTTCAAACTTTATGACGTAGCTATAGTCTACCTACAAGTAACCAATTCAGCTTGTTTTGATTCTTAATTACCGGTACTGAACACAATATGTTTATGATCTCAACCCCGCAAGTTATCTTGACCGTATATTGCGTCATGGTCCAATAATTATAACTTGTCAAACATACAGGTAAGCCACAGTATCAAGCTATACAGGTACCTCAAGGTGACCATCGATAGATGGCCAGAGGGCAGAATCGTTGCCTTCTGTGTTTGCACGGCTTTATGAGAATGGAGGCAGTATCTTTATATAATATGTGATTTTAGAATTGTTTCAATGGAAGTTTGTTAAGACAAACAAATATACTTTACCGTTTAAAAATCATATAGGTTTATGAGTTTGAAACACAAAAGTACCATTCTTATTAGATACATGTACATGTTTGTTGTAGAGCCTGGGTAAACATGTACACTGTTTCCCGGGGAGGGGGGGATGTAGATTGGGATGAGGTAAAAACTAGCTGGCAAAACATATAGTAAGTGATGCTGAATACACCTCAATTATTGTCATGACAGGCAGCCGTGAAGTGGAGCTGACGGGAGCTGTACAATGCGTAATCCAAGCATGTCTGTCACAACCTTGAATTTACCAATAATACATGTATATATTAAAATCAAAATTAATTTAGATTAGGTACTTATTCAGGGGTACGGACAAAAGCCCCCCCCCCCCCCCCCCCGGACAAAAGCCCCTTAGGACATAAGCCCCTAGGACAAAAGCCCCTTGGACAAAAGCCCCTTATATTAGGACATGAGCCCCTAGGACAAAAGCCCCTCCATACTAATGGAAAAGAGGACAAAAGCCCCTCCATTTTTCAAAAAAATTAAATTCAAATATATAGTAAAAAAAATATAAAATATTTTCTTATATCAGTTTTTTTTCTTCAAATATACATGTAGTTCAAAATAAGACACAATGTAATAATTTACTGGATTATTGGGATTTTACTAAAAATTTTATAAATTGATTTCATAATTTATAGAAAAATGTAAAAAATTATATTGATGTTAATCTAATTATGACACTATATGATAGAAATATTTTGTAATTAAACATACTTTCCTAATTATCTATATATAATCAATGCAAACATCAAGCTGTTAGCCTGGTAGGTGTGTTATGATAAAGTAAACATTAATGGTTTCTTGTATATATAACATTCTAATGTCTATGTATACATGTTTTTTTTATTATTTCTTTGATATCAATAACTCAAAAATTAAAAGAATTCAAATGATCACATCATAATTATGCTTTTTTATTATGTTTGACACTCTTCTCTGATAATACCCAAATGTATCAAATAGCAAATAAATATCTAAAAAAATAGAAATAAGAAAAAATACATTATTATATAAAGAAGGGGCTTTTGTCCGGAGGGGCTTTTATCCTAAGGGGCTTTTGTCCAGGGGGGGCTTTCGTCCTACACTCACTTATTCAACATTGTAATATGGTATTTTATATACATAGTCATGATAATCAGGTTTCTGATATATGTAAAAAGCCAGTGTAAAAAAATAAATTAATGAAAAGATATTGGATGAAATATGATTTTCCAATAATCTTGAAATAAATGTTTTAGTTAATTATACACTTGGTATTTTGATTATTTTTTATTTTAATATATAAAGCTTCATTATCAAATAAATTAAAGTGCACTACCAGTTAAAATACATATCCCTATTGAGTACCATTGTTGTATAACTGTACGTATTTGTGTGATGAGTACAATGTATATGTAGAGAGGCTGCCACCTAATATAAGTACAGCATGCTATAAATGGACCTCCTGGGGTTGGGATAAGGTACTACATGTATACAGGTGTTGTTAGTCTGTGATACACTTGACTGAACATATTGAAGGGTGCCCAAAGAAGGCCCCAGGCCCCACTCTGACCAATGTTAGGTAATTTAGATTATCATATCCGTGTGGTTGATGGAACAGTATGAAGTCCAAGTGACCATGGCAACTGCAGTCCTAGCCTAGGGGTCTACCTTTCGAGCAGGCATATTTTAAGTGTACAATATACTATGTATACATGTATGGATCACACATTGTAAAGAAGGTCAGAATATGATATTGTCAAATTATTAGAGTTTCTAGAATTAAAATAATTGTGACAAATTCAGAATCTAATCAACAACTACGAATCTACAGTTTAAATGGGTAGAAGTTGGATTTATTTTGATTGTCTGTTTAATTTATTATCAGGCATGTGACCTACATTTTTTGCGATCGGTCCTTTGAACAGTGTTGATGCTCACGAGCAGCCACATGCCCGATACTAAATTTTTGCTTTCTTAAGCCAGTGCTTACAGGTTCCTCAATCGGTTGACACAATAAAATGTAATTTCTAATGCCCATTTTTAACGTCTATGGACGATTTCACATATTTCCAATGCTTTTGCAACGCGCCAGGTTCTATGTAGCAAATGTATACGTATTATACATTTGGCAGGATTAAAACTACTTCGCGCACCTTGCCGTTTAGAAAACTTTATTACATACATACATAGTTTAACATTTTATGAAGAATTTAATCTGTTTATGCTTATCATGATGTCCTTACTTTTATTATGCCCATCAATATATCCTTTTTAATCAAAATATTTTGCCGATCAAAATATCTCTTGGGCGACGATTTGCTAACACTGAAAATCTTACTCCCTGCAAGGTTCATCACTTTATGCGTTCGAAAAAGAATTTCATCTTTAAACTACATATCACTAGCTAAGAAAAATAGTTTTTACTGGGAAACTATCCATTGATGAGACATAACCAGTGCGTGGTTTACCGTACGCAGTTAATTTGCAACGCAGTTAATTTGCTTTTATAACTTCTAATAAACGTCCTTATTTATAAATTAAATTGTATGATAATATATATTGATACATTTTACTTTATATGTATCTATTCAAATGAACATTACAGTACGGATGATTTCCAGTAATTAACGGCAATTTTATGTTGCAATAAATATTATGTTTCTGATCGCAATAAATATTTCTATCTGTCAAAGTCCATATAGACTGCAGAATAAATACATATTTTCTCACATCTCTGTGGCACATCATCTAGTCTGTCTGTGGTCTTGATGTAGTGGACATTTTACCTGGACACGATGTCCACCTGTAGTGGACACCGTGTTCACACGTAGTGCACTCCGTGTCTACCTGTAGTCTAAATCTTGTGCACTCCGTGTCTACCTGTAGTCTAAACCTCGTGCACTCCGTGTCTACCTGTAGTCTAAACCTCGTGCACTCCGTGTCTACCTGTAGTCTAAACCTCGTGCACTCCGTGTCCACTCGTAGTTCACACCGTGTGCACAATGTGTAACCTTTAGTCTACTACCAACTGTAGCTCATCAGGTAGACACTCGGCTAGTGTTTGGAGGGTCCCGGGTTTGAATCCCGGTCTGGCCACTACATTTTTTCCTCTCCTATTAACTATGTAACAGTTCCTTAGGCTCATTTGTGAAGCCGAGTTGATTAAATAAAAGAGCTTCATAACAGAGTCAAGTTTGTATTTCAATCTTCTTCTTAATTTGGCTCAAGTTCTTTTCTTTACTCAAAACAAGCAATAGCTCTTTCAGTTCTTGGCAATAAAACGTTCTAAATCAAAGTGATGATAACATTATTATTCTGATCAAAATAAATGTAACAGCTATATAGCTTTCCATTAATTTCCATCAAACGGTGAATGAAGAATAATCAGGGAAATAGTTATACCCTGTCTCAGCGCCTGGGTTTCAGACCTAATGTAGGCTAGTGCATGCTTTTCCTTTTACGGATGGTTTGAAAGGGATGGGGTTACAGTAATTGCTCAGTATTAAATGGAAACATGGGTTTCTATATTAACATGCTGATGCATTAAGTATATATATGTCAGTTATAGGAAACCCAATTTTATTGAAGCATTAGCTTTGTATTTTGCAGCGACAACACATTTTCCAGTGAGGAAGGGGGGGTGTCAAAATTTTAGGGTCGACAAGAGAGCGACTGCAGAAATAAACACAGATTCGGCTAAAATATACATTCTAAGCTGTGTAACAATTTGCGATAATGAAGAAAAATAATTAAAATATCCACCAACCATGGCGACACACTGATGACATGTCCAAAATTACGTTTCACTTCTTGGTGTTTACATTCGTCCGAGGTACCTTTCGCGCCAAATACGACAGCACGCATGTGCGTGACCTCGAATTTGACCCCAATGGGAGAAATCGTTTGTAGTTGTACTAGACTTGCACAAGTTTACCTTCTCCACGGTGACAAGTTAGAACATTAATATGAAAAAGACGTATATGAAATCCTTGAGAAATATGGAGTATTTTTTAATTGAACATTGGATTTGACACAAAATTCAAGTCTAAATCTGCGTCAATATCAATATACAAATGTAGTTCGAGATAAACACCCTCAGTGTTTTTGGGATGAAAAGCATGTACATGTGTAGTTAGGTTTTAGACTACAATTTCAAATATTCCAGATCTCTACAGTAATTAAAATAGTTTCAATTTCAAGACATTAAGAAGATGAAGTTATAATTAGTGAGGTACATTTGCAAAGAGACGCAGAGCAGCTGATTCGATTTTAGACCTATCTGCAATAATAAAAATAAAAAAATAAATGAGGACCAAGAATAGAACCTTGGGGAACCCCTGCTAAAATTTGACCTAAATGAGACGATTGTTTTATTTTAACGTCCTATTAACAGTCAGGGTCATGTAAGGACGGCCTCCCATGTATGCAGTGTGTAGCTTGCGTGAAGTGCGAGGTACGTGTTTTGGGAGACTGCGGTATGTTCGTGTTGTGTCTTCTTGTATAGTGGAACTATTGCCCTTTTTATAAAGCATGCCGTTGAAGACACCAAGCAACACACCCCACCTGGTCACATAATACTTACAACGGGCGAACCAATCGTCCCACTCCCTGTCTGCTGAGCGCTAAGCAGGAGCAGAAACTACCACTTTTATAGACTTTGGTGTATCTCGGCCCGGAGACAGAACCCAGAGTCTTCCTCACAGGGGCGAACGCTCAACTCTATGCCAAAAGTGAGGCGGTGCCAAGGGAGGCATTAGGAAACATAAAGATAGTTAGGAAGAAGAGAAAAGGTAAGATTCTAAATTTAGTCGCCTTTTACGATTATTCAATAGGGGCAGCAGGTACAGTTCTCATTTTTATACACTCTGTCGTCTATTATGCAGATAGTTTTCGATTTAATTATGAATTTCTTCCTATATTCCAGGGGCGGATTCAGGTTTTGAGGTTAGAGGGGGGCGTGTGACCAAGCAAATCAGGCGAGGGGTCTGGGGGCCGCCTAGGCCCCCAGAAGCTCTAGAATAAATGGTGCAAAATCCTACATTTTGAGGATTTCATGAACACATTTTCCAGAAAATAATTGAAGCCATTTTAAGGATGTTTATATATGGTTTTCGTGTCAAGTGTCATATTTTTTAGTTGAAGTTTTGATTAAATTTTTTTTTTTACTTACAGAATTGCAATATCAAAATCTTAATATTTATATGGACATAAAGCGAAGAAGGGTGGGGGTCTGGGGGCCGCCTAGTCCCACAGAAGCCCTCGAATAAATGCTAATAAATCCTGCTTTCTGAGGACTTCATGTACACTTTTTCCAAAAAATAATTGAAGCCATGTAAACATGTTCGTTTATTATTTTTGACGTCTAATGTCATATTTTGAATATAAAGTTACAGAATTGCACTACCTAAAATCTGAATATTTATAAAGGCACGAAGCAAAGAAAAGAATGGGGGTCTGGGGCCGCCTAGAACTAATATACGTACCCGGCCTACTATGCCTTTAGGCCGGGTACGAATTGGTCCCTATGTATCGTAGTGGAGCACTGCCTCCGAAAATCACTCGGGCACAGTTTTTCATACGTTTTTGAAGATTTCCGATTATTTTATGCATATAAATGCATTTACATATTATTTTTATCCAAAACAAACATAAATACCATGCTTACTATCTACCGTACCGCTCACAAGACGTCAAAATAACGTTTTGTGAACTTGCCGTATAAATTCCCTTCTGAAAGACCTTTATATGTATAGTGTAAAAAAATAATGCCTCGATGAGAATTTGATATTTTATGTGGTTCAGTTTTATTGCCTAGTAGGTAAGCTTTATCAATTAAGTACGATGAAATGCAAAGAAACGTTTTTATAATGGTTTGCATCATCATTACTTTGCTCCATTAGCAGTGATAGGGAACAATTGTAGCTCTAAAGACGATACCATTTTCAGTCTAAAATACTTTTGAGCTACAATATTGCAGCTAGGGGTCACCTATTGAAGGTTTTTTATAGGACTAATAAAAACGTATGTGAACTTTTTTAACGATATAAGCTTTTACTTTTATATATTATTTGTCAGATTAGATAATTTATTTGCCCTAACATACACAATCTTCATAATTCGTGTATTGGACAATGAAAGAAAAGAAGGCTAGTTGTCTGTCTATGGCCAGACGCTGCCTGGAATTATTACTATCATCCTGTTTTCTAATAGGGAGCCTTTTGTCATGTGCATTAATTTTTTAACGTCGTTTGTCCCATCTTATAACATTATCGTTAAAGATGCTCCACCGCTGACAAATGGTATATTTACACTATCAAAAACAGGAGCAGACGATTTTGTATTTTTCTTCAGTTAAAAAAGTTACTTACTTTACACCATCACCACCATTGAAAAGTTTGAGCTTCTAATTTTACTTCAAGTTAAAAATATGAAAAATAATTAATTGCATCCCGAAAAAATTCCGTGGCACAATATCTTATATGGAATGAAGTAATGATTGCGCATGCACCAAAGGCGAAATAAATTATTTTATGTTATTTTTTGTGTTAATTAGGCATATATATACACGATTAAACACCAATTATTGTTCAAATGATGAATATCATTTATGCTCTGTCGGCGGTGGAGCATCTTTAAGATATGTTTTTGTTGAAACAAAAAAGGAAGGCATCTGGCCATGGGGTGCACCCAGACCCCTAGAAGCTCTCATTTTCTGTTGCATTTGGTTCTCCATTTGGTTTGATTTTCCACTTTTTTCTTTACACACATTTTCTTAGGACAAATAAAAAGCTTCTAGAAGCATTCGACGTCAGTAGTGATCTTGTAACTGGCGTTTTGAAAGTACGCACACATTTGTGAATTGATAGTCGGATTTAATACAGGACTTTAATGCTGATTCAAAAATGTGTAATATATCATTTACAACCTGAAGAACGAAGAAATAAATATTGCCTATTGCTTTATTGATAGATTTTAAAATTTCTTCCTCATGACGACTATTCTGAACAGCTTTAAATGTTATTTAATATAAAGCACTTCTTCAGTTTTAATTCGTTGAAAAATAATGTTAATTATCTTAATCTATTAATCATACCTGAGGTGCTAAAAGCTTAGTCTGGTCAAACACATCGGATCTAGCCTAGTCGGAGTATGCCTTTGGGCATGTCATTAAACTAACAATACTTGTTGGTTGAGTGCGTTCTGGGTTAATTGATTCTCCCTTATCACACATGCGCAACGACGATCCGGAAAATGGCGGACGAATTGAATAGGTAAGATATTCAAATTTTGTAGACATCAGTTACGGCTTGTTCAAGGCGTCTCTGAACATAAAAATTATATTTTCTGAATCTGCATATATTAAATTTCCCATACGGAAGCGACCTGATGTGTAATGATGCAAAAAATTTGAAATCACAAGTGTTTTTACCCTTTGACATTCATGCCTCGGTCGGTCTGATTGGCATGTCCAAAGATGTTTCGGTGTCAATTTGAATATTTGAGATAAATTTAAACAGGGCTATGCGTTATAACCTTTACTTCATCAACGTTTATATTAGATTGTCTTACTCGTACGGTGACTCAAGTTTTCTAATTAATGACCATTTACTCTGCAAGAGTCAAACTAATGAAATCGAATGTGTATCTTTTTGACGCCACTTGTGACCAGTTGTGTAAACAAACACCGCTTCGGTTTGAATCGATATGGCACATGGATAAGTCAGATCACCTAAATGTTGACTCCGCCGTGACTTAACAAATATTTTTGAAGCACTTAACCTTTCAGCTGTCCAGTTGTATTGTACATATAATGTTAGATACAGATACGAGTCCGTTTCCGGCGGTTGCTTTTTGCTTTCAAACTAACACCCCCCCTGCCCCTTCTGTTAGACAGGTGCTTGCATTTTGGCATTGCATAGCGTTTAAATGGCCGTTTATATTTGAATTTTAATAGTAATACGGATCATATAGTGTATAAATAACTTTTTAATTTAAGAACATATCCCAAACACATGTACATGTTTCAACTATCCACCAGTTACCCCAGTCAGTCTTCTACAATAATGCATAATTGATAAGAGACAAAATGACTTGGCAATGGTATATAGAGGGTGTCTATATTTTGCCGGGGTCCAATTTTCGCAATTTTTATGATAACAAGTGATAATTTGGTATTAAATCATGACATTAGATGAGCAGCATATTATCAGCAAGAAATGAAGATAATCTTCATAGCAATATTCAAACAATAAAATTTCATTTCACATCGGTAGTCAGACTTTTTTACCAGAACAGTTCTTAGAAAGGCTACAACTTCATGTGGGTTATCAGAGAGATTGCCTTTATTGAAAATGTTGTTTAAATGTTGTTTATTTGTGTCTTGATTCCACACAATGTTGAATGAGTTGCCTATTTTATAATCAAATGACAGTGCATGGGCATTAATTTACCAAATAGGATTTTTATATCTACATTTAAATCGTCTTTATTTACCAAAATGGTGAAATATGGACACCCTGCGGGAAAATGGTACCTGAAATTGGGAGGAACTGTAACACTATTCACACAAAAAATATAGTATTCATACGGGTACTAAATTTTGTCCCCGGGTACCCGAATTTTAGTACCCGACCCGTACCCGGGTACTCGACACAGATCTACTGCTTTTGTAACAAATTGGATTACGTTGTGTTTGTTGTTTGGAAAGATTGGTTGATGGACGGAGATTCGATGAAATCATATGTGGGTTCAGTAAAGATAGCTTCAGTCGTTAAGTGTCTACTTCATTTCTATTTGACATTCATAACTGCTAATGAGCTGCCGTAAAGTGTCAGTCTAGCCAGCGTGTCTGTAGCTATACCAGTCCCAGAGGAAATGTTTTTGCACATGCGCAACAGGAAGTACTACATTCGGACGGTCTCTTGTGTTATCCGATATGACTATAGTGTGACCTATTTAAGTGCACATGTCCGTCAAGTAGATTGTTCTCGCATCAAAAAACGGTCATGAGAATTAAAATGTATTGAAAAGATAAGGTTTCATCCTTGGTGAGTGAAAACAAAAACAAATGAGTTGGATTTTGTAATACTTTTAATATAAGTTCTGGACTTGTTTACGTACATCCAGACGAATTGTCCTATTTTGACGGGTACCCGGGTACACATTTTTTGACCCGGTTACATCCCCAACCCGACCCGTAACCGGGTACTCGGGTACTCGTAACAGCCCTACAAAAAATATAGTATTCGTACTTTTGTTAGTAATCAAATTTTGTAAGAATATGAAGAAACTTTCATTTTGACTGTTAATTTCATCGCCTATACACGCAATAAAAATCTATTCTTGGAAAGCCGAGTCAAAAACAGCCAAATATGGACATCCGGCGTTCTACGTAACATACAATATCATTAGGTAAACAATGACTGAGTCTAGTAGTAGAAATTAATTGTCAGTCAGATTAAACTTTGCATTGTTAATTAACATTGTTTATGTTACCTTTTCCAAGATAGCCTTGGATATTTTTAGTTATAACTCAATTATATTATTTCTCTTTCGATCCTTTTTTTGAAATCCTGAACACACAATAATGATTTCGGAATATATCACATGTTAAATATAACATATAATGTGTAACACATATAATGTGTTGGGAGTCAGTATATATAACAATTTTTGAGTTATTTTATTATTTCAGACCTAGGCCTACATAAATATATACTGAATGTTTGGACTGATTCATTAAAGGTCATCCAGGAAAACTAGACTTGCTATATTGTAATTTATAAAATTAATTATACACAGAACAAGGGTTAGAATAACCAATTTTAGTCATGACATGCAGTGACAATCACTAATTATTAAAGTCCAGAAATACTAGCTACCATGGATTTTAGCTTTTAATAGTACTAATTTTGTCAACAATTTTTGTGGTGACTAGAAATTTGTTTAAATACAATATGCTGTAGTTATTAAGACTTGGTGCTAAAAATTCAATATAACTG
Source organism: Argopecten irradians (assembly GCF_041381155.1). Taxonomy (NCBI): domain Eukaryota; kingdom Metazoa; phylum Mollusca; class Bivalvia; order Pectinida; family Pectinidae; genus Argopecten; species Argopecten irradians. Next base: position 24,343,875 of record NC_091148.1, read on the forward strand.
AATGAAAAAAAGAAATCAAGTTAAAAAAATATAATCTGACAGAATTACTTAATAATAAAAGTGACTGACAGCTCAAAAAGTCCTCATTATGAGGATTAAGGTACACATGAAGTATAAAGTAAGGAATTAAATAATGGATTATTGTGTCCTGACTTAAAAATGACCCTGGTCATACAGGGTTACTCAGGTCATAGTGAGTATTAGGGTCTGTTAAAGTGTCAGACATGATCCGACATACACATGTTGTATACCGGCCAGCTAGTGTAGTGACACTTTTATGGAGAAACTTTAACAATTGGGTAAGTTTTTTGATTCATAGATCAATTAAGGAGATAGATGTTTACAATTGAATTATATCTTGAAAATTGAATTTGCATAACTATTTTTTATGCACTGGGAATGGATATGCCTTAAAATGGTTCTAAGTATGGCATGCCCTATGTTGACTACAACAAT